>NC_084486.1:54897040-55202518 GCF_030035675.1 Rhineura floridana
GGCAGCTCACTCTCTGCCTCTGATTCTGTGCAGGGGGCCTCTGTGTTTTGTGAAGGAGGTTGGGGTACTGTGGGTACCCATGAAGGTCCTCGATCCCCTGCTGTTTCTCATTGTCCATTGGCACAGCCTGCTCCTTTGCAAGGTTTGCTTTGAGTCATGCCAGGTCCTCCTCTGAAGAGGATTCCTCCAGCAGGGGTATAGCAGTTATGATATCTTAAGAGGTTTCCAGATCAGTGCAATTTTGAAAGGTTCAGTCCCCCATTGTGGTTCAAAATGGTGTCCAATCATCAGCAAATATAGACCCAAACCTGCTTCTTGATCTCAGGAACGCTAGTGCAAAGTTTTTGGGTATCTTGTAGTTTTGAAAGGTTTGATCTACCATCTTTTCAAAATGGTGTCCAATGGCAATCAAACATAGACAAAAACCTGATCCTTGATCTTGGGAGCCATCATGCCAATCATGCTCCTCAGAAGGAGATGGGGGAAAGGAGATGTTGCATCTTCTGCACACTCTCCCCCCAACCATACTGCAGAGATCAGGAAGGTTTAGTCCTATTGGATGCTGCTTCACCACTTTGTTCCCTGCTGGCAAAGCAGACCCCTGCAGCCATCAGGATTGCACCCTTGGCAGGCAGCTCCTGCACAGCTGCTGCATGTGCTCATCTGCTGTGCCAGGCCTCTTGCTCCCCCTGCTCTGCCATTCCCCCTCATACATTGCTCCCACAACATGTCCAATTCGGTGTGGTTCAGGCCCCACCTGTCTCCATCACTTCCACCACATGGCTCCCAGCTACTGTCACTGCTTGATTATGGGAAGGAGCTGCCTGAGTCAGACCCACCTCACTTGGCACCACCTCCCAAACAGCTTCTGCATCAGTTGTCACGATCAGGGCCATAACCAACAGTGACAGATTGATTGACCCCTGTCGCTGGCCATGGGTGTAGTGGCTGGTTCTTTTCTATTCCTCTCCTTTCCAGTCCTGTGGTTAAATCTTTCTGCTTTGGCAACTCTGTGGTCTCAGCCACCCCCTTTCATCCTTCTGGGGTCTGCTTTTCCAGTGCTTTTCCTGCAGGTAACATGGTGGCAAAGTAGACCCCTGCAGCTGGCAGAGTTGCACTCTTCCCTTACCAGCTGCTCAATCACTGCTGCAGCTAGTGTGTGGAGAGTTCAATCCTGCTCCCATGTATGTCTGTGTTCCCCTTTCAGTCAGAGTGCAGTGTGAGGTTGTTTGAAAGCCCTCTTGCCAATAGCCCTATGATGCTCTTTGCAGAAGCTGCCTGCCTCTCCTTCTTCCCACCCAATGCCCACCCCCTAAAAACCCTAGATTGCTCCAGGCCACCCGACCTGGGGAATTCACAGACTGCCTTGACCCAGCTCAGTTTAAGCCTGGATCAGCCCAATTCAGTTTGGGATTCAGGCTTTATTTATTTATTTATTTATTTAATTTAATTTATATACCGCCCGAAGCCCGAAGGCTCTCTGGGCGGTGTACATAAAAGGTAAAAGCAAGGACAATATATAAATACAATAAATACCATAACTCAAAAAACAAAAACATACAAACAATACAAGAACCAAACAACATCCTGAATACAACATAGTAATAAAATACTATAAAAATACACTTTAGTTGAATCCAGGGCACAAGACTATTAGTTTCCTGCCAGGTTTGGATATAATCTGTGTAGTTTTGAAAGGTTCATCCCACCACCTTGATTCAAAATAGCATTTGATTGTATCCAAACATAGACCAAAATGTACTCCTCTGTTTCTGGAGCTGTTATGCCAAATTGGGAGAAGATATCTTGAGAGATACCCAATTCAGTGCAGTTTGGAATGATTTGATTCACTATCTTGATTCAAAATGGTGTCTACTGGTATCGAAAATTAAACAAAAACTGGCTGCTCCATCTCAGGAACTGTAATGCCAAATTGGGCAATGATATATTCAGCTTACCAAAATAAAGAAGAATTCAACAGTATCCAACATAGACGAAAAGTAGCTCCTCCATTTTAGGAGCCGTTGGTGCCAAGTTTGGCAACAATATCTCATGTTGTATCCAACATACAGTTACTTTTTTGAACTACAACTCCCATCAGCCCAACCAGTGGCCATGCTGGCTGGGGCTTATGGGAGTTGTAGTTTAAAAAAGTAACTTTTCCAAGCTCTGATCCAAACACATGGAGAACAGATGGACAGAGAGAAAGACAGACAGACCAACCACTTTCCAAAACATATAGTAGAAGATTACACTGTCTAAACTAGTAGATTATAACATTTGTGAGAGTGGCGAATCTGTGGTTTTCCAGGGTTCTAGAATGTGAAGGGTGCCCCTTTGAAGAAGACCCACTCCACACAGTTGCCCTCCATGAATTGAAGTCAATGGGAAAGAAGATAGAGGGGGCGGAGCTAGAGTACTCATCTCTGCTGCCCCCCTCACATGTTTTCCTTACATTGCATGGTAACACCTGAAGAGGATTGCATTGCTGCACTAATGCAAATTTCCTTTGGCACTTGATCCTATCCACTTTGATGTGCATAAGGTTAAACAATGGGAATGCATCATTCAGATCTCATTTAGTTAAAAAAGTGTTTCTGTTAGTATGAAATTCTAAATACCTGGGTAAGGAAATGTAATGCTTGACTACTTTGAAATGGAAGCCTTCCTAAAACTTTTATTGATATTCTTTAAAACCTGTTATTTGTACAGAAATAAAAAATTAATAATATAACTTCAATTAATACCCTACCATATATAATGTTAAAGTTTAAAGAGGAAAACCGGATTTGAATGACTTTGGAAGCTAACTTCTAAATTTTGAATGTTGATGAGGCAGAGAGATTCAATTGTAAAATCCATTAATTTTGAGGGAAAGGGGGGATATAAATATTTTAAATTTTATAACTTGAAGGGTTGTATCTGACTCACAGTGCAAACCTAATCATGTCTACACAAGTCCTATTGATTCAATTAGACTTACTCCCAGGTAAGTGGTACTGTATAAAGTTTGCAGCCTAAGTGAGGCTCAGAGTAGCTCCAGTGAAATCAATGGACTTATGTCTGTTGATTTCAATGACTTAAACTGCAATCCAACCCCCCCCATGCCTGGGTATGGGAAGTTAGGATTTCTGCTGGCTCAGCCAGCCTCCCTCTTCCATTCACCAAATGTGTGGCTGGGAGGAAAGCTTGCTGGTGGCATCCCTGCCAGTGGAGCCCACTTGAAAGCTTCAAAACATAATGTTCCAAAGGTGGTACTAAACTGACTTGGCATCCACTGGATCTTGAGCTGGTCTCGCAGCTGGGGAGCCAGCCAGCATTGGAGTCAATCTGGGCCCAATCTGCCTGCCTTCCCCACCTTCTGCTGCTATGAGTGGCCAGGCTGCAGATGCAGTGATGGTTCCACATGACTTAGTTGGATACAAAGTATATTGTGGAAGGGTAAAGAAATTTCAAGTAAAAGTGTTATCTAAATGGCTTCAGGTTTGCTTCCTAGGTTTCTCTTCATTTAGTTCAAGAGAGATTGAATATTGGCCAGCATTCAGTAGGGCTCCAGGTAGGTGGCTCCTAGAACTATCCTATCATTGCTCTTCTGTTGTAAGTTACAAGTTGAATTGCACTCGATGTTCAAAACTAATGCACTTAGCATTGCACTTTTCCTGTTTCTACATCCTGCTATTTTCCATCCACACAACATAGCTAGTGTGAATAGGGCCATTTGAAGTTGGAGACACATTCACAATAACCATTGTGGTGGCCCCATTTTAGGACCACATTTATAGTGTTAACTTTTGTTTGATGATCTTATAGGCTAACAACACCATAATGTTATAATATCACCAACATTTTAGCAGCATGCTTAATGGCAGTGACCAGAATGGTACACACACACACACACACACACACACACAAACACTTCAAAAATTAACACTATGCATTATGGTAGTATAAGATCCCCTGCATCTTATAAGAGCCAGAAACATTTGAAAAAAAAAACAGATGGCAACTACAGTAAAGATGATATATCACAGTGTGCTGAGTTATGGTAGTTTCACTTTTCCAATACATCAAACATTAAAAGCATGAAAGAGTAGTGCTAAAGGCATCTATATCTGTGGGAATATTGCTATTCTTACATTCTTCTGATCACAGTCCAGAGCAGCCCTACCATGAGCAGCATTGCTATCTGTGGCTACCTACCACCAGCACCACTGTTGTTTCTCTGCTGGCTGGCTGGTCACCTTGTCATTGCTTCTATTGATGCCTCCACAACCCACCAGCCTAGTAGCTTTTACCA
The DNA here is from genome assembly GCF_030035675.1 of Rhineura floridana. Taxonomy (NCBI): domain Eukaryota; kingdom Metazoa; phylum Chordata; class Lepidosauria; order Squamata; family Rhineuridae; genus Rhineura; species Rhineura floridana. The sequence goes on from NC_084486.1 coordinate 54,901,338, forward strand.
TTGCTGCTAACCATCCCCCAGTGAACTCTTGAGCATCCACTCCATCCTCATGCCTCACTCTGTAGAAGGAAACCTTACTCAGAATGAAGCATGATGGGTGAGCTGGCCCAAGAGAGAGCCTGGGCTGCTGCCACATTGCCCTGACAGCCTGACATTTTGTTTAAAATCAGTTCAACGTTTAAACCTGTTAGCACTCAATTATTTTCTTTTGCAAAGTAACATTGCGTAACTTACTCCAACGTTTAGCTAGCATAGAAGAGGACAAGGCAGACTCCTTCTATCCATCTCCCCATAATGTATTCCAAAGTTTGGCATGCCAGCTTGTCTCCTATAACACTGTCAGTTTTTGCAACCAGAGCTTCTAAGCAATTTGTTAAATAAACAAAAACAAAAACATGTGGGCTGAGGGTAGTTAAAATGCCTTAGGAAATGTCTGTCATTAGCTTGAAATATTGCTGTCTGCATGTCAACAGATACAGCTTGTGTTTCTGCATAATGGCAGTATCATGGATATGTAAGAAGGGCATCAAGGCAATAGCTTTCCCCAACTGTTTTTCTCCAAGGCAACGAATATTAGGAGGTATATGGTCCCCAAACTGGGAGATATGATGTTAGCTATCATGGCTAATAGTGGCTGTAAGTTTAGAGTTGTTATTCTATGCATGTCTACTCAGAAATAAGTCTCATCTAATCCATTGGACTGACTCCCAGGTAAATATATAGGGCTGCAACCTTATGCTCCAGTTCATCTGATCCTCTTTTAAAGCCATCTAAGGTGGACATCACCCATCCCATGTCCTATGATAACTAAGCCTAAGTACATGTAACTCTGGTCCTCTGGCCCTCCCAATGTTGCTGAACTACAGCTCCCATCAGCCCCAGCAAGCATGGTCAATAGCTAGGGATGATGGAAGTTGTAGTTCAGCAACATCTGATGGTCTAAAAATTCCCCATAGCAGATGTAACTGAGATAATCTTCCGTTCTTCCTCCATCTACCCCTGCTTCTGTTTCTCTCCCTTTCTTCCATTGTTTCTCCTGTGACAAATTTTAAATTGTAAATTCTTCAGGGCAGGGAAATTGCCTGCTTGTATTCTGTAAAGTGTGACCCACACTGAGAGCACGATACAGCTAAGTACATAAATAATCTTGTGGCATAAAATTCCATGAATCAGCTGTACATGTGTGAAGGATTACAGAACTGTAATTTCCTCTCTCACCTTTGGATCCATTTTCAGAAACTCATGTTATATTGGCTGCCTTCCAGTCCTCTGGTAAGAAGGCTGATTTTAGTGACAAGTCATATATTTTTTGTTGGAGGATCAACAGTGTGACATTTGAGTTCTTTGAGAGTTCTCAGATGTATGTCATTCAAATTATTCATTTTTAATTTGTCAGCTAGAACTCCATCCCTCCAGCCACCTCAATGTTTTTATTATTTTTGAAACATATGGGGAGAATATATACTGAGGAAACTTTCCTGAGCCCCAAGAACTATTTTTGTGTGTTATTTATTTATTTATTTCAGGGATGGGAATCTCAGGCCCAAAAGCTAAATGTGCCCTCCCAGGCATCTCTGAGACTCTACTCTGGCCCATGCCCATTCCCCAGCCACACCATCTCTAGAGGCCATACCACTGGTCTTACTGCACGTGCTTCTTGAGTTTTTCACCTGGCAGAATGTGTCTTTGAACTCTGATGATGACTCTTGCTTATCTGAATTGAGGATAGAGAGGGGTGCATAAGTGTACGTGGAAGCCAACCTTTACATTCAAACTTTATATTCTTTGCTCTGTTCACTTTTGCCTATAGCCTTGCCCATCATTGGCATGGAGCAGATTGCGCAGAACTGCTTGTGTTCCTGAGGCTAAAAATCATTCACAACATCCAATTTATTTATTTGAATTTATTAGGGCTGTTCATGCCCCCCCAATCTGGCACTTCAGAGCAGCCCCAATATACCCTGGTATGATCCAGCTATGACCTGACCGGGATTCGAGCCGCAAACTGATCAGGGCCTTAAACAGTGTTTAATCAGGGTGTTAAACCTTGATTAAACATGAGGTTGGGAGGGGGAGAAGAAGATGGAGGTAACCTGCCTGCATCTCCTTTGCTACCCAACTGCCCCTCTTCCATTTTGACAACCCCAGATTGCTCTGAGTGGACCCAATCTGACCTGAGGCTGCTTCAACCCACTCTGGCTGAATACCAAGTCAACCCAAATTGGCCTCATTTGGTTCAAGATCCAGGATTTGGACAGAACGATTGCATAGCCCTGGTGTTTCTTCCTGCGGACTCACCCATTCCTCTGATGGCTCAAATGTAAGTCCCAATTGAAATATTCATGCTGCAGCATGGATGGTTACTGTCAAAATATCCTAATCTCCTAACCATTGCTCTATGAAGCTGTGGGAATATTTCATCCACCCTCCTATATAGAATAGTGCTGTGCCAAAAAATTATCATGCAGATTTTTTTTTCATTCTCCATCAATTAATGAGAAAAAAATTATATTAGAAAATTATTAATGGGGAAGGGAAAACCATGAAATCTAAAGGGTTGGATATAGTTGTTTTTTGTTGTGCTTACCTTACTTTTGTGGTGGCAGAGGAATGTTTCTCCATTCTTTCATTCTACAAATTATCTCTCAGATGGTCTGCACTTTGCAGACTTCCTGGGGATTAAAGGCCAGGGGAAGACATCATAAGGTAACTTGTCCCACGAGGCCAGAGCTTGGAAGATTACTTTTAAAAAGGAATAAATTACAATTACTGTTGCATGGCCCCAAAAAGGAATAAATTACTATTACAATTGCAATTGTTCTGAAAGGAATTGATTACTTTACCATTATTCAAAAGTAATCACTACAATTATACTGAAGTTACTTTTTTAAAAAACAAACTAGAGTGCCTACAAGGTGCTGGCCTTGGCTGCTGCACACCTAAGTTGCCTAAAACAACATTAAAAATAAACACACACACACACACACACACACACACACACACACACAGAGGTAGTAGAATAATTATTTTTATCCATAAGATAGCAGTGGTGGGAAGGCAGGAAGGGAGGCAGAGGCCACTACTCAAATCTTTGCACATCAGACCAGATACAACCCCTTCCACACACACACACTCAGCCAGCAAGCATATTCTCTCTTATTTAACCACCTCCCGGACCCTACCCTGCCACCAACTAAGGGACACCCAACATTTCCCCCTGAGATGCAAAAAAGTTAAAATACTGCAAATGCAGCAAAGTAGCCATGGAGGGTGGTGAAGTTTGAAACACAAAAGGCTCTCTTCACCATCACATGACATTGACCAATAAAAAGACTTTGAAATTAATAAAAATAAATTTGACACAGATTTTTAGGATGAAAAATGAAAGATAATTTTCTAGGTTAGATGCTCTGTAGAAACAGTAGTAACACAGGAAAGAAGCAAAGCAAGAAGAACACCAACATACAAAAATGTAATTCTCCATCTTTGGAGATGTAGTTGTGATTGCAGGTGTTGCCACGACTCACCATATGCTCAGAGGCACATGTTACCAATTTTTCCTAAGCTACACAGGAAGTGGATTAGACTGTGAAAGACCAACCCAAATTGTGTTTGCATTTTGACAAATTTGTAGGGTGGTACAATATCTCAGAGAGGTCAGGTCTCCTGCTCCCCTGGTGCATTCACTATAGCTGCTCAATTTCCCTGCTTTTAAAAGTTTGATAGAAATATCTGCTAAATTTCAATTCTGGAAAAGTGGGTTTCTGAGCAGACATTGGTCAGTGTTAGGCAGCATCTTAGGCATGGTTCCAAGAACGGGCCTCGTAACCTTATCTCTAGCTGTCTTTAGCAGACTTGCTTAGGTAGCCTTTGCTTCGATGGCCTTCTTCAGCAACCCCCGACACAGCCACTAGGAATGGCTTCATGCCTCTTCACTTCTTTGGCAGCCTGCGGCACAGTCATTAAGACTGGCCTCCTGCCTCTTCAGCTCAGTCACAAAGGACTGGCCTTGAACTTCGGGTTTACAAGCTATTTATAGCTTTTCTTATTATTTATAATTTATTTATTTATTTCACATCCACCTTTTCTCCAAGGAGCTCAAGGCGGCATACAAACATGGTTCTTCCCCTCCCAATTTTATCCTCACAACAACCCTGTGACATTGGATAGGCTGAGAGACAGTAACTGGCCCAAGGTCACCCAGTGAGCTTCATGGCTGAGTGGGGATTTGAACCCTGGTCTCCCAGGTCATAGTCCACCACTTTAACCATTATCTAATGAGAGCTCTCACTATACCCTTACATGTCTTTCTAACTGATTGCACTGCGAAGCCTCTCAAAGCTTTGACAGTATCACAGCCTGTAACTGGTTAAAAAGATGACAGGTCTTGTGATTCTTTAAAGAGCTGTCAGTTGTGCAATTTGTCTTTTCAAAAGCCTAACAGGTTTGATTCTTGATATATATTTTTTCAGAGCCAGCATGGCCACTGAATTGGGCTGATGGGAGTTGTAGTTCAAAAAAGCAACTTTTCTAAGCTCTGCTTTCTTTATGAAAAGAGGGGAAAGTGCCCAGACTCTTGGCAGACTTCCTAGCCAGCTGTTCTCTAAGCAAATGGTGGGTGGAGCCCAGTTTTCAGATAAGGGAAGAGGGACTGGAGAGTGAAAGAAACATAACCCTTACAGCAGCTAGGCATTTTGCACTTCTAACAGGTTTTTTTTTCAGTGCAAAATAAGCTCTTGTCTTCCAGCTTACATACATTTTGTTTAACTTGGAGACCTTGAGAACGCTAAAAATAAAGAAAATCAGAGGGGGTGATAACACAGCTGAAGAAGCCAATTGTGTAGATTGCATAGCTTTCCTAAAAGGGATCTGAATGGGCTATCCCTTGGGATAGACGCATCTGTCAATTTCATGTTTTCTCACCTTCTCATTTTCCTTATCTTAAATTCAGTTCAACACATTTCTGCATCAGTTTGTGATTTGACTTTTAAAAGTCCTGTTGAAAACTGATCAGCGTTTTAGTGCATGTATCTCCTACTATATACATTTTTGTATGCAATTTTGTTTAAAGTACATATTTTTGCAAGCAAAGTGTTTGTCTTCTGAGTTCAGTCCATATGCAAGGAGGGTGAATGAAGACAATCCTGCTAGCCCCAACTAGTGATGGCCAAGCATGTCGGTTTTGGTTTCTCTCACATTCTCATTTTTCCAGTCTTTAAATTCAGTTCTCCTTATTTCTATGCAAGTTTGTGATTTTTTTAAAAAGTCCTCATGAAAATTCATCACTATTTTAGTGCAGATTTCTTCTAATATACACATTTTTAGATGCGGTTTTACCCAATATGCTTTTTTTTTTTTTTGCAAAACAATGTTCCCTAATGTACAGTAATACCTTTTGGCATGTTATTTTCACATATGCATGTATATGTATACTTTACCCTAGTGTATGCATTGTTGTACACATTACTTGGCTGGAGAGCTTCCTAGCCAAGTTTGGAGAAGTGTGAATTTCAGAAAATGGCTGTGTTTCAGTTTTTGTACAGAAAGTACAAATTAGGTCATGTCTTCTTTAAGTGACCTCTAAGTTAATTTCTCTCCCATCCCCTAGCTCCAACCTCCCATGACCGACTGCAATGGGAAACAACCTCCTATACTCATGGGTGGTTTCCCTTGTGATGTTGAACTCTGATTTTACTTTCAGAGCCCATGCACGTAAAACACCCAAAGAGGGCTGTAGAGGCATCCCTTTCACTTGCTTTAACCACCCTTTTTGTTCCTACAGCGCGTGTAGTTCAAGGAAGGAGAGGGGAGTCCTACCTGTAATCTGCATATGTGATTAGGATATAGCACTTCGGGCTCATTCACATGGGAGCTGAACTCCATTTTAAAGATGCAGCTTTTCTCATCATGATAGAGTTTAAAGGTTCGCACTTCATACCTTATATGAGCCTTCAATCTGCTGTTTTGCATTATACGGCGGGTTCTGTTCCGGACCCCTGCCGTAAAGTGGAAAACGCCATAAAGCAGAACCCCATTGACTTTAATGGGTCGCGCCAGGCGAAAATGATGCAAAAACGGCACAAAACATCGCAAAAGAGAAAAAAATAGCTTTTAAATTAAAAACAAAAGCCGCTGCATCAGCGGAATGCCTTAAAGCGGAACGCTGTAAAGCGGGGCCCTACTGTCCACTGAAGGGAAAGGGGCAATCCCGCAGCTTCCTAATGACCACGCCCTCTTAAGGTCAAACTGCCACTTCCTTTGGTTACCTTGGTAACTGAGCATGCTCAGTTTGTCCTAGAGTAAGTTTCATTAAAAAAAATCCTAAAGTGCCATTGTTTGTATTTTCAGAATCCAGCAGAAGTACAAATATTTGTTTGAACAGTGTTATGCTTTTTGCACAAGTTAGAGGGGAAAGGGGAAAAAAGCACCATTTGCAGCAGGCTTGCAGAACTGGAACCTGCAGGAAATGACATGAACAAAGGAAGGAGGAGGGAGTGGGCATGGACTCACAAAAGCATCAGAGTGAAGCGTCTGCAAGCCCCTGGAGATACAAAGCACAGAAGTTTTTCCTTCCCTTTTCGGATTAAAATTGGATTGATTTGCTGCAGATTAAAAGGTAAAAGCAGCGACTTACGTTCACCTTGCCTAAAATATCATGTAAACTGCAAATTAAATGAGTCTGCAATTAGCGTCAGATTTACACTAAAGTTCCATGTGAACCAGGCCTTCATGTTAATTACTTCAGAGAAGAGAGCTTTATTAACATAGAACGAAGACAGTGCTCCCATTAATGTTGCTTTTACAACCCTGTCTGTGTTGGCCAAAAAACACTGTGTTGAAGTGCGATAAAAATTAGGCAATACAGTGATTTTTCAACCTTTTCAGGCCAGGGAGAGACCTTTTATTAACTCCAAATTGCAGCATGGAGCTTTTTAATTTTTATCTTTTCTGAGAAATACAACCACATGCATACACAGAGGGGAACTTCCCCAAAGTGCTTGAAAACAACTTTAAACATCCAACATCTTTTTAGGCTTTCCAGGGCTTACCTCAGGGAACTATAAATATACAGATCCATTTTACATCAGCGTAACATCCAACCACTCTAAAATACTACATGGAAACACCCATATTTAATATTTTATTTTAACATACAGCAGTCATTAGTCAACACAGATCACAATATCAATGGAATGAATTTTTAAAAAGAAATTTCCCAAGGTTTTTTTTTTAAAAAAAATTGCTTCTTTTCTGAAGAGTCAGATGGACTTTGAATTGCAGCATCAGCACTGGGTATGTGCGGGAGTCTTAATCCTTTACCTCATGCCTAATCTGAATCACCCTCCCCCAGGTCCAATAAGCCCCTAAGGAGGGGTGGGGGTTACAGATATAACATTTAGGCTTTTTTTTTAGAATTTCCTGCCAGTCATAGGGAGAAGAAGAAGGATAATCTTCCTTGATTTTCCTTCAAAGGAGAAACACTGATCAGTTCAGGATATGTAGAATTCACACTCCTGTCCCTATGTCATTTTACTCATTGCATCTCTGTTTCTCTCTCTCCTGGAAATTTCCTTGAAAGAAGGGATGTTAACATTCACCTCAAAAACTTTAGGTAAAATCTGGTGGCAACTGTAAATATTAATGAACACACATATGTCCAGGGATCCTTGAAGAATTTGCAATCCTTGTGAGCACCTATCCAAATTGACTTGATCAGCATACTTGGGACTGACGTGTGCATCCAAACTTAGCTATCCATTTTGCACTTTTCCAGATGTTGCGATGCATTTCTCAGTAGTTTAAATGAACCAAAAAGATGCATTTAAATTGGGGGGTGGGCAGGTGGGTGAGGAAACCATTTTTTTTAAAAAAAGAGAAATGCATTTAAATTATATATATTTAAAAACCACGTTGAGAGAAAATAAGAATTTAAACAATATTAAAAATACATGTTTACATGTGTATTTTGAAAAGCTTTTTTTAAAAAAAAAAAACCCTGCAAAGTAATGCAGAAACAGAACAAAATCACATTGTGTGAAAGTGACAAGTATATGTGCCTAACACCACACATTATGTCATACAGATTAAGGGAGGAGTTAATGAGTCCTCTGCGACTCTCTCATTTGAAGGGTAGCACTGGAACCGAGCTGTGGAGACACCATCCTAAATAAATATCTAAAGCTGCAATCCCAAGACAGCGAGAAGTAGGGCAGGAGGGAGAACGGAAGGTGATAAACTACATCATCCAATGCCCTGTTCAGGCTTGTGCCAGCAGAGTAGAAGTGAGGGCCGAGGAGTGCTGTTCTTCCATCCTTTTCTGTATATTTAAAAAACCGATTTCCACAAAGGGAGGTAACTAGTAATCTATGGTAGCTCCTGGGTTCTTCTTGGTTTGGGGCACATCCGGGGATTAGGAAGGTACTGGAGATTTGGAACATTATCCAGCGAAACAGTTCTTCTAGTGGAAGGAGTTTTAGCTGCAGAGTGGAACTTCCCTGCCCTCTCCTCTCACCATGCACCCCCCATGTGCCCCATACATCTGCTTCAGAAGTTTGGGGGAACCCTGGAACATATTTAGGTTGTGCAGGGTGTGCACAAGGAGATAAGAGGGCAGGGAAGTGCCACACCACAACTAAAACTCCTTGCACTAATAGAACTGTTTAGTCAGATATCACCCTTTGGACTGAAGACTTCTCCTTGTTTGGTCCAGAAAGCCCTCAATCAAAATGCTCAGGGAGACCTTGAGATGAGATATGAAATTGAGGAAGCATCCAAACTAGGAAATGTGGTAGTAATGGGTGACTTCAACTACCCGGACATAGACTGGCCGCATATGTGTTCCAGTCATGACAAAGAAGCAAAGTTTCTAGATATTCTAAATGACTATTCCCTAGACCAGTTGGTCATGGAACTGACCAGAGGGACGGCAACCCTGGACTTAATCCTCAGTGGGGACCGGGACCTGGTGCAAGATGTAAGTGTTGTTGAACCGATTGGGAGCAGTGACCACAGTGCTATTAAATTAAACATACATGTAACTGGCCAATTGCCAAGAAAATCCAACACGGTCACATTTGACTTCAAAAGAGGAAACTTCACAAAAATGAGGGGATTGGTAAAAAGAAAGCTGAAAAACAAAGTCCAGAGGGTCACATCACTCGAAAATGCTTGGAAGTTGTTTAAAAACACTATATCAGAAGCTCAACTGGAGTGCATACCGCAGATCAGAAAAGGTACCGCCAGGGCCAAGAAGATGCCAGCATGGTTAACGAGCAAAGTCAAGGAAGCTCTTAGAGGCAAAAAGTCTTCCTTCAGAAAATGGAAGTCTTGTCCAAATGAAGAAAATAAAAAAGAACACAAACTCTGGCAAAAGAAATGCAAGAAGACAATAAGGGATGCTAAAAAAGAATTTGAGGAGCACATTGCTAAGAACATAAAAACCAACAACAAAAAATTCTATCAATACATTCAAAGCAGGAGACCATCTAGGGAGGCGATTGGACCCTTGGATGATAAGGGAGTCAAAGGTGTACTAAAGAACGATAAGGAGATTGCAGAGAAGCTAAATGAATTCTTTGCATCTGTCTTCACAGTGGAAGATATAGGGCAGATCCCTGAACCTGAACTAACATTTGCAGGAAGGGATTCTGAGGAACTGAGACAAATAGTGGTAACGAGAGAGGAAGTTCTAGGCTTAATGGACAATATAAAAACTGACAAATCACCGGGCCCGGATGGCATCCACCCGAGAGTTCTCAAAGAACTCAAATGTGAAATTGCTGATCTGCTAACTAAAATATGTAACTTGTCCCTCGGGTCCTCCTCTGTGCCTGAGGACTGGAAAGTGGCAAATGTAACGCCAATATTCAAAAAGGGATCCAGAGGGGATCCCGGAAATTACAGGCCAGTTAGCTTAACTTCTGTCCCTGGAAAACTGGTAGAAAGTATGATTAAAGCTAGATTAACTAAGCACATAGGAGAACAAGCCTTGCTGAAGCAGAGCCAGCATGGCTTCTGCAAGGGAAAGTCCTGTCTCAGTAACCTATTAGAATTCTTTGAGAGTGTCAACAAGCATATAGATAGAGGTGATCCAGTGGACATAGTGTACTTAGACTTTCAAAAAGCGTTTGACAAGGTACCTCACCAAAGACTTCTGAGGAAGCTTAGCAGTCATGGGATAAGAGGAGAGGTCCTCTTGTGGATAAGGAATTGGTTAAGAAGCAGAAAGCAGAGAGTAGGAATCAACGGACAGTTCTCCCAATGGAGGGCTGTAGAAAGTGCAGTCCCTCAAGGATCGGTATTGGGACCTGTACTTTTCAACTTGTTCATTAATGACCTAGAATTAGGAGTGAGCAGTGAAGTGGCCAAGTTTGCTGACGACACTAAATTGTTCAGGGTTGTTAAAACAAAAAGGGATTGTGAAGAGCTCCAAAAAGATCTCTCCAAACTGAGTGAATGGGCGGAAAAATGGCAAATGCAATTCAATATAAACAAGTGTAAAATTATGCATATTGGAGCAAAACATCTTAATTTCACATATACGCTCATGGGGTCTGAACTGGCAGTGACAGACCAGGAGAGAGACCTCGGGGTTGTAGTGGACAGCACGATGAAAATGTTGACCCAGTGTGCGGCAGCTGTGAAAAAGGCAAATTCCATGCTAGCGATAATTAGGAAAGGTATTGAAAATAAAACAGCCGATATCATCATGCCGTTGTATAAATCTATGGTGCAGCTGCATTTGGAATACTGTGTACAGTTCTGGTCGCCTCATCTCAAAAAGGATATTATAGAGTTGGAAAAGGTTCAGAAGAGGGCAACCAGAATGATCAAGGGGGTGGAGCGACTCCCTTACGAGGAAAGGTTGCAGCATTTGGGGCTTTTTAGTTTAGAGAAAAGGCGGGTCAGAGGAGACATGATAGAAGTGTATAAAATTATGCATGGCATTGAGAAAGTGGATAGAGAAAAGTTCTTCTCCATCTCTCATAATACTAGAACTCGTGGACATTGAAAGAAGCTGAATGTTGGAAGATTCAGGACAGACAAAAGGAAGTACTTCTTTACTCAGCGCATAGTTAAACTATGGAATTTGCTCCCACAAGATGCAGTAATGGCCACCAGCTTGGACGGCTTTAAAAGAAGATTAGACAAATTCATGGAGGACAGGGCTATCAATGGCTACTAGCTGTGATGGCTGTGCTGTGCCACCCTAGTCAGAGGCAGCATGCTTCTGAAAACCAGTTGCTGGAAGCCTCAGGAGGGGAGAGTGTTCTTGCACTCGGGTCCTGCTTGCAGGCTTCCCCCAGGCACCTGGTTGGCCACTGTGAGAACAGGATGCTGGACTAGATGGGCCACTGGCCTGATCCAGCAGGCTCTTCTTATGTTCTTATGTTCTTATGTCCCCTGTGCACCCCCCCTTTTGGCCCTGCTAGCATCAGAGGTCCAACAGTGGTAGGAAAAGGACCACAGACCTTTCCACAGCAGCAAGGAGGAGGCATTCAACATTAGAACGTCCTCTCAGGAACGGGAGCTCACTCTGTCTCTGCCCTGCCAGGGCCCATAAGATCGCCATGCCCGAGAGGTATTTAGCTTAGTACTTAGCCTTTTCATAGCTAATTTTCCATAGGAATGTTTATGCATAGCTGATTCTCCCCGTCTATTTTTCAAATGAATAATAAATATTTGAGTTCTTTCACTTTGAGTCCTATTAGCGGCCCCCACCCAGTTCATACTGAAGCTCTGTTATCCTGTAAATGCATCTGTAAAACATTCTATTAATACATATGTATGTTTTCTGTTTTAATAATTTAAGAGTTCCCCCCCTCTTGTTTCTGCGGCCCTTGCCATTTCTTTCTTTAACTACCTTAATTTGAATAACTCAATCTAACAGGACTTCTTACATGCAAAACAGCAGGGTGCTCTGTTCTAGGCTGCATATGTAATTGAAAAAAAAGCCTTCTTGAAATAGAACAAGCACACTTGACTCTTCAATTCAACATGATTAGCCTGAACTGTGGATTTTAATAAACAGACTTGGTAGTCGGTCTAACACGGAGAGTTAATGGGTGTTTGCTTCCCTCCTCCTTTCCCCTCATTAGGATTACAAAAAAAATGAAATGCAGTAATAGCCAGATTTTCTTTCCCATGCTTAAATTTTCCGTGTGATCTTGCATACATTGTACATTTGCTCTCATAATGTTGCACTGTTACTTGTATATTTTGAAGGCCTCATTATTCTATAAATCACTTGGTAAAATAGCTGGCAGACATGTTAACTATTCCTAAAAATCTTTGGAAATTGTCAATAAGAATTGGTATATGTAATATATTGTTCTGCTTTCCTCGTTTCCCTGGGTTCTGCCAGAGCTATATCACAGGATTTTCCAGACCTTGTACAAAATAGGTACTCAACACTGCCCTGCTTTTCTACAAGACAGTGAAGTTGCACTGTGCCTCCTGGGACCACTATCCTTCCCTCCCCCCAAAAAAGTATATATTCTTCTTCATCATGTTAACCTGGCAACATTGCCCCTCCGGAAGTGTTTTATTAATTTCACTGGATCCACATAGGTCAGTGGGCACATCTTCAGTTTAAGGTAACCCCAGGAGCTCACTTCTAAAAAAAGAACACCACAGATGAGAGTCAGTTGTAGTGTAGTGGTTTGAACACAGGACTGAAGTGGGAGAGACCCATGTTCATATCCTCATTCAACAATGCAGGTCGTTAGGTGATCTGGGTAGTTACTATCTCTCAGCAAAACTTACCTCAGAGGGTTGTTGTGAAATTAACATTGGGGGGAGATAGTAACAGAGCCATACCTAGTGTTGTCAGGTCAGAAGTATGTCAAACCCTGAGATTTCAGGGGCAGGCCTTAGTGATATCACGGTGGTTGGTCCTAGTGATGTCATTAAGCATCAGCCACAATTGCTTGGAGCATACCACTCAAATAAAAACATTTCTCTGATTGGAAATTAAGCTAGAAATCTTAGCTAAAAGATGGTGTTCCCAGGTCCAAGTGAAGTGATGGAATCATTCCTTCTCACCTACTTAGGGAGCCTGCATGTGGAACATTTAATCGAGCCTATTTGCCTCTGGCAAGAAGAGTTTAAGTGCCCTCAGGTCAGTCACCAGAAGGCCATTGTAGGAAGAAGGGAGCCTAGTGTTGTGGAAATGTTAGATAGCAGCACTGAGGAGTAAAGATGGATGCCCCTGAAGGCTGAAACTCTAAACACACTTACTAAGAGACTAAGCCCCATAGAACTCAGTAGGACTTATTTCTGAGTAGATAAGGTTAGGATTGTGTTGTTGTAAGGCCTGACTAGGGATACTCTGCATTAAAAACATCTCCAACCATAAAACCATAAACTTCAAGCTTATCTCCAAGACATAAAATCTCAGAGTGACTACCATCAATTAAGAGCAATTAAATCACACTGATAACAAGGCCATTAATTACCTATATTGTAAATTGTTAAGTGGTTCCACTTAGTCGGACAACTGTTTGTGCAAGCACTGAAAAATATTCATGAACTGTCATTTTCTTTTTATGTTCAGATGCATACCAGATACTTCCCATGTCTAAGAGATTTAATGTTATTCTATAGCTGAAATCTATTATATTTCTTTCATGTATTAAGATATATTGACGAATCTACCATCTTGTTATATTTTAGGATAGTTAATTTTTCTCTGACAATTGCGATAAGCAGCAATTAAGCTTGGAATGGCTCATAAATCTGTGGTCTTCAAAGGAAAATTTAGTAGAAATATTCCTGCATTTTAGTATCAAATCAGTCTTCTCTTAGGAGAGATTTACTAATGCTTGCATCCCCAGATTGCCTTGTAAGATCCAGGTAACTAAGCAAGGTACCTCAGCTCTGGATCAAATAGGTTGCATTAATGTGTTATATCTATGCTGTATGTCAGGATTTTAGATCTGTTATGCCTTAACTTGCTTTTATTTTGTTTCTATGCTGATTAACTTTTATTCTTTCTTATGGAATGTTTAAATAGTTTTATAAGTAAAGGAAACCTGTTGAACTGATCTTATCTGTCTGAACACTTTTTCCTGAATCCTAAATTTCCTGTATGCTAACAGGAGTAGGGGGAGCTAACTCTCTCCCCTCTGACATGGCATCTGCTTCAGGGAAAGCTAAGGTGCAGTTAACTGCCAGGCTTATAGCCTGCTGCATAGACAGCACACTTCAGCTTCTACCCTGAACTGATAAATCTGTCACACTGTAAGGCAGAAAACTCAGCATCCCACAACCAGTCAGGATTCCTAACCAAAACACAGAACTAAAAAATTCTGGCAGCCAATCAGCAAAGGTCACAGAAATCTCCATGCAGCACAACCTGACCTGGGGGCTGCAGTTAGTGCAGAATGCTGCAGCAGGATTGCTGACATGAATGAGACCCTATCAGCACATAACACGTCTGCTCTGAAATATACACTGGTTGCCAATTTGCTGCAAGGCCAAGTTCAAGGTGTGCTTTTCATGTTATGAGTTCCACGTAGTACTTGTACTGCTCTTGTAAGAAATCGATCCTTTAGTGTGGCAGCACCTACACTTTGGAACTCCCTGCCTATTGACATTAGGCAGGCACCTTCATTGTACTCTTTTTGGCACCTGCCAAAAAATTTTTTGTTTAGGCAAGCCTACCCAATCATGTAGAAACTATTATGCTTTTAATCTGTCTTTAACTCATTATTGGTTTTGTTACTTTGAATGTTTTTTAAATATATATATTTAACTGTTTTTGCCTTAACACTGAGCTACAGCTTTCCCCCTGTTTTTTTAAAAAAATATCTTTTGAAATTGCTCTTTTCAGTTCACCAATGAATGCATAGCATACCTAGGGCAGATCCACACCATTCATTGAAAGCACATTCAACACACATTTGAAGCACATGGATCCCACTACAGAATCATGGGAATTGTGGTTTATTAAGGGAGGTGGGAACTATAACTGTGAGGGGGAAACTACACTTCCCAGGATTCTTTAGGGGAAGTCATGTGCTTTAAATACGAATTAGATGTGCTTTAAATGTATTATGTGGATCTGCATTACTTCATAAACTTTGCCTGCATATCAATCATTTTAATTAAGTTTTATTTATCACTTATTTTATTTATTACATTTATATCCCACCCTTCCTCCCAGTGGGAGCCCAGGGCGGCAAACAAAAATAATACATCTTAAAAACAGACTTTAAAATATATTAAAACAAAGCATCTTTAAAAACATCTTTTTATAAAAGCTTTAGAAACATCATAAAAAGTAATTCCAACACTTATTGGGACATAGTATGAAGAAATATTTATATAAGCATGACTGTTAAAGATGTTTATTATTTATACAACCAGTGCAGATAATAGTATTCAAATGAAAACTGTCTCTGCTCCAAGTCATGTTCAGGCAGATGAATGCTGTTCAAATGAAATATTATTTCATCTATTTTTAAGTATTTATATACCACTTATTCAGAATGTCTAAGCAGAGTGGCAATTGCACTCTGCAGAGATGTTCTGAATATTCACATGTTCTAGAATTTAACATGCTATGATTCTCATACTAGGTTCTAGTATATAAAGCCATGGTTTGGATTAAGGATTTTGTTTCCTCTAGTAAACTTCCACCAGAAGGACTGGAGTAAATAGCAAAAGTGTGGAGAATGACAAGCTGTGAACCTTGCACCCCACTATCAACCCTCACTCCATGTTTTAATTTTATTTATTTATTTATTTATTTCAGCAATTTCACATCCAGTCTCTAAGCAGTGTACAGTAAGGTTAAAAATCTGCAAAACAAAATATGAAATTAGTTAAACCTAATAATAAAATAAAACAATAACTTATTTAAAATGCCCACTGAAATAAAAAAAGGTCTTCGTTAGTTGCTGGAAGTTCAACAGGCAGGAGACTTGTCTGATCTCTGCTGAAAGGAAGTTCACCAGAATTTTATTTATTTATTTATTAATTATTTGATTTATATCCCGCTCTTCCTCCCAGCAGGAGCCCAGGGTGGCAAACAAAAGCACTAAAAACACTTTAAAACATCATAAAATAAGACTTTAAAATACATTAAAACAAAACATCTTTAAAAACATTTTTAAAAAGCTTTCAAGACATCTTTCAAAAAAAAAAAGGTTAAATATATATTTTTTTAAAAAAAAAGATTTAAAAGCATATTAAAAAGCAATTCCAAACCAGACGCAGCCTGGGATAGATCTCAAGTTAAAAGGCTTGTTGAAAGAGGAAGGTCTTCAACAGGCACCGAAAAGATAACAGATGGCGCCTGTCTAATATTTAAGGGGAGGGAATTCCACAGGGTAGGTGCCGCCACATTAAAGGTCCATTTCCTGTGTTGTGCTGAACAGACTGACTGATAAGATGGTATCTGCAGGAGGCCCTCACCTGCACAGCGCAGTGATCGACTGGATATATAAGGGATAAGAGGGTCTTTCAGGTATCCTGGTCCCAAGCTGTATAGGGCTTTGTACACCAAGACTAGAACCTTGAACTTGGCCCAGTAGCAAATGGGCAGCCAGTGCAATTCCTTCAGCAGCAGGGTGACATGTTGGTGATACGCTGCCCCAGTGAGCAGTCTCACTGCCACATTTTGCACCAGCTGCAGCTTCCGGACCAACCTCAAGGGAAGCCCAACAGTAATTGAGCCTAGAGGTGGTCAGGCTATCCTGGTCCACAAATGGCTGCAGCTGTCTTACCAGCTGAAGCTGGTAAAAGGCACTCCTAGCCACTGAGGTCATCTGGGCCTCTAGCAACAAAGATGGATCCAGGAGCACCCCCAGACTATGGATCTGCTCTTTCAGACAGAGTATGACCCCATCCAAAGCAGGCAACTAACCAATTATCTGAACTCGGGAACCACCAACCCACAATGCCTCCATCTTGCTAGGATTCAGAGTCAGTTTATTGGCCTCATCCAGCCCATCACTGAGTCCAGGCAGCGATCCAGGACTTGCACGCCCTCTCCCAATTCAGATATTACAGAGAAATAGAGCTGGGTATCATCACTGTACTGCTGACACCTTGTCCCAAATCTCCTGATGACCACTCTCAAGGGCTTCCTATAGATGCTATACAGCATGGGGGACAAGATGGTACCCTGTGGCACCACACAGCACAACTGCCAGGGGACCAAAAAACAATCACCCAATGCTATTCTCTGACAACGACCTTGGAGATAGGATTGGAACCACTGTATAACAGTGCCTCCAATACCCATCTCACCAAGTTGGCCCAGAAGGATACCATGGTCAATGGTATCAAAAGCCGCTGAGTGATCAAGTAAGAGTAACAGGGTCTCACTCCCCCTGTCCTCCCAATAAAGGTCATCCATCAGGGTGACCAAGGCCGATTCAGTCCCATAACCAGGCCTGAACCCAGATTGGAATCGGTCAAGATAATCTGTTTCATCCAAGAGTACTTGCAATTGCTGTGCCACAATCCTTTCAATTACGTGCCCTAAGAAGGGGGTATTTGCGACCGGTCAGTAATTGTCGCAGACCAATGGGTCCAGGGTGGGCTTTTTCAGGAGCAGTTGGATCACCACCTCTTTTAGGGCGGCTGGAACCACTCCCTCCCACAATGATGTGTTGACCACACCCTGGATCCACTTGGTCAACCTCCCTCAGCAAGCTTTAATAAGCTAAGAATGGCAAGTGTCGAGATGACTCAGTTGGGCCCACAGTACTGAATACACAGCTTCTAATGGATACAAGCTATGTGTTTGAGTGATAGAGGACCGTTAACAGTGACTGCCCAAAGACCTCAGTGATTGGGCAGGGATATAAGAAGTCAGGTGCTCCTTATGATCAGGGCTGTGGAGTCGGAGTCGTGGAGTCGGAGTCAGGAGCAATTTTGGGTGGAGTTGGAGTCGGTAGAGATGTACCGACTCCAACTCTGACTCCTTCATAAATGGCAATGTATATTAACTAGTAATAACAAATTTACTGTAGTAAAATGGTAGCACAAGGCATTTCATCACCACCACGTGAATCCAGAGCTTGGAAAAGTTACTTTTTTAAACTACAACTCCCATCAGCCCCAGGGATTTTACTACAGTAAATTTGTTATTACTAGTTAATATACATTTGCCATTTATGAAGGAGTCGGAGTCGGACAGTAGAAAAATAGAGGAGTCAGAGTCAAAGGTCTGGCGTACCGACTCCACAGCCCTGCTTAAGATATCCTGGACCCAAGTTGTTAAGAGCCTTGTAAGTTAATGCAAGAACCGTGAACTTGGACTGGTAGCATATGTGCAGCCAGTGTAAAATTTCCAGTACTAGAGTTATGTGCTGCCAGTAGTCCTCACTAACAGTCTAGTGACAGCAATTGACACCATTTGGAGCTCCTGGGACTGGCTCAAGTGTATCCCCACAATATAGTGCATTGCAATAATCAATTATTCACTGTGGCCAGACTATCCATGTCCAAGAATGTCTGGTAAAAGTTTTAGTTACCTGAGCCTCCAGTGACAAAGATGGTTATAAGAGGATCCCCAAATTTCAAACCTGTTCTTTTAGAGTGAGTGCAATCTATCCAGAAACAAGCAATGGGCCAATCTTCTGGACATAGGAACTATACACCCACGGTGTGTCCATTTTCCCAGGATTCAAATTCAGTTTATTGGCCCTCATCCAATCTACCACTGCATTGGGGCAACAGTCCAGATCATGCACACACT
Source organism: Rhineura floridana (assembly GCF_030035675.1). Taxonomy (NCBI): domain Eukaryota; kingdom Metazoa; phylum Chordata; class Lepidosauria; order Squamata; family Rhineuridae; genus Rhineura; species Rhineura floridana. The sequence goes on from NC_084486.1 coordinate 54,920,050, forward strand.
TTTCTGACTCAGATGGAGAAACAGAGCTGTGTATCATCAGGATACTGATGACACTTTTGCCTAGAACGCCTAATGACCACTTCCAATGGCTTCATGTAAATGTTAAACAGCACTAGCGAGAAGATTCTGCCCTGTGGCACACCATACTATAAGGATCATGGACCCAACACATACTGTAATCTCCCAATGGTATTTATTTATTAATTTATTTATTATTTAATTTGTATCCCGCCCTTCCTCCCAGCAGGAGCCCAGGGTGGCAAACAAAGCGCTAAAAGCACTTTAAAACATCATGAAAACAGATCTTAAAATACATTAAAACAAAACAGTGTTAAAAACATTTTTAAAAAACTTTTAAAAAGAGTTAGAAACATTATTAAATAACATGGTAAGTATTCTCTGAATATAGTCCTGCAGGTAGAGTGGGACAACTATAAAACAGTGCTCCCCAAAACTATCCCACAGAGCCAGTCCAAGAGGTTACCGTGGGGTATCATTTATATTTTCATAGTTTTTGAACCCATGGATGAGCACTGTGACTGGGTGTTCCTCCCACACCCTTCTCCTTCTTTCCGCACTCCCAGCTTTAGTATAAAGAACCTGTCTTGCTTGAAGCCAGAGTTCCCTATTATGTTTAAAGTGGGGAATTCTGACTTAATGTTGGCTAGACAATCAGAGTAAATAAAACAAGGAAAACTGGTTTTGTGCAAGCCAGGATCTTCATGCTGAAGGAAGGAAAGGAAAGGGGAGAAATGAAGTAGAAGCCCAATGCTACGACACTTGTAGATGGCTTTGGAAAATAGTACTCCAAACATAGCCACAATGTTCTTAAATGTCACTGGAGTGATCTGCAGGTCAGAGTACTATTTACCAGTTAAGTGAAAAGGATAGGGTTGGTCCATTTCCAAAGAAAGACACATATTTGTGTGACCAGTTCTCAAAATGTGAAGCAGGCCTACATAATAAGACAGCTATGCTGACAATTTTCAAATAATGAATCTCAGATTGAAGAGGTAAAATTGTTCATAGCAGCCTGGATCCTAAGTTGCTCTTCTGTTCACGCAATAAGAAGTGATTTCTGCCATCTCCTCGTTCCATCTGCAGCTCCTAATCAAATCTCACACCATTCCTATTGATCCTGTAACCCCCAGGAGCAGATTGGGGTGAGCAGAATTTGCAGAGAAAAGGGGAAGGTGGGAAAGCCCTCAATACCTATATGAGAGTGAGAACAAAGGTTTTATGGACCTAGTCAGTGGTTAAACAATAGGAAGAACTTCAATAACTACAAATGCATTTATGCACTGGAATTAATTGCGTAAAGTGCAATCCTATGCATGTTTACTAGGGTATTACCTTCGGTTCTCTCAGTTTCTCATTTTTCCAGTTTTAAATTTTTCCAGTCTTAAAATTCTGCAGCAATACACATTTCTGCAGTAATTTGTGTTTTGTTTTTGTTTTTAAAAAATCCTCATGAAAATTCTTGCATTTTAGTGGGATTTTTCTTAATAAACATATTTTGTAGTCAGTTTTTACTGAAGTATCCATTTTTGCAAGCAATTTCTCATCATATAATGCATTTATGTATGTTATTTTCACTCATATATTCATTTTTATGCACACTTTCCCCTAACATGTGCATTTCTGTAAACATTGGTTGGTGAACTGCATTGCAAAATTCAAATATGTGCGAATTTCAAAGGACAGCTGTGTTTCAGTTTTCATATTGTTTCAGAAAGTGTGAATTTGATTGATTCAGCTTGAAATGCAAACAATCAAATTTCTCATCCATCCCTAATCTTTACTCAGTCCCACAGTGTCCAATGGGATCTCTTCAAGAGTGTGTCTGAATTGCAGCATCATAGTAGATATGGAATCTTCCAAGGAAAGGAGTTTAAAAATATTGATCATTAATGTACAGGATGCCCTGAATCATAATATAGTGCACCACTCTGGTTCCAAATCTCTGATTCCAAATCTCACCCCATTCATTAACTCATCTGATGCCTTTAATAAATCCACTATTATTTCATTCAGTCTGGGGATGATAATATTGACCTTCCTTCAGTGAATATTGTAAAAATTGCTGGGAAACGTGTGAAGAATTTTGAACCATTAGAGCAAGGGTATGAATGCTACGTATGATTGTAAGAATCACTTAAGAGAAATGTATTTTATGAAAACTGACATTCAGAGGTAACATTTTATCTAGGGAAACTTCAGGAAATTATTATTTGCAAATTCTCATACAAAGTGACCTGTTCCAAACCTCTCAGACTAAGTGCAAGTTGGAATAAAGGTATTCTTCAGATTTTGTACCTTTCCAAATTTTGTGATGCAATACCTGGCTCAAAAACTATACATAAAAATGCACAATTTAGGGTAAAATAAATTTAGAAATGCATAGCTTGAGAGAAAATAATTAAATAAACCTATTTTGAGGTAAAATGTGTATAAAATGTAAATGTACTGCCTTCCAGTCGATTCCGACTTATGGTGACCCCACGAGTAGGGTTTTCATGAGGCTGAGAGACCGTGACTAGCCCAAGGTCACCCAGTGAGCTCCATAGCTATGTGGGGATTCGAACTCTGGTCTCCCAGGTCATATTCCAGCACCTTAACCATTAGACCACAATGGCTCTCAAAATGTGTATAGAAATATTTAAATACAAAATGCTGTATTTTACTTTTTTAAAAAACCCTGCAAATTAATGCAGAAAAGGGAGAAAATGAACTTATGAAATGTAGGAATGAACATGTGCAGAACTAATACAAACTGGGAATAATATGACTGGTGCATCCCTAATTTCATTCTTGCTGATACTCACTAATTTCTAAAACAAGGAAGAGAGGGGAATGATTAAGATGACTAGATTTCATATTCTAAGAGTAAAAGAAACATTTAATTTAAAATTACACAAGTAGGGGGAAATTCTCAAAACAAATTGAAACTGTCAGCTAGAATCAGAACACTTTTGGGTTCCCTATCCACCCAGTGCTGCAGCTCTACACAATTAAAGATATTGCCTGCTTCTTTTCCATCCATTTATGAGGCAGCTTGTGTCTGTCATTGCTGGAAACAAATTACTCTAATACAGCAGACTAGACTAATTGTCTCTTGTCTTGTGGCTATTCCCAAGCTCTTATTTGAAAAGCGACAAAATATTCAAATAATTCTTGTTTGTTTAGTTTGCTGAATGCTAGTGCCGCATTTTGAAAGGCAGTGGTGGGGAAACACAGCTGGCATATGCTAGCAAGTCAGGTGGGGAGGAGGAAAATTGCCATTTCAACATTTCTGTTCTCAGGCCATGCTCGTGGATACATAGGAAACTGCCTTATACCAAATCAGACCATTGGTCCATGTTGCTCAGTATTGTCTACACTGACTGGCAGCAGCTCTCCAGAGTTTCAGACAGAGGTCTCTCCCAGCCCTATCTGGAGATGCCAGGGATTGAACCTGGGACCATCTGCATGAAAAGCAGATGTTCTACCAGTGAGAGACAACCCTCCAAAGTAATTTTCTATGTAGGTGCTGAACTTGGCAATGAACCCTGAATGACAGGAGCTCAGGTTGACCCCAGGTGCAGCTGCATCCCTTGTGTACCCTTAAGGGGAGTTTAGGTGGAAAACCCAATCTTTCTTTGTAAATCCCAGGCTGAATTTGGTAACTCATCCAGAATGTCAATAGGGTACTCAAGTTGATCCCATGCAGCCATATGACTCCCTCCTACTTTGGAAAAAATGGAAAAGTAAATACCTTCTGTAATCCTCAGGGAATGGGAGGACACCATGATTCTCAAGTAGCTCAGCTGCAGATCTTCATTGCATGCAAATAAGATATACACAGCCTGCTCCTAAACGGCTACCAGTGATTTGTTTGCTAAATGTGGAAGAAAAAAATAGGCAATAACTTTTAACTCAATGCCCTTTAGAAAGGAAGGCTATGCAAACTAACATTGCAAATGAGAGAATTTTCCCTATTCCATCTCTTTAATATTTTTGAGGTTTTACTCTGCCCTGCTGTTTTGAATTCTACTTCAGCTAATAAGAAAATGGCTACAATTAATTCTAGAACTGGAGCATGCAGATTGCCACAGCTTGCAGTTACTTCTGTTCATTTGCATCTTCTTTCCTCTTAACATTACTGCTGTACACATTTATAATAATACTGCAAGAAAAAAAGAAGTGACTGTTAAGTATTTAGGGTTGCCAGGTCAGAAGCATCCAAAACCCTAAGATTTCAGAGGCAGATCCTAGGGATGTCATAGGGGGCATGTCCTAGTGATATCATAGGAGTGGGCCCTAGTGATGTCATTAAGCATGATACATTAAGCATCAACCACAGTTGCTTGGAGCATACCACTCAAACAAACAAACAAATCTCTGATTGGAAATTAAGATAGAAATCTTAGCTAAATGAGGGTGTTTCCAGGTCCAGGTGTAGTGATGGGATCATTCCTTCTTACCTGCTTAGAGATCCTGGGTAAGAAACATTTAATCTAGCCTACTTGCTTCTGGCAAGAAGAGATTAAGTGCCCTCAGGCCAGGCCAGGCCAGTCACCAGAAGGCCGTTGTAGGAGGAAAGTGTAGTGTTGTGGAGATGTTAGATAGGAGCACTCAGGAGTAAAGATGGATGCTCCTGAAGGCTGCAATTCTAAACACACTTACTAAGGGACTAAGTGCTATAGAACTCAACAGGACTTACTTCTGTGTAAATATTGTTAGGATTGTGCTGTTGGTAAGGCTTGACTAGGAATCCTCTGCAACCCTTCAATGCAGAGATAGGTTTGAGAAATGAGTAACAGTTAAGAAGATCCTCTACTCTTTCCTGCCTACTCTGTGGGCTGCTATAAACTCACTTTGACAGCCAACACAATTCCAGTAAGTAATAAGTGACAGAGAGAAAGCACAAATGGTTTGGTCTACCTTCACAGGCAGTAGATTGCGAACAACAGCAACTGAAGCCACACTTCAGTATGTGAATCCTGGGAATTGTAGTTTGTTAAGGGTGGTGGGAACTATAACTGTGAGGGGGAAACTACACTTCCCAGGATTCTTTGGGGAAGTCATGTGCTTTATATGTGGGTTGGATGTGCTTTAAATGTGTTATGTGGATCTGCATTACTCCATAAACTTTGCCTGCATATAGATCATTTTAATTAAATTTTAAAATGGAAATAAGATACAAAGTTTTCTGGGTGACCAAGAGCTATGGACCATCTCTCAGCCTAATCTGCCCCTCAGGGTGAAAATAACAGAGGGGGACCATCACCACCCCATGGTGCAATCCTATGCATGTTTACTCAGAAGCAAGTCCCAATGTATTCAATGGGGCTTACTCAGACAGGGTAGCATGCACAGGACTGCAGTTCAGTGATAAGGAACTTCACTCACCCAATCCAGAATTCAGAATCATGCCACTATAAGCTGTTTTGCAACTGTTTTATACTTGTTATATGGTTACTGGATTTTGAATGGCTTTATTTCTAGTTGTGAGCTGCCTTGGTTTCCAACCCTACCTCACAGGATTGTTGGAAAGACTCCATATACACACACACACTGGAGATGTACAAATACATACACCCCATATAATATTTTTTTGTCAAAACTAGTTGGCCTTTGCAGAACATTTTTTTAAAAAAATAAGTATTAGTTTCCTGCCAAATAAAAGCAGTGACAACTAAGTAAGCTCTTCCTCTGCTTAAAAAAAGGATCAGAGGGAGAGAGAAAGATTTACAACACAATCCTTTTCTATGTTCACTCAAAAGTCCCATTGATTTTCAGCACAATCCTAACCACATCTACTCAAAAGTAAGTCCTACTGAATTCAGTAGCATTAGCTCCCAGGTATGTGGAATTAGCACTGCAGCTTTACTCCCAGAAAAGCTGCATATTGAGAAGGTTTTCAAAAAAGGTTATGAATAAGACAAATAAATGGCCCTCTTCAATAGTCCAGTAAAATTTAAACTTGTTTGACTTCTTAATTAGAAAAGTATAACACTGTAGCATGTACACTTTTTAAAACTTCTGTCCAAAAATTATTTGAAAGATAAAATGTATAATATGCCATTTTTGCAAGTAATTTAAAAAACCCTGCATGTACACTTTTGTGCCTACCAAGATCCTGCTGTGATCTTCTGTTGTAGCGCAGTCCTATGCATGTTTACTCAGTCCCGATCCTGTACAGAGAAAGTACTCTTTATGCTGCTGAAAGCTATATATTTACTGAATTCCTGGTGTGAGACAAACAGGAAAAGGAAATTGTGCATTTAGCTATTGCCTGGGTTGAACAAATCTTTTTAATTGCAACCCTGACTTCACTTATTGTACATTTATTGAAAAAGATTATAACGGAACAAGAATACAATCAATTCAGCAGGTCAGTAATGAGGGAGAAAGACATGCCTCATTAAAGAGGGCATTCCACATGTGGGCCACTGTGATTGAAAAGACCCTATCATGGGTCAGTGCCAACTGGGCAGCCCCCGGTGGTGGCACCACCAACAAGGCCTCACTTACAAATCAGAGGGTCCAAGAGGTTGATAATGGGAAAGGAGTTCTATTAGGTACTTGGGTCCCAAGCCATTTAGGGCTTTATATGCTAATACTAATACCTTGAATTGAGCCTGGTAGTCCATTGGCAGCCAGTGCAGCATTTCCAGGACCGGTGACACATGGTCTCATCAGACTGTTCCACTTACTGGCTTAACAGCTGCATTCTGCACTAGCTGCAGTTGCCAGATGGTCTTCAAGTGCAGCTTGGCATTACAGTAGTCCAGATGGGAAGTCACCAGAGTATATACAACTGAGGCCAGGCTATCCTGGTGCAGGAATGGCCATAGCTGTTGAATCAGCCTAAGCTGGGCATAAGCACTCCATTTAACTCACAAACATCTTATGAGAGTTCAATCTAGTACCGTGCCAAAATGTGTCCTCCAATTTCTGCCAAGTTTTGTTTCCCTGCAAAAGAGAATTTTTCTGCCTCATTCTCAGGGCTCTTTAGAATTTCTTCGGAATTTTCATCAGTGTGATTTTTTGAGCTTTCCATAACTTTTTGAGGTGGCTAAGGGTCATGTCCATGTTTTGCTTTGCAGTAAACATTTCTCTGGCATCATGCAGCTTCCCTGGCTGCCTGGGCTTCCTGATCTGAAAAAAAAGTGAGAGGAGTTACCTCATGATATCTTTCCCTGGGCTGCAATTGAAACATGAACACCTGAAAGGGCTGCAGAGTACAGACTATTGGTGTGATGATCTATAGAAGGAAAGAATGGACTCAAACACCCGTTAGCTACCTGAAAAGCAAGGTAAGCAAGACAAAATCTCTGCACCACACCCACAAGAATTCCACTTTTTTTGGTCCCCTTCAATAATTTTCAAATATAATATTGAGAATTATTGGATGCAGGACAATTTTTTGCACAGTATTTGCCAAAACCAAACAACTACTTTTGATCAGCAGAGACTAATACTAAAACAATCTGAAAATGATGGGGTGGAGCAAGTATTTGCCTGGCACATGAAAGATATTAATGTGGGTGCCAGGTGAGCCTCTTTAGTGAGAGCATTCCACTACTTGGGGGGGGGGCAGGGAAACAGCATCACTGAAAGCCCTTTCCATAGCAACCTTTCATACTTTAGATTCAGGGGGCACTTGGAGAGGGGCCTCCATTAATGAATTTAAGGCACAGATAGGTACATAGGAGAAGCAGCATCAGTTTAGTTCCTGAGATCCCAAGCCACCATAACGCTCTTCAAGGGTCAAAACTGGGGTCCAGAAAAAAAACAGACGTCAGTAAAGGTGAGAAGACCATTGTAAGAAATGCTGATCTGAAACCACAGAGTGTCCCCATCCCATGTTCTTGATCTAGAACATCCCCTTTCCTACCACTGCAGAATGTGCTCTGATGCCAAGACTGTGGTGGCTGCATCACAGGTGCTACAGTATAGATCAAACGTCATCTAGTTCAGCATTCTCTCATCAGCAGAAGTGAACTGCTGAATGTCGCACGGAAGTTCACAAGAAGGACAGGATGGAGCTAAGGTGCAAAATAGTGTCATGATCGCTTCAAAATCAAAAGAGTGCCACACAAGGTTTTGATGCATGTTTCCTAAAGTCCTTCATATGCATCAAGCAAGGCCTGCTCGAGCCCTATGTTGAGAAAACAGCCTCATTAATCTGATTTATTTATAGGCATTCTCCGTTTGCTTGAATAACAGATTTTCTTTTATGTTGATGATGATCATTGGGTTGCAAAACCAGATAGTAATCAAGGCCAAATGCCATGAGTTAATTTTCTGAGGAAAAACGGGGATCTGTGAGATAAAAAATGATGGCACACACAATTAGAGCAGAACAGCATACTTCATAAACAGAGGGGTGAAAGCAATAATTCTCTGAAGTAAAAACATCTCGCCCAGGCATAAAAGAAAGAAAATATATGTTCAAAGACAGTTACATTTTTCTCCCTTTTTTGCTGCTCATGTAAGAAAAATAACATTGAGTACCACCAACAATTCTGCTTGGCTTTAATGAAGAATCAAAATGCCAAAAACATTAAAGTTTGGGTGTCTTGTAATTATCTTATCCTAATTCACTAAAAACAGACTGGGAAAAAGCATGCATGGAAGGGAGGCGGGAGTACCCTACATATGTCCAAATTACTTTCTGTATTTTCTGTACAAACCCCAGTTATTGTGAGAATAAAGGGGATTAGGTTCAAGCCTTCTAGGCTGGTTGATCACCACAAGGAGCCATATATTCTCGTTGTTGTTTTCCTCAGCCTCTCCTAGGAAGGCCAATTAGTCTGACTGAGCATTCTGGAACCAAGCCTAAGGGCCAGGAGCATACATGATGAGTGCAATCACATTATTTCAGAGCATTAATACTAAAATACTGAAAGATCCTCTGCCCCAGGACTTTTCTGGCCTTTGTCTCACCATACAGTTTGACTTTTTTCTTCTTCTATGAGGAAAAAAATAACATCCACATTTTCTTTTTTCTTTTTATTGTATAATGGCTGTACCATTTTTCAGCAGTTTTCAAACATTAAGAGAACAGGGAGGATTAATTAAAAGGGAAGGTGGGGGAGAGGAAAAGAAAGAGGAACCAAAAGCGGAGAAGGTAAAGCAAAAGGGGTAAGGAATCTGAGGGCACTTGGGGGCAGGTCTCTGTAGTACAGACTGCATTTGTATAAGCATATGGCAGAGTAAGGCAATCTTTTTGAAGGCAAGGGTTGCATATCCCAGGGGAGAGAGGTTGGAGGCCCCCAAAGTCACACATATACCCCATACCCCCATCCATTCACACATGCACCCCTACACAAGCATGCTCCCCATTCACCCATCATCAGTTATCTCTCTCACACAAACTTCTTACAGCCCATCCATCATTCATTCATTGTGTTCCTTTTCACACACAGTCATTCAATATTCACACACCATCTCTTACACACATCCATTCACCATACACACAAATGCATACCTAAAAACACATCCCCTATTTATTCATTCATTATCTCTTCTCAACATCTTTCTTACACACTATCCACCCATTCACACACATTTAAGTTGTCAAGACCCTCTTTCTATCCTACCTTCTGCCTCCTGCTCCTGCCTCCATCCCACTGGGCTTCCTACCCTTTGGCAGCTTCCATTCCTTTCCTTAGTCCCCACAAAGGATGAAATGATCATAATCTGGTGAGTCAAAGGAAAAGGAGGAGAGGGAGGCACATGCATGAGCATGGACACCTGACCACTGAGCGCAGCAACTAAATTGTCTTTCCAAAGGATGCTGTAGCCGACAGGCTCTGCAGCTGGGTCTCAAAGCTCACATATGCTGTTCCCTTTCCTTGCTTTCCATTGCTTCTCTGGACTGTGACAATTGCCTCTGTTAGGAATAAGGAAAGGGATAGGAGCTGCAAGGGTCCCTCAGGGCTGCATACAATGAGAACAAGGGCTCATATGTACTATGGGCTGCCCACCTCTGACATATGGGATGACCAAATCACCACTCTGTATTAAGTATAGCGCTCTGGAGTCTGAGCTAGAAGGTCATTTCAGGCTCAATTAAGTATTAAGATCTCATAATCTCACAGCATGGTAACTGGTATCTACCACATGGAAATATGGATGTACCACAGAGAAATGAGATTGGCCTCAGTGCTTAGCCATCCATCAAAGAGGAACAAATCCCCATTTTGATGCAACTGCAGTGCTACACTGAAAACACTCTGAGCATTTCCTGAGGCTCAGGAAACATTTCATTTTTAATAAAACCATATTAATTTGGCTTGGCGTATGTGGGGGGCTACACTGAAAGTGTTTGTGTGTGTGTGTGTGTGTGTGTGTGTGTGTGTGTGTGAATTGCTTATCTTTAGCTCAGTGGTACACAGTCTGCTTTGCATGCAGAAGGTCCTATGATTCAGGTAGGGCTAGGAAATATTCCTGTCTGAAATTTTAAACAGCCTCTACTAGTCAGTGAATGCCAGTGATAGACAGTATAGTGCCCTCTAGATATTGTTAGACTAGGACTGCCATCAGCTATGACTATTGGCCATGTTGGCTGGGGCTGATGGGAGTTGTTGTCCAAGGACATCTGCAGGGCACCATGTTGGCTATCCTTGGTGTAGCCAATACTGAGGTAGATGGGCCAATGTTCTGACTCAGTAGAAGGCAGCTTCCTATATTCACTATATATATATATTTTAGTGAGAGCTGTGCTTAAGCCAATTCTGGGTCTCATCCTTGTCATTCCAAACGCTGTATCACCTGTATCACCTGTATGTACCTCAGAGAGACAGCTACTTTTACAAGCACTAGGACAGGCAGGACATATTACATCCAATAGAACATCACCTGAAGGTCCTGCAATATAATTTATGTCATCGAATGCAAAATACCAGGGTGTCATATCCAATACATAGGAAAAACCACTTAGCTTTTGCAAATGAAGCCCCTCTGAGCATTCCATCCTCAAAGCTCTATAACTGCCACCTTGCAATGGTGTCATATAGGCTAAAACCCCTCAGGTGCACAGGCGGAAGAGGAGCATTCCTGGCAATTCCCTCCCCCTCCTACAAATTGTCATAAAATGAGATGTTGAAGGAAAGATCCTGTCTCCAAGGAACCCATAGCTGGGTCTTTTGCTGTTGTTATGTGCCTTCAAGTCGATTATGACTTATGGTGACCCTATGAATCAGTGCCCTCCAAGACCATCTGTCGTGAACCACCCTGTTCAGATCTTGTAAGTTCAGGTCTGTGTCTAACATCACAAAAAGAGTAACAAGTGGGGGTGGATGGGCTGTGCTTTGAAAGAGTGGTACCAAGATACACAGAGCTTGCCTTTGTTGCTCATGACCTTCAGTTTCAAGATCAAGACTCAGCCACAGTGCTTTCTTATGTATACAGAACTGGCATGAGTGCTCTTATTCATGACAATGACATTTTTCTTTTACTTTAGCTTATGAAACTCTGCAAAATACCATGTATATTTTATTAATTGCCTTGCACGGTTATATAGAGATTGATCTTAATCAGGCGTATCCTACCATATTACCTTTCCAAGTCAGATCAGTTTTCATCCTGAAGCATCCTAGCTGGACTCGTGTCCCTTTTTCTTTTATCTGTATTCTTTAGTCTGCCTAAGCCCATTTGTCTGTGCCTTCTCGTGGCCACTTGGACAAGCTTCTTGGTTACCATGGGCAGCTGGATGGGTCCTATCAGGTATGGCTGCAGTTGAACATACAAGCATAAGAGCCTTTGTCTAATCCTCTTTGAAAGCCAACCAAGTTGGATATTTTTTATTTACTTTTTAATCATAACTTTTTAATCATAACCAAACAAATGCAATTCAATACAAAGTTAGGTACTTCATGACCCACCACCTAAATCACATCTCTGTCTGTCTGTCTGTCTCTCTCACACACATATATTTGTCTTTTTAAAATACTTCTTGAAGGGTAACTCCACCCTTTCCTGACCTCCACTTCAGTATATTTTGTGGGGAATGACAACAACAATAATGCATATATATCCAATAAGGCACGAATGTGCCACATTGTCATGCACTGGGTATTCTCATCAGAGGAGAGAAGTGCAGTCATAGTAGCTGGGGCAGTAGAGCTGTAGTACAGGATATTCTCAGTCCTGGAAATAAGGTGACCCAAGAAAACCAGTCTCATTCCAGTGCCTGCTCTGCTACACCCTTTCTGTCTGGGCAACTTGTTACTGATGGAAGCCAACAGCCTCCCTCCCTCCCTCCCTCCCTCCCTCCCTCCAGACTGCCTGTCTGCTCCAGGTGTTCGCCAGCATTTGTATCTTAGTGTCTGATAGATGCACATACTTAATCAGCACAGAAAGTGATGAGGCAATTGGCCTCTAGACATCAGGACAATAAAAAGAACAGGAATTTCCATCTACTCACATCCAACACCACCCTCACTTTTCCCACTTATTTCCTGCCTAGTTTTTCCTGGGACCATTTGGAAGCGCATGCTGTTTTAAAGTCATGATCTCCCTTTGTTGAACAGAAGTCTAAAGCAGGAAGTCTAAAGGCTATTACCGCAAACTGCATTAATGAACTGATCAGGTGAAAGCGGGGGGGGGGGGAGAGGCAAAAGTTAAGAAGCGCACTTTCAAAGAAGTTGAATGCAGAATACAAAGTGGAAAATCCGAGGTAATGTGTGATGTTCTGAATTAGATATTGTAGATTGGGGGGGAAGTCTCCAGCCATGTGTCAGGTTAGAGGGCTCTGACCTTTTTGAGCTGCCCGCCCACACTGCAGCTGCTGCTGCCTTAGAAAGAGGGGGTAGATCTGCATGGCAATGCTCCAACACACAACTGAAAATCCCAGTGAAACCCCCGGGCGTAAGCTTTACTTGCAATTAAGTGCATTATTGGATAAAATGCTACTTTTTATGTTCTTACTATACAGGAGAGGAGGTGAACCAAACATGCTTTCTGTGAGAAGGTGAATACATGGGACTGAAAGCACTCACACATTTTGATAATTATTGTTCTTGGGCATTCAAAATCACTGGCGAAAGGAGTGGGAACAATGCTGTGCAAATCCAGTGAAGGGAATGGAAAGAAGCGCAGAGGAGCCCTTGTCTAGTTCCCACTCATTTCAATGAAGTCTGTGCAGGAGAACTTCTTGCGTATTGTGCCTGTAGTTTACTCTAGTTCCCTATAGGGAAGTAAATCCTATTAAAACTGATGGTAGTTACTTCTACATGAACAGGTTTAAAATAGGATGTCAAGACAGTTTGTCTCTTATCTACAACATCTAATTCAAAAAACCAGTCTGAATGCTGATTGCAGTTATGTTTCCCATCTCCTCACTATTTTGGTGTGGTCAGAAGATTCAACAGGTTGTAAGGAAATAGCATGTGCATGCCATATATGAAGTGCTATTTCTTTTCTTTTTTGTCACAAGAATGGGAAAGGCCCACAGCTCAGTGGTAGAGAACATGCACTGCATGCAAAAGATCCAATTCCATCTTCAGACAGGGCTGGGAAACTCCCCTAGCTGCAGCCCTGAAGAGTTGCTGCTTGCCCTGTGTTGGCTACAAATGGTGAACCTGTGGCCCTCCAAGAATTGCTGGATGGATTACAACTCTCATAATCCCTGTCCATTGGCCATGTTTTCTGGGGTTGATGGAAGATGGAGTCCAACAACATCTGTAGGATTATAGGTTCCCCAGCCCTGGTGATGACAAAATTGGGCTAGATCAAATATAGCACTGTAATTAGTAGTTAACGGTTGATGTTATGAAGCAAAAGCATTTCATACTTCTGGTGTAACATCTGAACATCCACTCATTTTCCCAACAAGGAGGAAGGGTGGGATATAAATTTAATAAATAAATATATAAAATGTATTGTACATGGGCATCATCAACAACTATTATATTAATTTATTTACAGTATACTATATACCATATTTCAACAAAAAATGTTCTCAAAGAATTTTGAGATGGGCACAACCCATAGATATTAATAAGAAAATGTCTGGGGTCTCTCGAGTCCAGCGGAACAATCCACTGGAAACATTCATGCTTGCATCCTCTTTTGTTTCTTGCCTTGTCACAAGGTGATCCAAGAAATGTGGTTGCAGCTGCGTTTAGTCTTTTCCCAAACGAAACATTCCTAGTCTTTCATTTCTTCCCTTCTGGATTTCCCTCCCGCCCCCACATCACCCCCTCTGCAATTGCTGTTTTGCATTCTCCTTTCTTCCACCCTCCCTTACCTCTCCTCCATTCCTCCTTCTCTCTCTCCTCCCTTCCCATTAATTTCTAAAAGCCAGAGATGAAGAGTTGTGAATCTCCTTGGAAGCCCTCCCCTAACTCCCAGAAGCGCGAGGGCTGGATGGAGAAAGGGAAAACGCACTCTGCATGTACTCAGAAATCCATGCCCTGGTCAGGTCTTGCTCAAATGCAGCCCGCACCTTTTCTGTCTCCCTCTCTCCACTTTAGTCTTCTCTTTAGTCTTCTCTTTACTTTTCTTTCCCTCGTTTCTTTTTCAGCTCGAGGCCTCCCTCTTTATCACTTCTGCTCTCCCACCTTCCATCTTTCCCTTCCTTCCATCTTTCCTGTTGTTGTCCTCCTTCCTTTCCTCTTTGCTTTTTCCTCACCCTCACCGAACTCCCTCTTTCTCTGCCCCTCATCTTCTCTCTCCCGCGCCCATCCCACTCCTCTGTTTGCAGGGGGGCGCCCCGTCCCGCCTGCACTGTCGGGTAAAGCTCCTTTCCTTCCGCGCTTCGCTGGAAGTTAGAGGGCCCCATCATCAGAGGCAACTGCAGCAGGGCTGCGCCTCTCCTCGCTTTCTTTTCTTCCTAGTCCCGGGCTTCCCGCAGCAGCAGCAGCAGCAGCAGCAGCGGGGGGTGTGGCCAGGCAGGAGGGGCTGCGAAGAGGCGGAGCTCCCGGCAGCGCCACAGAACGAAGTGGAGCCCCAGCCGGCTCAGGAGCCGCTACCGCCGCTCGAAGCCTCCTTCCAGAGTCGAGGCACTGATGGGCATCCATCGCTACCTTGCCCCAGCCGCCTCGGATCCCATCCGCCGCCCGGGCTGCTGCTGTTGCCGCTTCCCTTCGCCGGAGGCGCCCCCTGCGAGTGGTGGGATCGTACTGTAAGATGTAGAATGCTCCCGGTGCCGAGAGCCAAGCGGCGGCAGCCTCTCCTGTGGCCCGGGAATGCGGAGCCCCCAGCGCCTCCCTGGATTTGGATGGTCCCGAGCGCGACTGGGCTAATTCGGGTCGGGGGCGCCGCTGGGGTGGTGCCCCCTCCTCTGCTGCTCTCCTCGCCTCCTCAACCTCCCCCACCTCCGCCGCCTGCACCGCTGATCCAAGGGGTTTCAGGCTGGCAACTTCCCTGCGATCCTTTTCTGCCTTTGATGGCACCGGAGCATCATTCGTCTGTTCATCAGCTTCCCTTTCTGAACGGACAGGTAAGGAAGGAGCCTCCCCCCCCCTTTAACCATAGTCCTCCCCTCCCGGTTCTTTCTGCGCTCTCGTTTTCTGGTTGCGTTGACGAAGGGTCCTGTCGGATGAACCCTTTGCGATTCCGCACTCGGTTCACACAGGTTCTTTTTTGTGGTCGATAAAAAACCGCCCACGCAAATGGGAAGGAGACATTGGGAATCTCCTTACGATTTAGAAAACGCGTCAGCGGGAAGTGAGGAGGAGGGAAGCAACTTCTGTCGCTGTCCGACGCGCCATGGTGCTGAAGTTAGCCCGTAAATTTCCCTTGTGTTGCAGACGTGTGTCTGCGTCTCGGTTTAGAACTGCACTGTGTCTCCACCAGACTTTAAAAACAAGGCGAGAGAGAGAGAGAGATTATATTAACTATTAATACGAATCTATTGCAAATGCTGAGCTCGTTCCTTTTCACTCTTAAACCACATACTGCAAATCTCTGGGCTTAATGTGCACATATATTTATACAATACTACCCAAAATGCTGTTGCCTTCATTACAAGATTGCAGTCTTCTGTCATGTAAGGATTATTGTATTCTCTTTTTTAGAAATGTAGATCTTCTGATTTCATTGGAAGGACATCAGCAGAAGGTCTAAGCCCTTCTGCTCTCTAAATACTAATTCCTGTTGAAACCATAACAAATGCATAAAGAGTAGGGTCATGTATTTTACAGCAGTCACACAAATTGTAGAGGTGTTTACTATGGAAAACTTGATTAAAAGAACTGAGTTACACAAGCCTATTGTAGATGAATCTTCATCACAAACTGGCCAGTAATTTGAATGGTGTTTTTAATCCAAATATTTCTTTCTCATAATGTACCACCTTCCATACGATCTCCTCTAAATAAAAAGCTGTAGAAACATTATTCTAATATTGCAAGCAATGTTTCCTTACCATCTTTAGCCAAAGCTATCATGCCTTTTTAAATATAGCAGTCCATTGGCCCATCTGGTGTGTTCATTAAATGCACTATGCTGTTTTTACAATATTTATGCCTGCCCCAGATGGCTTTCTCAAGGTGTAGGGCTGATTTAAAAGAGGATGCCTTGCAACATTCACCCCCCCCCCAAGTTGCTGTGTCAGATGCTGCCACTAGAGGTATTTAATGTCTAGGAACTTGTGTTTCTTTTCATGTTTAGAAATCTGCAAAATATTTATTTTAATAAAGGAAGAAAGTAGGTGGCTGCTTATGAATCTGATCATTTGGACTAAAACTCCCATCATTTTAAATCTACTATAACAGTGTCAGCCAGATATATACAGAAAATGCTAACGTAAACAATTAAATTCAGTGTCTTCTGCTCTGATGTTTTTTGCTGTTCTCTGATAGACATTAACTGGTCTTGATCACATATTAATTTAAGCAATAAATCTCATTAGCACTTCTGGTAAGATTTTTTCCAATTTATCAGGATTGTAAGGCAAATTTGGAAATAGTGGTGAATGTTCAGCTTGGAGATTAGCCTTAAGTATTTTTAATACATGTATTGGGTTTCATTGACTATGTTAATTATGGAATTAATTATGTGTGGTGTTTAATTCCTCTGACATAGATTTGATGCTGTTTCACTTAGATGTTTGATCTTCAAATTCTTTGGATAAATCCCAGGTTTTTAATAAAATGCCTAAGCTGGAAATATCTCTTGGCACTTGGTAACAGTATGAATAAAAGGAGCATAGTAGTGGGCGAAGGCCATATTCCAGGACTGAATAAAAAAAGTATGAACTTGGAGAATCATGGAATTGGGTTGAAATGCAATCATATTTCTCTAGTTTGGATGTACTTATTCAAAAGAGTGCAAGGACTGGGGGGAAGCATATTACTTGCTGAATGTTATCTGTTTATAACATATTTCTGGAGATCTTTTTTTTAAAAAAAGTAATGGTGAATTTCTGTTGTTTGTCATTCCCTTAACTTAGTTTTAAAATATTGGCTTGATTTCTAACAGCCCCATCTTATGAGTCACTGCTTAGGAAAACAGAAGTTTAGGACATGAAACAGCCACTGCTATACTTGGGCAGACATGTAGCATCATGCTAACACTAAGAACTGTCTCAAGATATCAGACCAGTGTCATGTTGTGGTCTGTCATGGCTATATTCACAGCAATAAATGCTGTCAGATGCACTGCAGCATCAAGCAGAGGTGTTGTGCAGCACAGAATGAAATGGGCTATGGTGAAGAGGTATGATGGAGGAGTCATTTGAGATGACTTATCCATGAGTAGGGTTCCCACTAGATTTCATCTGAAACAGAATTTAGGGTGAAATGTGGTCCTCCACTAAGATATAATAGTTTTCTGAAATCATAGGCATACACATTCATACCTACACTGCTTCAGTCAGATTCCAGCAGGTTTCCACTGACTTGCTACACTTGCTGTATTTAATATTATATAAAAGCCTATGTGTAAGTGTAGTAGGTTCACAGTCACACTGCACCATGGTATTGTAGTTATCAGTTAGCTGCATAAGCTCCTTGTAGTAATAATTTGTAGATGAATTCAATGAATTGCAAATTCTCTCCCTCTCATGTTTTGGAAGAAGCACATTAAAAAAGCATGCATGAGAATTACATAGTTTGTGATGGAAAATACAAAGAAAAAAACTGAGTAATAAAAAAGAGCCGTATAGACTATGTTAAGTATTCTTACATTTTAAAACCTTTATTTTAGTGGATGTTTGGAGCTCATTCTCCAGTCATTGGATTTTCACCTTCTTCAAGTGTGGAGTTTGTTCCTCTTTATCCTCATGTATACACAACTGCTACTCCACATCATTCTGGGAAAAGTTGGATAGAAAAGAGGCTTCCAAATTGCAAGGTAAGTTTAAAGTTTGCCTCGTTCTTTTTTTAAAAAAAGTATATTAAGATTTTGGAGGTATAAACAAGTGCTATCCAATATATGGGGTCTTATTTATTTATTTAAATATTAATCCATCTTTCAAGTATTAAACTTTCATATTGACTTGCAAACACTACAGTTAAATCAATCTGTTAACAACAGTAAATTAAAAATGCTCTTTCCAACCAAGGAGTCAAACCAAGTCTACAAGAACAGAACCTAAACCTTTATCTAAACGTTTCTAATGAAACTCAACTGGAACAGACTTTCAGTGAAACAAAATTGGTGATATCCATTGTTAGTCCTACTTAGAGAAGACCCAATGAAATCAGTGGACTTAAGTAACATAAGTCCATTAGTTTCAGTGGGTCTACTCTGAGTTGGTTATCACCCAATAAATCCAGGTTACCTGTTCAAAATGAGGTTTTAAACAAGAATATATGATGTGCTACACTCACTGGTTCATCTGCACCAGAATGAATGTATAAAATAAAGCCAACATCTGGGATGATGTATATGTTTTGGGTATGCCCACACTTTTGTACTCATCCTCTTCAAGAAATCTGAACCTGAAAAGCATTAGGCAGGTATGGGACTGGAAGCATACCTTTCCATAAAGTAGGGATGCTTTCAAGGAAGCAGTCCTCTATGTACAATCTAAGGGTGGCAAAGTTTCATGAGATCAATGTGATGGACAGGGCTGGGTTCTGTCCCTTTCCATCATTAGCCAATCCTGTAATTAGAATGCTGAGAAGGGGAAGAGTGGGAAAAGGACTGTTTTTGTCAGTTAGCAATTCAGTTTAGGCTTTTCAATGAGAAGCAGTTAAGTTGAGATTAGGGTAGAAAGAAGAGTAGAGATATTATGAGGTGCTAGGAAAGAAAAAGGCTAAAGGAGAAACATTGACTCAGTTCAGGGAAAGGTTATATCTACAACATTGTAACCATCATGCTTATGTGCCAGCTATACATGATTGTCTTAAAGAAGTTACTGGTTTACAAATAAAAGTTCTCTTTTTGTTTCACACTACTGCCTGGATCACTTGAAAGTTGGAGGGGTGATCAATTTAGGAAATAATATTGGAACCCTTAGGAAATTGTTCACGCATCTGGAAATATATTGAGTCACACACTCTGCACAATTATTTTACTGCTCCTATTTTAGGGCAGTCACCTCATGGGCTGTCAGTAACTTTAAAAAGGTTTTAAAAACCAGTTCCAGTGATGGAGGGGAGGAGAATTGAACCAGGGGAGTGCACCTGGTTGGACTCACATGGGGCTTGGAAAAACAGGTTGTCACAATCAGCGCCATGAGTCTCCTGAACATTAGGATCAGCTCTTTCGACTTTCCAAACTATACTAAGAAAATTAGTAATGATTTTTATCTGTTCTATGTCCCTGTATTGGATATGTATATTAAGATTCAGATATATACACAAGCCTATTGTTAAAAGAGAATGCTATGGTGGAGGTGCCATATAGCCTTTTTTCATTATGACCAGGGTCAATCCAGCAAATTTTTACGTATGTTCAAGGACTTGGGCATGCCAAGTGTTTATGTTTTACTTTTCTTTTTTGAACACAAGATCTCCATGTTATATGATAAAATGCTTTTGAAGTTTCAAAGGCAGTTTGCTTCGTGGCTCCAGTATCTGGCATTTGAGAAACAGATTCTCTTTGGGTACATATAACTAGGATACAGAGCTTGGAAAAGTTACTTTTTTGAACTACAACTCCCATCAGCCCCAGCCAGCATGGCCAATGGATTCAGATGATGGGAGTTGTAGTTGAAAAAAGTAACTTTTCCAAGCTCTGCTAGGATAGTCCTTTAGGGCCTTGGCATTTATATGCAGAGCTTGGAAAAGTTACTTTTTTGAACTACAACTCCCATCAGCCCAATCCAGTGGCCATGCTGGCTGGGGCTGATGGGAGTTGTAGTTTTTAAAAAAGTAACTTTCCCAAGCTCTGTTTATATGTTTATATAAATCAGCAGTCTCAAAACAGAAAAGACATTGACAGTGGGTACAGTCTTGTTCCTAATGAAATCAATAGCAGACTTCCAGTTTTAATAGAGCAGGTTTGTAGCCAGTGTAACTTGAACACTGGCTTACATTAAACAGAGTAAGTAGAACTAGGCCTGCAACATTTAATCAATCTATCAGCTTAACTGTTTAAATACACATTTTAAAAAACTAAAATGTGCCCCTGATTAACTGGGAAGTATATATTTAAAAATATTAGGTTAGATCCAGAGGATGTTAGTTTTGCTTTAGTCCCATGCAAATAAATGATTCTTAAGTTACAGTGCAATCCTAAGTAAAGTTGAAGGCGGTGGGAAGTGGCACATCATCTGCCACTGCCAAAGGCTTTCCAATGTGCACCAGTTGAAGCAAAAGCTGATGGGATGGACTTACCTTATTTATGATCCTACAATTTTTAAAATCCCCCCATTGGGTCCAAGGGGGCCAAATTATTTATACCAGTCTTGGGGCTTTCCAGAGAATGAAGGGGCTGTGGATATAGGCAGCCTATGTCCCACCTCTTCACTGTATTAAATGCCCTGTTTCAGGGCCTAATGCTAACTAATACCAGCAGAAATACCACCAGTGGTAGATCTATGGCTATGGAACTTTCTGTGGGCATACCAGGGTCCTCTGCAGTGGATGTAGCCTCCCTACCAGCAGAACTTTTCTCCATGGGTGGAGAGGATTGCCTGCTTTATCGTAACCCTCTCCATCCAGCAGATCTGGGGTTTA
This sequence comes from Rhineura floridana, assembly GCF_030035675.1. NCBI lineage: Eukaryota > Metazoa > Chordata > Lepidosauria > Squamata > Rhineuridae > Rhineura > Rhineura floridana. Next base: position 54,941,115 of record NC_084486.1, read on the forward strand.
GGATTGCTCTGCCCATTATTTTATGTATCTTATTCAATAATATTAAAGTGTGACTAACTTATTCTGCATCTGACCCATTATGTTTAATATAAGTACTTATAAAAGATGCAGATGAAAGCAGCATCTTAAAACAGGAATTTTCTCTTCTCCCACAAGCAGTAGAAATACATCTTCTAAGATGGGGTGGGGAACTTTTTTCAGCATGAGGGCCACATTCCCTTCTGAGGAACATGCCAGGGGCCACATGCTGATGGTAGATGGGGCCAAAGACAAAAGTGGGTGGAGTAATATTCTTCAGCCATACAAATGTCAGAAGTTTGTACACATATACCTCTCCATTTTCCATCTAGGTAAGCAACAGGCATGATCAGATTTCAAGGACACATTTCAGCCAGGCAAAAGCATGCTACGAGTGCACAGAGCAGGACCACTGATGGGAATGGCCTGGGAAGAGCACTGACTGGTGTGAGGGGGTGCGGCCAAGGGAGAATCCCAGGGGCTGGATAGAGAGCCCTAGAGGGCTGCATTCAGCTCCCAGGCCTGAGGATCCCCACCTCTGTTCTAAGACAATGCCTGCTATGACAAATGCGTGCATTGCCCAAAACCAAAGTTCATTCAGAATCAGTGTGATTGCCCTTATGCAAATTTAACTGATGACTGAACTTTTTATGACTTTTTATGAGTCATTAATTAAGATTTCTTTAAGTGGGTGACAGGGAGCCCTAGTTAAAAAAAAAACTCTAGCTTTTCTAATTGTTCTATCTTTGCCCAATAGCACTAGCAAAATTATAAATTAATTTAAAGCATATCTTGAATTCATAATGCATCACATAATACACTGTAGTTTCACATGACTTAAAGCAGAACAGGGGAAACTCAGGCCTGAGGCCCAAAAGGGTTAGGTCTAGGATCAGGCCCTTAGGATTCTCCATAGGCCATGCCCCTCTCCTGGCCACAGCCTCTCTCCCCAGGCAACACTTCTCACTGGCCCTGTTCTATTCCTTTGTCTAGAATGTGTCTGTGATAATTCCTCTTTCTTGCCTGGATGGAGAAATGTATGTGCATATAGAAACTTTTGCTTGGGGAGAATGTACCCTTCTGTACAAAGAGTTGTATCTGTTGTTTCACCCACTTTTGCCTCTAGCCCCACTGACCATAGAAAGTGGACCCTGGAAGGTTGCCCATGAAGGTGTGCAGCCCTTGGGCTAAAAACATATGTGGGCCAGAGTATGGTTTGAAAGCACATTAGGCCACCACCTTGCTGAAGCTTAGTAGGTCTGGGTCTAGTCAGTGCCTGGATGGGAGACCATCTGGGAACTGCATGTATGACACCTTGGGTTCTATGATGAAAGAAAGGTGGGATATAAATGTAATAAATAAAATAATAAATAAAAAGATTTTCCCACCTTTGACTTCAAGAAAGCAAGTGAGATTAAGTTGTTGCCTCTCATTTTCATGTATAACTCCTATCCAGTGATCACTTGAATTTACCCTTACATCGTGAATAGCACAATTGCTCCTACAGCAAACAGTATCTCAGCTTTATTGTCCACTCCTCTACTGGTGCAATTATTTTCTGTTCCAAAGTTTTAAAGATATAGTTGTTCAGACAATGCTATTTACAAAGGTTCATCAGATCATTTGTGTGGTCACAGAGAATTCAAATAATTAGAAACTTTTCAGAAAACCAAGGTCAATCTGATAATGAAGAGTTCCAATGAATGCTAAAGAAACCAAGAAGCCATAGCATGTATTATATCATGAACCATGTTTTCTTTTTCTTCCTCCTATTCTGGACAGATCTATTTAAACAATGCATTTGCTCTGGATTCCGCATGGATACATCCTGAGGAACTACGAATTTACCAGGGACATGAGAAACCTCTTGTTATGACAAATCAAGTAGCTGTGGCTTTATCTAGGCCAGCTACTGCTCCTAGGCCTCTTCCTGCAGTGGTGTTAACACCCCAGCCTATTCCAGGTGAGTTAAAAATACTTAACTATGTTCTTGATCTGTATGTTTTTATTCCAATTGATGTTATTATTAGAATCCATTCAAACATACCATCACTCCAATAGACAATAATCTCAAATGAATGTACCACCTGAGACTGTGACAAACATGTTGGAATGCACCCCATTTCACCATCCTGGAAAAGTGTACACTTTTCCTATGGAGGAAAATTTTGAGATATGGACACTTTCTACCAAATAGGCCTTCCTGTGCATTCTAGGGGGCACCTGAACCTTTTAATGTGAACAATGCCCACTCACAGAATTTGGAAGCCACCTACTGTTGATTCTAACTCAAAGCATAGAAACAAAGATGTTCTAGCCTTCTGTATTGCACATCTGCTTTTCGGCAGCTTGAGGATTAGCACATTTGCAACAGCCGATAGAGTTAATGGAGTGTAGCGTATAGAGTGTTGGACTGGACTGAAAAGGCCAGGCTTCAGATTCATACTTGGCCACAAAGTTCATTGAATTATCTTGGGCACATCCTTCTCTCTCAAACCAATCTGCCTCACAAAACTGCTGTGAGAATAAAATGTTATAGCTCAATGCATACTTATCTGAGTTCTTTGGGGAAAGGGCAGGATAAATATTAGTACATCTGGAATACATTTTGGGAGCAACTACTATGGATGCATTTTACACAACACTCAGAGGCAAACAGAGGGAACTCAGAAATAATCCAGAAATTATTTGAAATAAATTTGTACCATTTAACTGGATTGGGCCACTAGTGCCTGCTGCATGGTGATGACATTATCACTGCCTGGCATTGTCTAAAGGTATAAAGGGATCTTCCCTAAGGCCATCACTTTGTCAATGAAGTCTCTGGTATACATAGACTCTGGACACCATCACTCACGTTTGCACCAGCATGCAGAGATGGGAAATATAGTTCTTATGTTCTAGTCAGAAATGCATCTGGGGAAAAAATGTAAATGTCCTGCCTTCAAGTCGATTCTGACTTATGGTGACCCTATGAATAGGATTTTCATGAGGCTGAGGGGAGTGACTGTCCCAATGTCACCCAGTGAGCTTCATGGCTATTTAGGGATTCGAACCCGGGTCTTCAGGTTGTAGTCCAACACCTTAACCACTACGCCACACTGGCTCTTGCATCTGGGGAAGGGGCCTCCAAATTTCCACTGTTCCCACCACCACCATTTTGCTGCATCACTAGCTATGACATAGTAAGTACGTGCTGAGTTCATCCATCCTTCATGTGGCTTCATGTACCACGTGCCAAACTGAGCAAGGGCCTGCTGAACAGTTTCATTTACTGACAAACAACAAAATAGCTTTTTTAAATGCTGAACTAATTTTCTGTACAATATTCATTTCAAATCATTATTTTTAGAATTAGAACTCATGTAGAGAGTTATTAACATGGTTGGTTAATTGATCCATCAGTTCGTTAAAACCAGCTTACACACCACAGTAAGCAGGAAATCAGTTCCATAAAATTGCATATCTCAGGTACAGTACACAGCCATGAAAGCTGGAATAAGTTTATTTTTATGCTGGTTTTGAATATATGCCTTGAAAGAGCCAGATGATTTATCATTCCAAAGATAAATCTGAACTTTTACTTGTATTTGATTGATCCCCAAAAGAATAACAATTGTCATTAATTCTAATTTTTAAAAAGGGCTCTGAATAAAGATAAATACAGAATATAATGCATAGCAAAACACGACTTTCAAAAGATTTTACTGGTTCTTTCTCCACTTGCTAAGAAAAAATGTATTTCAAACAATAACTAGATGATAATTGCCCTGTCTTATTTTTACAACGTTTTTTCTTAATTAGAAGCAGTATTGCGTTAATGCAATCTTCTTCTTTCATATATTTTCCCAGAAAGTGTTACACAATGAAATGAGATAACTTTCTCATACAACAGAGTTTCTTTGTTGGGGAAAAATGTGTTTTCTTGCCAGTTGACAAGACTTATTTATTCCAATTAGCTAAGATTCTTATTTTGCACTGATACATGTAGGACAAGTTAAATAATTCTTGAACATCAATGGCTTTTCAGATACTTTACACAAAACTGCCTTATCTCCTTGCTGCTATTCAATATCGATCAGCTATTGTGCCTTCCACTGTGCATTATACAAACAATAAAATACTGTTCTGATGGACAAAATAACAGGGTTGTGTACGTATCTATATTTGGATGAGAAAGAGAGTTCTGGTGTATATCCCAGCAAGGATCCATTATTAGTAGCCATTCCAGCTAATGGCCAGATATTACAAGAATACCAAATTGAAATCTATTGTTGTATTTGTAGCATTTTGATCCCTCTGTTCATTTATTATCTTGGAACACGAACTACAGTATTGACTCATTATTATTTTTAAAGAGTTTAATGTGGAAAGCTTAGCTCCTTAGGAGGGGTCATTATTTTGGTACTAACTAGTTTGTTGCTGAATGCCGTTCATATAAGTGGCAGCCCAATCTTATCTTCATGTTCCATTTATTTGGGGAACGTGTTAGTGGAGCTGACATAAATTTCCTATGGACTACTGGAAGACAAATTGGGAAAGAGGGCCAGGAGAAACATCTGATTGGAAGTAAGGGGTGAGGAGAGTTAAAGCAAGATTTGTAAATGAAACTTTGGTAACCCTTTTTCCGGGATTATGTTAACTTTTAATGCAAGCCTAACCTCTTTGATGCAACAGTGAATTTTGCTTTTATAGCTCATCTGCTGTGTAGAAGCTTCAGTGCAGGGAGCTTCCATTTCATTAAATGGACATGCTAGTATAGAGCTTCCTGTATACGATGGGGGTAGATTTTGCCTAGCAAAAAAAAAGCTGGGCAACTACTGACACTTATTTAGGTTGATTACTTAAGACTGTGGAGAATGGCAAGAGTTTACTGTGGAGAATATTCTAGGGAAGCATGATGTGATGACTGAAGAATTTCACAAGATGCATGTAGATATTATAGAACCAATCAGAGGTCTGTCACTCAAAAACAATAAATAAAAACAAACAGGCTGTGTCAGTTTTGGAATTACTTTTTAAGATGTTTTATAAGTTTTTTTAAAAAAAGATGTTTTTAAGATGTTTCATTTTTGAGAAGTTTTAAGGTGTTTTTAGTGTTTTGTCCCTTGTTGGCTTCCCTGGGCTCCTTCTGAGAGGAAGGGCAGGATAGAAATTTAATAAATAAATAAATTTCATTATGGCATAAGATTCCATGAATTAAGAGTCTACTTCATCAGATGCAAGTGATTTTGAGTGACCTATGTTAAAGTCAGTAGGACGTTTCTAGGAAAGAGAACCAGAACCTTTCATGAGTGTCTATCAGAGGTGGTATACACTGAAACCATTCGACTGGTTTTCTGTGCTATCAAACTCCTTTTCCTCTGTCATTGGTGCAAGTCTGCCAAATAAACTTGTTCCATTAAAATTAACTTTGTGTGAAGGATGGAGGTTTATGGAAGATGACTGTGGGAACAAATGGGTGAAGTATAGAGACCCATGAAGACTGTCCTCCCAAGGTCTCAAAATATATCTTGGAGGGCATAGGTAATGGTACCTGCTGGTGAATGGTAATGATAGTAATGATATACAGCAGTCTTCTCCCAACCTGGTCCCCTCCAGATGTTGTTGTTGGACCACCATTCCCAACAAGCCTGGTTATTAGCCATGTTGGCAGGATCTGATGGGAAATGTAGTCCACCACATCTGGAGAGCACTAGTTCGGGGGGAGCTGCCAAATATATTGACCAAAAGGTGGTGGATTACTGAGCTCTGGTTTACATAGGGTAATTAAATTGAAGTACTGGCAGTATGAAGTATGTGACAATACATTCCACAAAGAACCATTGATATGTAACCTTTCTTTTAATTTGTTCTTCTGTGGAACCTGGGCTGGGAAGATTATATCTGTGATATACTTGGATGTAGACTAATGCAAAGAAAAGGAATGTAATTTAATTTAGAACATTTTTAACATGACCAGGGCTAGCGCCAGGCATGACTGAGCCCTGGGGCACCAGCCTGCTCTGGGCGCACGGCTCCTGCCTATTGCACCTACCTTTCTCCTGTCTTCGCTGCTGTGTACGCTGTGTGTACAGGGCTGCCATCAACCAAGATGGCAACCAAGGCTTCTCTAAGGAGCTGATGCCCCCACAGCCATCTTGTGATGGCATGCATACACAGTACGCTACATGAACACACATGCCTGCTATCAACCAAGATGGCAGTAGGGGCACCAGCCCCTTAAAGAATCCTCTGCTGCCATCTTGGTTGATGGTAGCCCTGTGCGCGCAACGGGTGCCACAGCAAAAGACAGGAGAGGGGTAGGTGGAGTGAGCAAATGGGTGGTTGGTCTGGAAGCTTCCGCAGATTGCAGAAGGGAAGCGCTACTCTCCCACCCTAATGAGGGGCCCTTCAGGGGCCCTAGGCTAGGGCCCAACCTGGCTGCCCTTTGGCACCGGCCATGAACATGATAGTTATGGCCGACTGTATAGATGGATTCCTGGTGAAAAACTAAAAATATTCACGTAAATAATTTCACATTTCGTAATTATTAGAATTTTCCCCTGAAGTGGAGTGGCAGGTGACTGAATGAGAAAAGACTGTTCATTCATTAAGAGCCATTGAAGGTTGGCAAATGCTCGCATGTCAGATTTAGCATTGTCAAATTGTTCTGGAGCGGGTGGTTGCCAATCAGCTCCAGGTGCTCTTGGATGAGACCGATTATCTGGATCCGTTTCAATCCGGTTTTAGGCCTGGTTTTGGCACTGAAACAGCCTTGGTCGCCCTGTACGATGACCTCTGTCGGGAGAGGGACAGAGGGAGTGTGACTCTGTTGATTCTCCTTGATCTCTCAGCGGCGTTTGATACCATCGACCATGGTATCCTTCTGGGGAGACTCGCGGAGTTGGGAGTTGGAGGCACTGCTTGGCAGTGGTTCTGCTCCTACTTGGCAGATCGTCGCCAGAAGATAGTACTTGGGGAACATTGCTCGACACCTTGGACTCTCCATTGTGGAGTCCCTCAGGGGTCGATTTTGTCCCCCATGCTTTTTAACATCTACATGCAGCCTCTGGGTGCCGTCATCAGGAGTTTTGGGGTGCGTTGCCACCAGTACGCTGATGACACGCAGCTCTATTTCTCCTTTTCATCTTCTACAGGTGAGTCTGTGGATGTGCTGAATCATTGCCTGACCGCGATAATGGACTGGATGAGAGCTAATAAACTGAGACTCAATCCAGACAAGACTGAGACACTGTTGGTGAGTGCCTCCCCTGCCCAGATGGTGGATGTTCACCCTGTTCTAGATGGGGTCACACTCCCCTTGAAGGAACAGGTTCGTAGTCTGGGAGTTCTTTTCGATCCTTCCTTGTCTCTTGAGGCGCAAGTGGCCTCGGTGGCAAGGAATGCGTTCTACCACCTTCGGTTGGTAGCCCAGCTACTCCCCTATCTGGATAGGGATGACCTCGCCTCAGTTGTTCATGCTCTGGTAACTTCTAGGCTGGATTACTGTAATGCGCTGTACGTAGGGCTGCCCTTGAAGACAGTTCGGAAGCTTCAGCTAGTGCAAAACCCAGCAGCCAGACTGCTGACGAGGACCAGCCGGTCAGCACATATAACACCTGTTCTGGCCCATTTGCACTGGCTACCTATTTGTTTCCGAGCCAGATTCAAGGTGCTGGTTTTGACCTATAAAGCCTTACACGGCGTGGGACCGCAATATCTTGTGGAACGCCTCTCCCGCTATGAACCTACCCGGTCACTTCGCTCAGCATCTAAGGCCCTCGTCCGGGTACCAACCCATCGAGAAGCCCGGAGGACAGTTACTCGATCTAGGGCCTTTTCTGTAGTGGCCCCCGAACTGTGGAACAGCCTCCCCAAAGAAGTACGCCTGGCGCCTACGCTTCTATCTTTTCGGCGCCAGGTTAAGACCTGGCTATGCTCCCAGGCATTTTAAGCGTTTATGTTATAATTTAATTTTTTATTTTTTATTTTTTTCTTTAGTTGCTGCTTGTGTTTATTGTTTGTTGTCTGATTTTATTGTTGATATTTTGTATTTTAACCTTTTTGTACACCGCCCAGAGAGCCACTCGCTATGGGCGGTCTATAAATGAAACAAATAAATAAAATAAACAAATAAATAAAATACCTGGAAGCAGACATTTTTATTTTCTGTAGGAAAGACCAATGGATCAAAATACTATAGCAGATAAAATCAGACTGCAGAAACCTGCACAATTTCTTTTTACCTAAGGAGAAAAAAATGACACTTTATTTTCTTACCCAGGAATCTTAGAATTTTTTTTGTTCCTCCCCTATCTCTGGTCAATATTTGTTGTTTAAACAGAGGAGAGATTGTATACAGCAGAGCTTTCTGTAAGGCAAAAGGATTTTGTGTGCTTCAGTTAGTGAAGGGTCAAATAGACCCAAGCTATTGAATGATGTTAGCTGCGTTTTCTTTTTATCTGATCAGAAACTATATGTTACCTAAAAAAGCAGAAGTCCAGAACCAACCTACTATACATTAGATATCTCTTCACTGGTCAAGGTCAGCTTGACATTCAGACAATTTACATATAGCCTTTTGATTTTCTTGAAGTAGCTTTGATTTTCAAGTAAAGCTGCTGTATATAAGTGAATATTTCAAGACGAGCAGTTATAGCCCATGTTGTTTTTATTTATTTCTTGAAAGTGGTACAGATTTATTATGCTTCTCTAAGCCTCAGGAGTCAGTAGTGAAGTGTCAGAGTCAAGGGAAATTGGAGAGCTCAAGGGAAGCTGGAAGGGCTTTCAAGAAATGGTTTGGAAGTATTGGCTTGTTCACAAGCTTGATTGTAGTAGGGATTTCAACTTCTGAATAGTTTCTGTGGGGTCTGGAGTCCTTGCACTGCATTGTTATTATGAAGGGTAAGAGCTGAGGGAACTTGGTTGATGAATGCTATGAATTCATGTTGTTATCTGCAGCAAGTCCCTCTATCAACCATTTCCCTATTTGTGTACTGAAAATAATGGCACCTATATAATGGGATCGTTGCTAGTTCAAATGGTAAAACCCTTTGCCATTGCTTGCAAAAATGTGTACATTAGTAAAAAAAAGTGGGTTTTTTTTAAAAAAAAGAAAACAGATTGCTGCAGAAATATAAAGAACCAAATTTAACTGAAATTGACAGATCTTTCTACCACCAGTCAAGAATCTGGAAGCAGGAGCCAGGAGTTGAATCAGAGAAAAAGTGGCAATCAGAATTGAGGAGCAGGCCAGAGGTCAAAGCCATGTTATAAGCAAGAGCTGGAGCCAAGGACCAAGCCTGAATCCAGGACCAAAGAGTAAAGCAAAAAACACAAAGAAATGCACAAGAGCTAGAAAGACTTTGATGCCCCAACCCTTTGTAGTCTTTCCTGCCCAGAAGGTGCCAGTGGCCAGTTTGGGTAGACAGGACCTGAATACTTATTTGCCTTGGCAGATGTTCTGTGGCTCACCACATACAGCAGCCCCACACAGATCCGTAGGTCAGTCTGAGGACCAGAAGTTCCGACAAAATGTGGGAGTGTGAGAGACATGCATAAAAGGAAGGAGCTGAAAATGGTGGCAAACTACTTGTGTAGGGTGCTCTCTGTCCATGCAACCTTCATATATTTTTTTAAAATGCAAGAGTGGAGAATTCCTAATGGATCGGTTCTACGTTAGGAACAACACAAGGTAATTTGGACCACAAAAAGCTGGGGAGAAATTCAGATGAGGAATTTTGTTGAGAATGTCCCTAATTTTGCTTGCGTACTATGATACCAAGAACTACTGCTCTCTTCCCAGCCCCGTGGATTCTCACAAGTCTCTCAGCTTTAAAATGTTTGTAGGCTTAAAGGCCCAAAGGTCTATGTTTGTGGTTTAGAAGGTACTGCTAGGGTTGTTAATGTGATGCCCGCCAGATGTTGTAGACTACAACTCCCATTAGCTTCAGCCAGCATGGGAGTTGTAGTCTACAATATCTGAAAGGCAGGACACTCTGGGATACAGAGTTTAAAAAGCACTACCATTTGAGTTATTGTTGTGCAACCCCCTAACATTTTTGTGTCTCATCAGTAATTTATTGATTTGAGCAAAAGAGCACTAAAAGATCCCCCCCAAAAGGTGGTCACCTTAGTGATCTTGTCTCTGCTACCAAAATATAGACAGTTCTACCTTCTTCCGCTTAATAGTACCATAAAGGAGTCTGCAGTGTGTCCATTGATCTTTTCAGAGCAGAGATTTTTTTTCTGATAAAAACTGATTGATTTTCTTTATGATGCTATGGTGCTGCTTGCTGGGAATTACCTTCAGTCCAATGCTAGTGATAGAGATATCACCTTTTCTTGTAGATACCAGAAGTTATCAAGAGCAAGTGTATTCCTTCATGAGTTCATTAAGTCACATGTTCTGGATTGATCCAAAAGTATTTCCATTCCCCTCTGGAGAGAATAAAAGCATATTTATAGGCAAAATATATGAGGATGTTAAAGGATGCAAAAAAGAGTTTGATAAAGACTAGTGGCATTTCTTTGGTGGATTCAGCACATTCCTAATTTCATTTAGCTGCTTCAGAACGAGTAGGTTTTGACACGTGCTGTCTTACAGCCAGTTTCATAAACAACTGGAGCTGATCAATCTATACTTCTTGGCCTGGTGATCATGTATCAAAGGGAAGGGTGCTTGCCTACTTCTCCATCATGTGAAGAGCATTGCCAGCCAGTGTGTGTGTGAACTGGCTCATAGTCTTGCAACCCTTTCCTAGCCAGGTATGTTCAGAAGCAAGACTCAGTTGGGACTTCCTTCCAAGTAAGTATGCAGCCCTAGTTTGGATTGGTCCCACTGAGGTCAACGGAAATGAATAAAACATGTAAACCAGAATAGTTTCTATTCCTTCCATGGATCAAAACTGGCTTAAAGGCATGTATGTATTCTTGTTTCAGTGGGTCTCAGTGTATGCTTCTCTAAGAACAGGTATGCCAGTTTAGATTATTTGTAGATTCTAATGTAGAGATTACAGTAACTAAAGGGCAATGTCAGCAAGGCACAGGATCCCTGCATATTTATATTGGGGGGCCAGGATAAGTTTTGTGTTTTGTAGTAAGTACTATGCGATCAATCCACAAGAAGCTAGAACACATTATGCCTAGAATTTCAACATTGGACTTCTGCTTGCAAATACTTGAATTGAGTGCAGAGTCCAGGGAGATAATGGGGAATAGGAGTGACTTTTGAGAGAGAAGTGAAGTCTTTCTGGAGGAAGATGCTTAGATCAGGTCATTTACTTAGAAACGGGCAGACAGGAACAGTCACATCATTTAAAGTAGTCAGGATTATTCACTGTGCTTTCAGTATTGCTAAGAGTTAAAGGGAAATTAAACACACGATTCCCCTGGTTTTTATGTGTACACATTCTGATAAGCCTGTTTTTTAAAGGTTGCAAATGAGAATGTCATGAAACAATGGTCTTTACTGAAAGCAAAACCTTTGCCTTAGGGAAAAAAATATTTACAGGATAATGTACTATTGTTAAAAAGCATCCTTCATTTTGGGATTGCAGTCACTTGCCTGATCACCTAAGTTGAATAAGAACCACTTCCCAACAAGCAGGCTGGCAAATTCTATAGAAGTTGATAGGGTGGAAAGATCTGTCAATTTCATTTCTTTCAGTTTCTCATTTTTCCAATCCTCAATTAAGTTCTCCCCATTTCTGCAGCAATTTGCAAATTCTTTTATAAAAAAACCTCATGAAAATTCTCCAGCACATTAGTGCAAATTTCTTCTAATAAACTCATTTTTGTAGGTAGTTTTGACTAATATACTCATTTTTGCAAGCCAGTTCCTGTAATGTAATGCATTTTGTATGTTATTTTCACGCGTACATTTGTTTTTATGTGCACTTTCCCCTAATATATGCATTTTTGTAAACATTGGTTGGTGAACTGTATTACAAAACCCAAACAATGTGGATTTTGAAGGATGGCTGTGTTTCGGTTCTCATATTGTTTTGGAAATTGTGAATTTGATAGATTCAGCTTCAGATGTGAACTGAATTGGAATTCTTGCCTATTCCTAGAAGTTGGCCATTTTCTCCCTCTTTTAGGTCACAAATAATTAATCTATTATGCTAGAATTTAGTGGATTTCTTTGCAAAGCTGCTTCTTACAATTATAGAAGTCAGAAAGATGTTGCAATAACTTCTTCGTACAGTGTAGCATGCCACTAAAGAATGCTTTCATCAAAGTATGTTGAGGTCTTTCTTCTGGTAAACTTAAATTATTTATGTTGGGAAAGATGTTGTGATCTGATTGCTCTCAAAGGAACACCAATGTACTCAAAAATTCCCGATGACTGAATGGTGTAGTATTCAACACATGCACGTGCTATTAGAATATGATTATAATGAATGCATAATGGTTGCCAGTTCGTTTCCGGGCCCAATTCAAGGTGCTCACATTAGTGTTTAAAGCCCTGAATGACTTAGGGCCCAAATATTTGAAAGATTATCTCCATCCCTACTGACTATCTTGGGTGTTAAGATCTGCAGAGGGTGCTCTCTTGGTAGTTCTGCCACCCTCAGAAGTATGGGGAATGCCAGCCCAGGAGAGGGCTTTCTCTGTGGCAGCCCCTAAATGGTAGAACTCCCTCTCCACAGAGCTGTGTCCAGCATCTTTTACCATATGCTGAAGATCCACCTATTTATCCTGGCTTTTGGAAGTTCAGGTATTTTGTATTGCGGGGCTCACCCCTTTTGCTGAACATATACTGTTCTGTTCCATTTGAAATGGTTTTTATATGTAATGGTTTTATGCCATTATTTATGCATTTTTATAATTGTAGATTTGGGACCTTGTGGTGAAGAGTGGGTGAGAAATCCTACAAATAAATACTGTAAATAATGTTAGATTGCCATAATACTTCTATGCCTTGATTTATATTAATTTTGATGCTGACTTTCACAGATTAGCCTCAAGGCAGATTATAGTAAGATAATTAAAATGCAATAAAATATAAAACATCATTGAAAGATGCACCAAAATAAATCAGAAGATAAAAGATACTGAAAGCAGCAAGTGAAAAGAAAGGTTCAAGTACCTATACCATAAGAGTGTTGTAAGTGATAGCCAGTGTGAGTCATACTCAATGTAGATCCATTAAAATCAATAGACTTGTGTTCTACATCATGAAAGGAATCTATGTGTGTAGAACATGCTCCCCTTTTCAGACCTGAGCACCAAATGTATTTATTTATCTTAAAATATTGCTTGCTTGTTCTTCTTTACTAAAATAAATTCCAGAGTGGGTTACCTTAAATATTTAAATAAATAACGTGATAAAACATCAGAATAATAAAACAGTGAATAAAACTATCATAGGCAGCAGACCTCAAAGGCCACCAGAGTCACCCAAAGGTCTGAGTGAACAGAGAAGTCTTCAGAAGCCCTGAAACTCCTAACTGTAGGTGCCAACCTTATTTGGGAAGGGAGGGAAATCTGTTCTTGGGATGCCTCAACCGAGAATGCCTTCTCCTGTGTCACTTCATATAGAATGTCAGGAAGATACAGCCCAGTCAAGAGGACATTCCTCATAGATCTTAATATACCATATGGAAGCAGGTGGTTCATCAAGTATCTAGATCCTAAGCTGTATCTAGATACTAATCCCCCCAAAATCTCTAAGCCACATACTCTTTCTTGTTCCACACACATTTTGTACCTGTGTTTGAACTCAAACAAGCTCTACAAACATTTCTATCAATCAGCTCAATCAGCTCTCTGCATCTCTAAGCCAATCCTAATCCAAAAGTGTAGCTATGGCAAAGTGGTTCCTCCTCTTGGCCTGCCTAGTTGTTGTCAGCCCTCCTAGAAAGGCTCCTACTCCATCTGTTGTCATGAGGCCTCTCTAACACAGCCACTATAGCAAATCAGGGAGGAGGCTGGACTGAATCAAGAACAGCCCCACTTGGTAGCCTTAGCCTAGATTAGAATCATATTCACTAATAGGCAAAAAACCTTGTGGTTTAAGAATGTACCTATAGCCCACAGCTATATCTATCAAACTTTAAAAAGCAGGGAAATTTGGCAGCTACAGTGAATGCACCAGGGGAGCAGGAGACCTGACCTCCTCTCTGAGATATTGTACTGCCCTACAAATTGGTCAAAATGCAAACACCATTTGGATTGGTCTTTCACAGTCCAATCCACTTCCTGTGTAGCTTGAAAGAATTTGGTAACATGTGCCATATGTATGTATGTATGCATGCATGTATAAACAATAAAACACACATACACACACCCCAAAAACACATTTTAGTGCAACAGAGACATTATAAATCAGCTTTAACACACAATCGAAAACCTTAGATGAAATAAAAGTTTGTTTCCATTTTGTTATTTATATTCATTTCACAGTCTTTTCTTTTGTAAGCTGCCTTGGGGAGGGGGCTGTTAGGGCTAAAAGGCAGTAATAAATCTTTATGGAAACAAATGTGTATAGAAAGAGATAACATTATACCAAGTCGGGCCACTGGTCCATCTAGCTCACTTTGTCAGCAATGATTGGTAGCAGTTCTCCAGGGTTTCAGACTGGAGACTTTCCCAGCTGCACATAGAGATGCCAGCCTTAAGACTGAGGGTGCAATCCGACCGCTGTCTATGCTGGGCTGAGGACAGTTGGATATGGTGGACCTCCAGCTGAGCCAGCTGGGTCCCGTCTTAGCTGGGCTATGCCAGCATAAGTCCCTCATCCTGACTGGGACCTTGCCAGCTCAGCTGGAGATCTGCCAAAGAAGCCCAGCCCAGTGTAAGGGGAACCAGTGAAAAGCCTGTAAAAGGGGCATTCTGGGGGCGTATCAGAGAAGGGACAGAGAGGGGGACTTTTGCAATATCTAGGTCCCATATGGCTCCCTCCCACAGCCCTCTGTCCCAGGAAAGTATGCCAGGAAAAGTTCCAGGAAAGTATGCCAGGAAAAGGGGTGGAGGAAGGAAATGTATTTTGTTTCCTTTTTCTGCACCTTGCCAGTGCAGCCAGCATCCTCACTTCCAAGAGACCTCTGAGCAGCAGCTGGATGTGGGGCTTATCCACACAGGAGCCTAACTTCGTACTAAAGAAGCTCCTTTTACCATCACAATAGCTTTTCAATGTCCACACTACTTGATCAATGGTAGCTTCTAATCCACTGTTTTCCTTTCACATGAGTAGTGTTCCTCTGGAAAAGTTTAGTATCACTGTTTTCTTGTGGCCTCACCCCCAATTTTACATGTTTACTCCCTCCAGAGTATCGATATTGCTAATGGAGAATGGGAGGGCTTTTTGTCAGTTTCATTGTTTCTTGTCAATTGCAGGGCTCTCCGGCTAGGGCAGAGCATTGGTGTGCAATTGACATGAAACTATATGAAACTGATTAGAGGGGGGAGTGAGTGAAAGTCAAAGTAGGCAGTGGCTGTGGGAGAGAGAGGGAGCGGGTGATGGAGGGAGCAGGTGATAGAGCATAAGAGAGCCCACCCACTTAAAAAAATTGAAGCAAAGCACCTACATGGAAGAGCACAGCAAAGCTGAGACAGTTTTTCCTTTCCTTCTCGCATTATAATTAGATTGGGTTGATATGAATTTAAAGAGGAAAACTGTGTTATAGCTTCTGCTTGCCTGCAACGTCATGTGAACCATGCGAATTACAAAGGGATGCAAGTAGCACCAGACACATACTAAATCGCCATGTGGATGAGCCTGTGGAGGCCCCTTCAGCCAGCTTTGCCTCCTCCGACTTCACTCCCCCTCACCTCCGGCAAGTTGGATTACTCTGTAAATCTAAGACCTTCTGCATGAAAAGTATGTGCTCTATCACTGACTTTCTCTACAATCCAGACCCCCTAGCTACTCCATGTCATTGTGACTAAAAGCTGTTGAAACTTTAAGACGGTTTTATTGACTTCAGTCATAGTGGAGTCTCTGCTGTGATTCATGAATCTCCCCTGCTCATACTTAGCCAGACTTGATCTTCTTTCCAGCTTCTAAGATTGATGATTTTCTTGAAAGATCACCTTGCCCCATATGTGCACACACACAAATCTGTGGATTGGACACATTTTAAAGTGCCATTTAATGTTCATTCTGCACTTACAAGGAAACAGTCCCTTAGTGTGGCAGCCCATACTCTCTGGAACTCCCTGCTTATTAATATTAGCCAGGCACCTTTGCTGTATTGCCTTTGATGCCTGCTCAAAACCTTTTTGTTTAGGCAAGACTACCTAGACAAGTAATTAAATAATTTATATTCATTTTAAAACTGATCATTTTTATCTATCGTTTATCAATTGTATGACATCTACTTGTGTTTAAAGTTTGATTTTATTGGTATTTTCTAATGAATATTTTATGTTGTTTTATGTAAATTGCTCAGAGGTGTTCCCCCCCCGAATAAGCAGTACATAAATCTTGTTAAAAATACAAACATAAATAAAATTGTGGCATGCATGAGTAATATCCAACATTGACTAAGGAAGAAGCAAGTAACAGGCATTTGCTCTAGGGAGCAGACGTTACTTGCCACTATCAATTCTAACCCCTTTGTTAAAGAGGTGACGTTATTTTGAGGAATCAGTTTCTTTAATTGACAAAAAGAAACTAGTTTATAGAACATGTCATTTTTATGGTGATAAAACAACAGCAGCAATATGTACTACTCTGTTGTCCTTTTTAATTTACCAAACATATTCTGAAAGGCTCAGCAACAAAGATTGCCAAAGCCCTAAAGTCAATGGGTGCCTAAAAACTAGCCTTAATAAGTTCAAATATAGTCATGGTTAGAATGTAGCCTTGGCAATACCTAACCCACGACTGTATGCAATATTGGAGTACCAATGCCCTTAACCTGATGCAATTCTGATGCAATCCCAACAAGGCTTTCTGAGTAGGATTAGTCAATAGTTATGCTAAATTAAGCTAAGAATTGCTCCCACAAGAGGCAGTGACAGCCAGCAACCTGGATGGCTTTAAAAAAGGATTAGACAAATACACAGAGGATGAAGCTATCAACAGCTAATAGCCATTATGTCTATATTTCTGTATGCTTCTAAATACCCGTTGCAGGTAATTGCAGGAGAGGAGAGTACTGTTTCCCCCAGGTTTTGCTTGCGTACTTCCCATAGGCATCTGTTTGGCCACTGTGAGAACAGGATGCTGGATTAGATGAATCACTGGCCTGATCCTTATGTTCTTAATACTCAAGAGATCATTACAGGTGTTACATCCCCACCTGGTGTAGTGTGGTCTAGTGTAGTGTATAGACTATAGAGTAAACTGGGACCCTGTTCAAATCCGTACTCAGCCACAAAGATTCCTCTGTGTCCTTAGACCAGTCACTACTTCTCAGCTTAACCTACCTCAAAAGGTTGTTGTGAGGATAAAATATCAGTGGGTGGGAGAACATGTATGCTGCCCTGAACTCCTTGAAGGTATGGGGAAATTAAAATACAACACCTTTGTGATCCCCCTTAGTCTTGACTTATGCACCAGTCAGCCCAAAACCTTCCAGCCCAGGTATAAGGGGGAAAACATGTTCAGTGACATAAATCCTCAGAAAGTGCAGATATGTTAGCACAGAATAAACATTGGAAGCTGTCCCTTCCTGAGTCAGATCATTGGTCTATGTAGCTCAGTACACTGACTGGCAGCGGCTCCCTAGGATTTCAGGCATAAGTCTCTCCCAGCATACCTAGAGATGCCAGGAATTGAACTTTGGGCTTCCTGCATGCAAAGCAGATGCTCTACCGCTGAGTTGAGGCCTTTCCTCCTTTTATTAAAGCTGTCATAAAAGCCTTTGTCAGGTGTGAAAGCCTTCACATGATAGGAATCATGGGAGATGAAAGTGGGGATGTGCTAAGTGGCCCCATCCCTGCCATCACAGCTCCTTTGGCCTCCACACATTGGAGGAGAAGGTGTGTAGTGGTGAGCCTGCTGTACTCATAGAGGCTCCCTGTGTGACAGAGGTCACATCTATCAGTTCCCCCCAAAGAATCTCTAGAACCGTAATATTAAGGGTGCTGGAAATTGTTGCTCTGTGAGGGGTAAACTACAGTTCCCATGATTCTTTGGGGGAAGCCATTATTGTAGTATAAATGTGCTTTAAATATATAGTGTGGAAACCAGCATGACCCGGGTTCTAAAGCACATACGGAGCCTATAGGATTTCAGCAGGCTCCCTGCTGGAGGCCTTTGCCCTACAATGTGTGGAGGGTGGCAGGGTTGGGCAATGTGGTGGCAAGTTCACTAACCCCTCATTGTGTGAGCCATTTAATGCCTGAAAAAGACTTTTAACTCTCTCCATAGTACCCTTGTGACAGCCTAGAGATATGGAATTTGAAGCAAGAGTAATTAGATTGGAAGGCAAATTAGACACATGAACAGAGTTACCACTTGATATACTTCCTGATAAATGCAAGTGGACCCATGAATCTGCCTTGGAGTAAGGCAGATCTTTGGTCTCCTTAGAGTAATTCCTTCTCTGGTGCCAGCTGGTGCCCATTAGACCTGGTAGGGCTGCTTATTGCGGCATGGCCACTGAGGTAATGCAAGACTGGCCAAGTTCGGTTTTTCTCCCCATCCTCTTCCCTTGCATGCATGCGGTGGATATTAAGCTTTGCATTTCCATTTAGCACCTAACTAAACAGTAAATTGTCATACCATATAGTTCAGAAGGGGTTCCTGCTGTCACGGTTGCATCTCTGATGGGAGGAAATTTGTGTGTGTGTTAGCATTACTTTGTTTTCAAGCTGCCCATAATAGAATATTTATTGATGGATGGCTATATAAATTCACATACATGCATACATACATACATACATAAATACATACATAAAATAGGGCAGTAAGGCAGCTTCCTATATTCCTTAAAAGAGCCATGCAATCCTCTTACAAGCCATACAGCTGGCATGGTTAAAAGGTTATAATCTACAGGGCTACCTCAGTGGATAAGGAACTTATGTGACTAGAATGTCTCCATCCACCATTACAATTACAACTGGGCCAATTTGCTGCTGGGTAGACTGCAACTGGCATCCTGGGGATGCAAAAAAATAAACTGTAGCCAACCACAAACTAATTTTGTTATTTTCATTGTTTGTAGCACTTTTGTTTGTACTGGTGGGGATATAAAGGCCACCATAGCAGGAATATTAAAAGAATATGACTTTTTAAGTCTGTGCATATGTAGCAGGCTTATAATTGGGTTACTGAATTGGTTCATTTCGATGCACAAAGGGATTTCACCTTGTTAAAAAGGAAGGATACTTTATGTTGCTCCTGAAGAAAAGGTGATCATATTTATCTTACTAAATTATTGCTAAGAAGTTGCCACATTCTGATCTTTCTAAACACATAGACCTGAATGGATGTAAACAGAAAGTGTGAAATATATATTATATAGCCACTTATAAAGAATAGGTTCTATATCAAGTCTGATTCGGAGATGACATCGCCGCTAAGATTTTGCGGATGAAAACAGGGTCTTCGTTGTGTGCAAGAGTGGGACAAGGGGCAGAGTTTGGAGCCAAGAAGAACATGCCCTTGTGGACTATTGTGGGCCAACACAATCTGGACTCAGATATGACTCAAGGTGAAAGCCCATTCAAACAATGGCTCAGAATGACAAAAGTGCTGAGACAAGCTGCTGGATGTTTATGATTCTCTCTCTCACACACACACACACTGAATACATACACTCTACAGACACACATGCATCTCTTTCTCTATCTCACACAAATTTCACATATACACAGCCACACATATACCCCCCTCTCTCTGCCCAAGTGCATCTCTCCTTCTCACATAGACTACACATACACACAGACCTCTCTCCCTCTTTCTCTCTCTGCCCAAGTGCATCTCTGTCAGTCTCTTCATGGGATGAAGCAAGTGCTTGCCATCAACTCCACATATTACCAGCAGGCAACAAACAAGCTCACAGACTGGGCCACTAGGCAAGTGGGGAAACGAACCCTGCCACTTCTCCCCCCACCAAAAAAATCCTTCAAAATCAATCAAAATGCAAAGGAACAGGCCTTCCAGCTCTAGCAACTGCTCTGTGCTGCCCTGCCATTTAAAATAAAATGAAATTAAAAATTGAGGGTTGCCAACCTGGTGCCTAAGGGCAACAAGGATGTTGTGCAAAGGCTGGATTGCTGATCCCATACAGAAGGAATACCAATTCACAGTCATAAATGACTAATCCAAGATTAGTCAATAAGTATATATTATATAGCCACTTATAAAAATAGATTCTATATCAAGTTTGATTTGGAGATGATGTAGCTGCTAAGATTTTGCAGATGAAAATAGGGTCTTTGTTGTGCACAAAAGAGTGGGATGAATTCTTAAGCAGAAACAACAGTGAAGTAATAATGATAAGAGTGCCTCTGAGCTTATGCAAAATGCACTCCTTTCACCACTGAACAACTGTAACCTGCCCATTGCCTTTCCCAGTTTGCGGACGGAGCTCATCTGGATTTGGGGTTGGTGGCCTGTGGACCCCCCCTCCCCGCAAACTGCATGTTGCTTTTGAGAGGCACTGCTACAACCTGTTCTGTAAGGTAGGGTTGTTGAACCATTCATAACTCTGTTTGAGCATTCTTAAATTGTATCCATGGAGGGGCTGTAGGGCCCCATTAACCAGCCCTGGCCCTCCAACCCTGACCTTCCCACACTGTGTGAGAAGGTTTGAAGGGGGATAGCAAATACATGAGGCTGACCACACATGATCAGGTATCCTGATCCGAAAGGTTCCCAATTGCAGAGAATGTAACTATATTCATTCAAACACACTTACAAATCCCCCTTCAAACCTTTTAGATCAACATGGCAGGGCAGGGGTAGAAGGGCAGCAGTGCCGCACACAAGCTAGCACCCCCTCCACATATATAATTTAAGAATGCCTGAACAGGGCTACACAGTTTCCTCTTAACGCAGAGATGTTCAAGTGCTCTGCCCACTTTGCCAACCCCTAGCTCTGATTAGTTAGGTTTCTATCAGGCAGTCTCTCACATGCATTCTGAACTTGGACAGCACCAGCAAGGCTGCACAAGTGATTATTCTCAACGTGCATACCAGAACATATCCATGACACAGTGGGAATTTGTCAGCATCACTCCAGAACAGTACTTGGTAGAGTTATCTCAAGGTTAATAGAAGTTCTTCTAAAAGAGAGTGGAGAGGTGTGGTGGGTGGGTGTTGCTTTCAACATAAAGACTTTTTCTTACTGCAGTTTCTTAGGCTTATCAGTTTCTTGAATATTTTGGTTTTTACATTTGTGGGAGCCTTCTAACATGTTGGCAGCCGACAGCTAGTTGAAGTGACAGAAGAACAGCAACAGCAATCAATATCCATATGGCAGGCACCAGCAATAGTAGCAGCGACAATTAAGAGCCACATGACTTCTTGTTGCAAAACAACAAAATGTATACTCCTAACAACCATTAACTTCAGACAGAAATCCAGCCAGGGCTGACGGCTTTCACTCTATTTCTGCAATCCATCAAAATTTCCAAGACAGTGACATATTTTCTAAGGAATCTGAGACAGAAGAGCCTAATCAATTCACAGTCTCATACTCATCAGTAATCACGTGCACTGCAGAATTGTTTGAGGAACCCACATTGACAGAAACTAAGGGCCAGTTCACATGGTTATTTAATCTGTGATGGGTTCTACTTGTATGCCCGTTTAATTCGCAGCGATCACATGATGTAGGAGGCAAAGGGAAGGCAAATCGATCCAATTTTAATCCGAAAAGGGAAGGAAAACCCGTCTGTACTTTGTATCTCTAGGGCAGTGGTTCTCAAATGGTGCGCCGCGGCACACTGGTGCGCCGCAAGAGGTGACTAGGTGTGCCGTGAATATTATGAAAGTATATTTTAAAAATGAGAAGAAACCCATTTGTATTTAAGTTATTTTTATTCATAGTTTATTTTTTTTTCAATAATTTTTATTCAGATTTTCATAAAACATACAAGACAAAATCATAAAACATTCAAAGACAAAAAACAAAATCAAAAATAGTTAAACAAAAAGAAAAAAAGAAAAGAAGAAAAAAATAAAAATAAAAAATAAAGAATAAAATATTGACTTCCCATTTGTCAAAGATCAAATCAGTTATAAGTCTATAGTATATAGCAATCCTGTCTCTTAAGTCATATTATAAAATCACTTTCCTCCAGTAGTTATCTTACTTAATCATCAAATCTCATAAACATTACTTTATTCTTTCCACAAAAAGTCAAAGAGAGGTTTCAATTCTTTAAGAAATATATCTATCAATTTTTTTTTCCAGATAAGCATATCGATTAATCCATCTCATTACTAATTATGATAATCTTATTGTCATAACCATAGTCAAAATAAACATTTCAATTAATCCATCACATCAGAATCTGTTAGGTTCAGTAATTTCAGTAGCCATTGTTCTATTATCTCTATTAGTTCCATTTTCCATCTTCCATCTTCAGTAGTCTTGTTAAGTCCAGTAATTTCAATATCCAATCTTCCATTATCAGTATTCCATAATAATCTTGCTGTCAAAGCCATAGTCATATAATAAGAGTCTGATGGGAATTACCTCTATCCCAAATATTTTCTTGCCATCCATTCTGAATAAGTTGCTGAAATACTGCTGTAAAATCATATCTCTGTTCTTTTTTTCAAAATACACTGGGTCATCTCTTAAAAGTTTTTCCATTGTCACATGGCTGCAGTTAATTCCATAGATTTTCTCTATATTGGGCTCCATCACATCATTCCAGTCCAGAAGATAATCCATGCCATTGATAACTTTATCTCTAGAATCTTCATTAGTTTCTTCAGAGATAACATTGAGTTCCAAACAATAGATTTTATTTCTAAAGTCCATAGACTCCAAATCTTGTTCCTGTTCCACGTTTGTTCCAATCTCCGGGATCTCCTCTCTCACAGGGACCCCTATTCCAGTCTCCAGGGTCTCCTCTCTCACAGGGACCCCTATTCCAATCTCCGGGGTCTCCTCTCTCACAGGGACCCCTTCCAGGGTCACCTCTCTCACAGGGACCCTTATATCTTTAATCTCCTGCTTCATTTTACTCAATTCAATTTTCGTTATCTCAATCTCATTCATTATTCTCTGAAACATAGTTATTTCCAGATTCTCAGCCACTTTCTTAATTGCCATTTTAAAAGAAAAATATAGGAAAACCACTTCTTATTTCAGCAACAATTGGGTTAATACTCCAAACTTGGTGACATCACAGTATAAACAGAGCAGACAGCCTTATCTCTCCAATAGTTAAGTAAACAAAATGCAGTTCCCAGGATCGAAGCAATTAATGGCAATCGTCAAGAAACAGATTCGTCAAAATAAAATAGACCAAAAAGAGAGTAGTCTCAAAACAGTATAATATTTTTCAAAATAAAAATCTGGAATAGAAATCCCTCTTCTGTGTGTATCTTTAGAATGCAAATCCAGGACAGCTTTTTGCAACAAAAACAGAGATAAGCTATTAATTAGTGCGTAGCAGAGAGAAGTTACGGCTCCCCAGTGAGATGTCAAAAACCGATCAATCTGGCAAATCTCTTTTAAACAGCAACAATTTAAGTCAAGTAAAAGAAAAATATAGAAAATATATAGAAAATCGATCCAATTTTAATCCGAAAAGGGAAGGAAAACCCGTCTGTACTTTGTATCTCTAGGGCAGTGGTTCTCAAATGGTGCGCCGCGGCACACTGGTGCGCCGCAAGAGGTGACTAGGTGTGCCGTGAATATTATGAAAGTATATTTTAAAAATGAGAAGAAACCCATTTGTATTTAAGTTATTTTTATTCATAGTTTAAAATATATTACTATATTTTTAATTTTGTACACGAAGTGCACCAGAAATTTTTTATATGTTTTACAGTGTGCCACAAACCAAAAAAGTTTGAGAACCACTGCTCTAGGGGCTTGCAGACGCTTAGCTCCAATGCTTTTGTGAGTCCACGCCCACTCCCTCCTCCTCCCTTTGTTATATCATTTCCTGCTGGCTCCCGCTCTGCAAGCCTGCTGCAAACTGTGCTTTTTTTCTTTCCCCCTAACTTGTGCAACAAAGCATAACATTGTTCAAACAAATATTTGTATTACTGCTAGATTCTGAAAATACAAATAATCAGTTGCAAGTGAAGGGGCGAAATAAGACAAGGACACATCAGCTTGGGTTGAACAAGGGCCACTTTATTAAACTATACAAAAACACCTTTTAAAGTGACCTGCAGAGGGAAACCTAGGTGCGGAACTATCTATAAGCAAGCATCTTGCCATACAGCTCACGGGCGACCAGCCCCTGCTTGGGACAAGGGCAAGCCCCATCTGCTTACTCCTTCAGCCAGCCACACCCAGTAGGTGAGTAGGGGGGCCTTCTCAGGTCACCACCCACCGGGGCCGCACAACCCTCGGGTGGATGAGTTAAGCATCCCCAAAGCAGCCCAAGATCTGAACAACTTTCGCCCAGTCTCAAATTTGCCATTCTTAGGCAAGGCGGTCGAGTGGGTGGTGGCAAAGCAGTTGCAAGCGCACTTGGAGGAAGCGGATTATCTGGATCCATTTCAATCGGGCTTCAGGCCTGGACATGGGGCTGAAACAGCCTTGGTCACCTTGGTAGACGATATGAGGAGGGCGTGGGATAGGGGCGAATGCACCTTCCTTGTCCTCCTTGATCTCTCAGCGGCTTTCGATACCGTTGACCACGTTATCCTCCTGGACCGCCTGAAGAAGTTAGGCATGGGGGGCACTGTATTGCAGTGGTTCCATTCCTTCCTCTCTGGTAGGTACCAAAGAGTGGCATTGGAGGATGAGGTCTCGGATCCTTGGCCTCTCACTTGTGGGGTGCCACAGGGTTCCATCCTCTCCCCAATGCTGTTCAACATCTATATAAAGCCGCTGGGGGCAATCATCAGGAGATTTGGGCTGCAATGTCATCAGTATGAGGACGACACGCAGCTCTATCTCTCATTTAAATCTTCACCAAGGTTGGCTGTAGAAACCCTGTCCAAGTGCCTGGAGTCGGTGAGTGGCTGGATGGGAAGGAATAAGCTGAAGCTGAACCCTGACAAAACCAAGGTACTGTTTGCGGGAGACAAGGGAAGGCTGGGGGATGTGGACCTGGTGCTCAATGTGGTACAATTGCCCCTGAAAGACCAGGTCCGCAGCCTGGGGGTCATTCTTGACTCCCACCTGACCATGGAGGCTCAAGTCTCGGCTGTGAGCCGGGTGGCGCTGTATCAACTCCATCTGATACGGAGGCTGCACCCCTACCTTCCCAACCATCTGCTCCCACCGGTACTACATGCCCTGGTCACCTCTCGCCTAGACTACTGTAATGCGCTCTACGTGGGGTTACCCTTGAAAATGGTCCGGAAGCTGCAACTGGTACAGAATGCGGCGGCTTGTCTGATTAAAGGCAGCTGCCGGCAAGATCACATCACTCCAGTGCTGAAGGAGTTGCACTGGCTACCAGTTGTTTACCGGGCCAAATTCAAGGTGTTGGTTTTGACCTTTAAAACCCTATGCGGTTTTAGCCCAGTCTATCTGAAGGAGCGCCTCCAGCATCGTCAGGGATGCCGCTCAACAAGATCAGCCTCAGAAGACCTTCTCTCGATCCCACCGGTTAAAACAGCTAGACTGGTGAGGACTAGAGAGAGGGCTTTTTCAATAGTGGCCCCCACTCTGTGGAACTCTCTCCCAAATGATCTCCGCCATGCCCCTTCTATGATGAGCTTCTGCCGGGCCTTGAAGACCTGGCTCTTCAGGCAGGCTTTTGGGGTGGGTTAGGTTTTTACTGTTATGGTTTTAAATTTTAATGTTTTAATGTATTGTTTTTTTATCTTGTACGTCGCCCAGAGTGGCTGGACAACCAGCCAAATGGGCGACTAATAAATTTAATAAATAAATAAATAAATAAATATCCTGCCCTCAAGCCGCAAAGCTCTGACAGACAGGCCTCTGGAACCGCCAATCACCTCCAAAGGTGCCTAAGGGGGCCACCAAGCTGTCCTTACCTATTTCCCTTTCCTCACCTTCCCGCCACAAAAAGGGAACAAATCTCTATTTAGTCCCCTTTTACCCACTGCCGAGAAGCACCTCTCACAGACACCTCTGCAGGTCTGCCAAAAAGACGTTAACTGCATCAGACAGGTGAACACCATCGGCCCTGTACAGTTCACCCATCCAATGCTGAATGCAGGGTGTGAAATAGCCAACCCCCCCTGCCCCAGAATAGCCAACCGAATTTGCCGGTTGACCTTCTTTCGCGCTTGGTCCATCCCTATTGGGCTCCAGACACCACGCCAAACCCTTCGCGGGAGTATGTCTTACCAAAGCAGATGTACCCAAGGCTGACATTGCCTTATTAACTGCATGCCATGCATGCCTGCCAAACTGAGGGCCATGCCCTTTCGTTGCAACTGAGGGCCATGCCCTTAAGTAACCGAGGCCATCGTTGCCTCCTGAACTGCATGTCCACACATGCCTGCCAAACTGAGGGCCATGCCCTTCCGTTGCCTCCTGAACTGCATGTCCGCACATGCCTGCCAAACTGAGGGCCATGCCCTTCTGTTGCCTCCTGAACTGCATGTCCGCACATGCCTGCCAAACTGAGGGTCATGCCCTTCCGTTGCCTCGCCAACTGCATGTCCGCACATGCCTGCCAAACTGAGGACCATGCCCTTAGGTAACCGAGGCCATCGTTGAGTCCCGAACTGCATGTCTGCACATGCCCGCCACCTGAGGGCCTTGCCTCAAATACTGAGGTCATTCCCAACTCGGGGAATGACCACCACATGCGGAGATGTCTGCACTGAACCAAGCTGGAACAAAGTGGGTAGGAGCCCGTCCCAAAGTATTCCTCGCCAGCCAAGCCACCACACTGCAGCCCATTGACTGAGGCCTAACTGTAAGCCCAGGATAGAGTGCCCAGCTGCTCCATCCCTGTCCAGCAACATTGCCAGTCCATCAATGTTATACAGATACAACTCCCTTCCATGGAGACATCTGATTGCTGGAGGGCCCGTCGAGACAAATCTCCCTTGGATCCGGCCACCACCTCACCTATCCTAAAAGCTCCAAAAACCAGCATAAGGGCTGCCGCCTGGAATAGTCTGGCTTCATAGCTTGAGGAGCATACTGTTTTTCACTGGCCCACCATACTCAATAAAATGTCCCGTGAGAAAGGGCAACGGGGATCGAGGGTGGCAGGGTGTTCTCTAGCCCACCCAGCTAACATATGGTGGACTCTGAAGTCCCTGGAATAAGTGGGAAAATCATCAGCCTTTACCTCGAAGTGCTTGGACTGAGAGGCCCAGTCTCCAGTCATTCACTAGGCAATCCCAGCAGGTGACTCACTGAATAGGCCACTCTGGTGCATAGCCCTTGCCGACCCAGAAGTCCTGGGAAAAACCCCTCCTGCATTCTGATAGTTGTTGAGCATGCTGGGGCGACAGACCGGCTTATGGCCATCTTTGACTCTGCTCCCCAATCTCCCAATGTGCAGTTGCACAGCACAGCTGAACCGCTCCACCTGAGTCTACCTTACCATGCCCCAAAAGAAAACATTAAAATCTGGGCACTAAAGAACAAAGGAACATACAAGGGCCATAACCCTACCTAAAATGGACAGTTCCCAAGCCTCACTGCCTATAAGTCCAAGCCTGCAGGCAGCACAAAAACCCCGATGCATCCACGGACTTCCAGTTCTACCTCCCAGCCCTACCTAGAGATGCTATGGACCTTAAGCCTGCAGTTCAGAGGCTCTAGCCCTGAGCTATGTCACATAATTCTACAGCAAGTTAGTTAGTTCTTCCCCAGGAGTGTGGGAAAACTAGACCAAATGATTTGGGCAAGAATATAAAATGTAACCTGCAGTTTGGCTCTAATTTCTTGATCAATATTTGATCACAACAAGCATTAAATTATTATACAGCCACAAACCTGAACCTCCGGAAAAGACCTCTAATACCTGGAGGGCAGACAAGAAACACTTTCTTGGCCTAACTGTCATGAAACCCTTACTGACTGACCACATGAGTATGATTGGTGGTGAATTAGGTGGTATGCCCAGGAAGTTTAACACCGGGCAGGATGGTCCATTGACACAGCCATTAAGATGAACCAGTTACATAGCCATTCCATAATCTGTGACATCAGGTGTTAACATGCATCCAAATTTTTTTTTTTTACCCTCTCATCCCGACAGCCCCTTCAAGGAAGGAGCTGAAGCGCTCCATGCGAGAATAGAGCAGCCTATATGAAATGCTCTACCTCATAGAATTGACTGAAAAGGCAAAAACCCAGCAGCTATAAATCCCCTTGTATCCCCTCAGTAGATGAAAAAACAGATTAGATGTCATACTTTCCCATAGGCAGTGCATTAACTAACTGGTAGGAAGCCATTACTGATTGCCATTGCGTCTATGGCCAAGACAAATTTAAGAGTGCAGTCCCTTAAGGCAAGCCCTGAGACTACAATATGGGATCCAGAAACTGAAAGAAAACCCCATAACAAAACAAACCTCCCCAGGAACTGGGCAGTCTGCAAGCAAGGTCCCAGTACCTCGAGCTTAACAGGGGAGGAACGCTTTCCTTGAGCAGCTACTGCTGGGTGCTTCTCCTCACTGCTGTGAGGGCCACTGGCCTCATATTTCCCTGTTTCACATAAAGAAAGGAAATAATTTATGAGTAAGCACACTTTCCCAGCCACCATTTTAGTGCAGCTAACCCAGTTCCCCAAAGCACAGATACTGGAGATATGGCGCTGCCACCCATATTTGGCCGACTGCAGCGGCCTCCCCCTTGTAGGCTTCCAAACACCTATCATAATAGATGTCCAAAATGCAAAATTAACATCCTATATCCCTTTCTAGTAAATGATATCATAAATCCAAGAGCAGCAGATGCCGAGGATGTGTTGCTGTCACCAATATGTGGCTGCACTATAGCAGGTTTTCCAACACATATCTAAATAGATGAGCCAATGCAACAGTTGCACGCTATATGTAATTCTAGGTAATGATATCAGAAGTCCTAACTAAAATGTAATTTCAGGTACTGATGTTTCGTTGTTGGTGCCACAATCCTCATTAAAGGGGGGAAGAGTCTGCCTGGACCTTAAAAGGCAGCCCTATGTCAATAAGAGTCTAAGATCCTGTAATATGAGGGATCTCTATTAGGCAAATCGGGCTTTCCTCTTTATTCCTATTCCCCAATCAATATGATTACCATCTGCTAAACTTTCCATTCCTAACTAAATTCAGGTAAATGCCTCTTCTGTCTCAGAGTGAACAAATAGCCTGAAATTAACACTTGGAATGCAAAAGGACCGCTCACTTAAGATACAGCGATTTAGACATTTTCTAGCAAACTGTTATCTCCGCCCTTATTATCATATAACTATGAAAGGCCCAAAGGCTAAAAAGGCTCACTAGGGCCCACCAATATACTAGTATGTAGTATAATAATCATATAATTAAGTACTTCAAACCTCATACATGCCCGGGCCTAGCAAGAAGTTGTACCTATGCCTGGGCCTAGCAAGAAGTCATAAGCCTCACAAAAGGGCTCTGCCATCACATCATGCATCCACCCTGTAATAATATAATAAAGAACCAACCTGTGTATATCATCAGGGGGGGCTAAGCTGAACCTGTTGGGGGGAGAGTGCTCAGAGGGAACTTAAACTAGAAGGATTAGATACAATTTCTTTTGTTCATCCCTTTTATTCTGATTTATTTTTAATTTCCCTTTATGTGCATGAGTCTATCTTTAACCAGTGTATTAGCATGACTATATTTAATTTTGTTTGTATATCCAGTATAGTCTCATTTATTTTTAAACTTCCTGTGTCTTTCTTTTAACCAGCAGCAGCACTAACGTCACGCTGCTCAATAAAAAGCCTCAATCAACCCCTCCACAACTGCTAGGTGGGGGGGTATCGGACGTGCCACTGCTAGGCCCCACTACGAGGCCCACTGGTCAGGCCCCTTTACGAGGCCTGCCCCAGTCGTAGCCACGCCGCAACGCTACCACCCACAGCTGTTGGGGCTCCCAACACCCCCTCTGGGGGTAACCAATTAGGCCTAATAGGCCCAACCAACACCGACTGTCCTGCAGCTTTCTCTGCTATGTCCCTCATCGTCCTCTTGTCGCTCGTTGAAATAGGAGGTAGGAGGGGTGGCCTGGCCTTAAATAGGCCCATGGCCCCTCCCATCCCTGCCACACCACGCACACATAACGCTGCGACACATGACGTTGCCCTTAACGAAGATGGCCGCGGCAGCATCGCTCCCTCCTCGCAACTATGCCCCGCTTATCCATGCTGCGCAGGTAAGTGGGGCTTCATACTTGAGGATTTTTTCTTTTTTTAATGAAAATCACTCTGGAACAAACTGAGCATGCTAGGTTGCCAAGGTAACCAGAGGAAATGATAGTTTGACAGGAGGGCGTGGTCATTATGAAGCTGCGTGATTGACTCTTTCCCTTCAGTATGAATGGAAAACAGCGATTGGAAGGTAGAAAGTATGTTCTTTAAATGCCCATCATGATGGAAAAAGCTTTGTCTTTAAGATGGTGTTCAGCTCCCATGTGAATGAGCCCTAACTCTATTAGATATCTACCTTTATGCTTCTCTTCACTTAGACATGCTTCCTCCTCTCTCCCAAGGCTTTTGATTCACAAACTCAGTAGATTATGTCTTTGATTTCCAACACCAGCTATATTTCACTGAAACATAGAAAGCTGCCTTAGACCAAGTTACACATTAGGTCACTTAGTTCATGATTGTCAATTGGAATTTTTCTGAGCCTTATCTGAAGATGATAGGGATTTAATTTGTGATCTTTTGCGAACAAATTATGTGCTCAATCAGTGAGCTACAGCCTTTTGCAGATCTATTGTGATGTATGCGTGTTATGTGTGTGTGTGTGTGTAGGGTGTATACAGCATATGGATACACACACTAGGGATGGATTGATCTTGCCAGTTCCATTTCTCTCAGTTTCTCATTTATCCCGTCTTAAGTTCAGTTCTCCACATTTCTGCATCAGTTTGTGATTTATTTTTTTAAAAAGTCCTCATGAAAATGTACCGATATTTTAGCCAGTATTTTTCAAATATACACATTTTTGTAAGCAATCTCCCTTAATATAATGCATTTGTATGTGTTATTTTTTTACAAATGCATGCATTTTTATGCACACCTTTCCCTAATATACATTTTTAGCACATTACTTCAAAGGACACCAACCTTTTTGGACCATTTTGTGCACTTTTTGAATTTTGAGAAATTGCTGTGGGTGTCAGTCACAAAATGGCTGCCATGAGGGGCATGGAATAACCCAAAATTAGAGAAAGTATAGTCACTGCTGCTTCTCTCTACCTTCCCCCCTGCCAAGGCAACCTCATGCTGAGCACCTTGGACAGCTCCTTGAAAGTTTGAACTAAAACTGAGAGCGGGTTCACTGCCCCACTGACATTGGAGCCATGAGCCTCCACTGATTTCATGAGTCAAACCACAAATCACCAGACACACATTATCCAAACAGATAAGGAATGTTGTTATTAGGGATGGGGAGAATTTGGTTCCGTTTGGATTTTAATGCAAACCTACCTAACTTGCACTTGCCGAAAGAATATGTGAACTGAAACATAGCAATCCTTCAAAATTTGCACTTCTCCAGATTTTATGCTGCCATTCTCCAGTAAATTAATGTGTACAAATATGCACATATTTGGGGAAAGTGTGTGTAAAAATGCATATGTCAAAATAACCTCTTGAAATGCATTTTGTTAGGGGAAATTGCTTGAAAAAATGTGTATATTGGAAGAAATGTATGTTAAAATGCTGGTGGGTTTTTATGAGGATTTTTTTTTAAAAAAAATGAAGAAATGTAGAGAACTGAACTTAAGATTGGAAAAATGAGAAACAGAGAAACCAAAATTGTCAGTTTTGTCTGTTCTTAAAGCTACTATAGGCCTGAGTTGAGCTGAAGTGCTTAGATTTAAGATTGTCTTGATTAGAGCAATGCAAATTTTTACAAAGCTGCCTTTGACACAATAGACTTGAGTGGATCCAGGCCTGTAGCTGGGGGGGGGAATGGGGCACTTTTTACCTATTACTGGGAATTTTAAAATAAAATTTAGATCTTTTTATGGCGTCTAGGCCAGTTCAGTATTAAACCTTTAACCTCCTTGAGCAAATGGACCATATATTCCTAGTGATCTTGTAGGTAATGACATCACACAGAACAGAATCCATGAGTCCAAGGAAACTTTTCACATGTATTTGTTGCTAGGAAATGCCTCGGAGTCATGATTTGGATCAAACAAAGCTCTTTGCAGAATTACTATGTGCCTCTTATTGTCTGAAGGATTTCTACCTGAATTGAAAACATTTACTAAATGATGTAATAAGATAATGATTGCTTAATTTTTGGATGCACAGCTCAGTGTAGCAAGGGTAACACCTGGTGTTTGTCAAATTAAGTTTTTTTTCCATTAGCCATTTTCTTGTTTATTTAGCATATTTAGCCATGATTAAGCACCAAAGGTCTCCTCCCCTAAACCTGTTTTGTAGAAGTAAAAGTTATGAAGGAAAAGGTTCATTCTTCATTTCTACAGTACTTCTCCCCTTAGAGGAATCAACTTGCGGGTCACTTCTGTTCTTCAAAGCTAGAAACTCTGTGATAATGCACTGTTTTATTTCATTTGAGGAGGAAATGCAAGGACTATTTCACACATACACAGAAGCAGACACATTATTAGAAGGAGACCCATGAGGTCTGAGCCTCAGGTCATTTGCAGCAGGCCTCAAATCTCCTCCCCCTTACCCCCTTTTTAAAAGACGGTAGATGACTGCTTAGCAGTGTGCCCAAGCAAATGAAAAGCATACCTGAGCACACTGCAAAGCAGCCACCTACCATCTTAATTTCAGAGAATAATGTATAGCATATACAAATTTGTATCAAGATCTGCATCCTTTAAGTACCTAGCAACAACCCCTGCACAGGCAAGCTTTGGTTTTCCACTGAGTATATATTCAAGAGGAGTTACAGTCAATCACAGCTTCTTGGCAAGATTATTATATGTATTCGAAAATGCATTCGATCACATTGACAGTTTATATTTTTAGGTGTACACCTAAACATATAATGTACAACAAATTCACTGTTTTCAGTTGTTCAGTTGTTCTGTTGAATTGTGAATTACACTGTTGATTATTTTTGTTGTTGTGCCTGAATTATTTTTTTATTACTATCTTTAATTGCAACCTGCCTTAAAGCCTTTGGATAAGCAAGATATTAATAGATTTAAACAAACAAATATGTAGGAATTAACATACATAGAAGTTGTATGCATCTACATACAGAGGAAATGCCTTTCCCAATTACTTGGACAAATCACAGTGAAGTGGTCTTAGTTTTGTTCCTAAAATTTATGGCTTTTTGTGTTGCATCAAATGGCATATTGTACTAGTCTTCCCAGCTCTACAATGACTGCGATTACTCATTATATTCAGTATTTCCTTATTTCATTTTATCCCTAAAACAATCTGAGGAAGACTGGTTTGAGAGGCTCACTGCTCACTAATTCTTAAAGTGGTAACAATGTCTTGAGTGAATAATAAGTCATAGCCTAGCTGCCTTTCCCAGTGTGCCTCCAGATGTTGTTGGACCACAATTCCCATCTTTCCTGACCATTGGCAATGCTAGCTGAGGCTGATGGGAGTTGTGGTCCAACAACATTTGGAGGCTCACTGGTTGGGAAAGGCTGGCCTAGCACCTCATCCCCACTAGTGATTCATCTTTCTTATTTGTATGTTTAATTAATTAATAAATTAATAATTAACTAATTAACATCTTGCCCTTTCTCCCAGTATGAGCCCAGGGCGGCAAACAAAAACACTAAAAACACTCATTATGATGTTGTCGACTGTAAAACTTTGAAGTCTTTAAAATATATTAAAACAAATAATCTTTAAAAGCATCTTTTTAAAAAAGCCTTTAAAACATATTAAAAAGCAATTCCAATACAGATGCAGACTGGGATAAGGTCTCTACTTAAAAGTCTTGTTGAAAGAGGAAGGTCTTCAGTAGGGGCCAAAAAGATAACAGAGATGGCACCTGTCTAACATTTAAGGGGAGGGAATTCCAAAGGGAAGGTGCCACTACACTAAAGGTCCGCTTCCTATCTGTCAATGGTTCTTGGTGGAGATGTAAAAAGTAACTACATATCATAGTTAGGTCATTATTGTGTTCCATGGGCCACAAAAAAATGTTGCATCTTAACCCTGCCAATGAGATGGACAGTAGAAATGTTTTGGTACAATCCTTTTTTCAACTCTTGTTGCAGAGTTAGGGAGAGGACTGTAATTTTAAATGAATGTCAGAAATTCCCAGTGGTCATTGAAAATAATGCAATCATACTTGATTCTGTCATAGGTGGCTGCCTTAAACAAGCTGGCAGTAACCAGGCCATTACATTTGCAGCAGCCATGGTGTCAGTAGATGCAGATGCCTCTCAGGGACCATCATCAAGTATCCAGCCATGCCATGTGCTGACTTTGTCACCAATTAAAATTCCAGTTTTGACATCACCTTTCCCAGGTAAGATCCCTTTTTGCTATTGATCATTTTTTTAAAAAAAACCCTGTGATTTCCAAATTGAGTGGACCAGGACAAACTAATGCATTTTGGAGCTCCTAACATGGGTTACCAAAGGGACAGTCAAGAACACTGGAGAGTTTCACTTCTTTAGGTCATGAGATGGAAATAAAAAGGATGAGTCCTGATCTAGTTTTCTCTGACTTAGCAGAAACCAAAATTGTTCTTGTGTCACCAGTTTACTTTCACCTTTTCATTTCTGCTATTCCTGATAATGCCCTGACTTCTTGAACTCATTTTGAACATCCCTTTTGACATATCCATTTATTTTCATCAGTTGCTTGAATTGTTTGACCCTTCAGTGATTCCTTGAAAGTTTGTGATGCTTTGATGTCATATGACATAACACTGTTACTGGCAGCACTGACGTACCAGTTTGATTTCTCAGAGTGCGCTGAAGCCCTGCATCATTATATCAGGTCAATCAATTTGCTGCATGATATCACATTACCTCATTATGAAAGTTCCAGCTATCAACCATGGAGGCAGAAGGAGCTGTGCAGAAAGGAGCGCCAAAACAGTTTTGAAAGGAGCACTGTTTGCAGGGCAGGGGGATAAATTGGGTAAATCATTTGATGAAAATGTCTGCAGCTGAAATACTCTGGAATTACAACACAGTCCCAATAAATATTTAGGGAACCAATGTTTAATTTGGTTTCATCCACAAAAGGAATAGAATGAATCCAGTGTCTTCAGGGATAACATGTGGAGCTTTCCCACCTTCAAAGGCTTTGTCTGCAATCTTATACTGCAGGTAAATCCCATTAAACTCAGTGGATCTTACTTCTCAGTAGACATGTATAGCATTGTTCCTTGCCTACAATATATGTAGAATATTTTCTGTTTTAGCCCCTCTCATCATACTCATTACTTCTTGGGATTCTAAGCGTTTTGCTCATCCAGATGGGCATTAAGACTTTGGGGGCAAGCTTTTATCCTCCAAGTATGATGCAGTCTTATTTGTTTTGTATTATTTTCTCTACTGCTAAGATAATTCTGCTTAATACAAAATATTTAGGTCTTTTATTATTTCTTTGGTTCTTTACTGTATATTTTAAAATAGTTCTCTGCTTTGAGAACTTAACTCGAAAAGCAAGTTATAAATACTTGCTTTTTTTAAAAAAAAGAAATGTCTACATAATGCTTGTTCACCTATTGAAATGAATGGAGTAGGTCTGAGTATTTTGGGAATCTGTGTGTGTGTAAGCAACTTTTTGTTTAATTATCGATATATATATGCCACATACATATATGCCAATCTACCATGCAGTGGGGGCAATCCTGGAATCTCTTACCATGTGTGATGATGATGGCCCAATCATATGTGCCATTTTCTTGCCAATGACACATATTCCTGACTATGGCTAGCACGGAGAGAGTGCATATGAATGAGACAATGAATGTGATAAGGTTCGCTCAAAAGTTGTGTGTGTTGTATGGAGTGAAGCCAATGGGTCAGAGGTAGAGCATCTGCTTTGCATGCAGCAGGTCCCAGGAGCAATCCCTGGCATCTCCAGGTAGGCACTCCCTGCCTGAAACCCTGGAGAGTTGCTGCCAGTCAGTGTTGATAGTACTGGGGTAGATGAACCAATGGTCTGAACTGGTATGTCAGCTTCCTGTGCATGCCACCCCTTTTTAGCAGCCTCTGTAAAATACCCTTGAACCGTTCAGTCAAAATTATTTTCTCTTCTCATAGAAATAAGTAATCAGAAGGACTTGCAACAATTAATACAAAATATTCTCATTAACATATACTAATTTGGCCTATCGCCCTCATTCTGTATTCCTAGTAAATATCTTCTGAGGACACTCCAAGAGCAAAGGAGCCATGGTTTAATTAGGATAGGAAAAACAACCACCCAAAATCTTATCATGATACCTGTCTATATCATCTGATCCAAGAGTTCATTCCAGTGAGAAGCAGTTGTTATATGAGATGCATTTTTAATTTACAGCTATTATAGCATGTACTCTATATGAACTATCTAAGGCTTGATAGAAGATTATCATAGCAAAGAGTTTTCCTATTTAGATAACAGTCTTGGCTTGGCTTTGCAATGATAAACATGTCAGGTTTCGACAGCAGTTGTTTTCCTTAGGAAAATGAGGCTGATAGGATATCAAATAGCATGTTAGGAGTGCCTGAGCAATAAACCCATTATCAATCATGCACAAGAAATTGCATTATTCATAGGATTCTCTCCTGTAGAATACACAATAAGACTTTGAAAAAAAGGAAAACTGAAAGTGGATACAACTTGAATTGTGGAAACACCTATGGCATCCAGCACCTTGTTTGCTCCTATGGTCTGGGACACACTGTATTCTTGGTAATCATCTGCATGAGATGAAAATATGTAATGTGTGGTGCATATGTGGGTTGGGACCAGCTCTCTTGACCGTCCGGTGCATGGTGGCCCTGTGAAAGCTTGTCCAGAGGCTAAATCTTGTACACACTAAGGACTAATGGTCTGGGCCACTGGTATCTTGGTGGCAGCTTGAAATGGCTGCACATGTGGATTCTCTGCCAGTGACCTGTTATCTAACTGACAGTGCTCAATTAGAAGACCAGATCACTTCAGCCCATATGAAGAAGGGCAGTCTTCCACTCATGTCACCATATCTCTCAGAATTTCAGGCTGTCCACACTTGTTCAATCCTGAAAAAGACACATTCCCCCCCCCAAAGTTTGTTTCTGCAATTCCTATTTGGTGTTGCAGAACGGAACATGGATTATGGGAAGCTTTCTTGTAGGTATGCCTTCTGTTGCTAATTAGGTTACAATGGCTTCATAGAGCAGGAAGGAAATGCTAATTACTTAAGCTTGTAAATAAATCTTCCACAGCAAAGCAAGCAGAGGATACAATGATAGCTGTCTAATTAAACAATCAACTGAAAAGAATGCTTCCAGGATCACAATGGCAGTAAATAATTATAATCTGAGGGTGAACACAGATTACTATTTACCAAGTGGTAAATTGCCATGGTATGCATTTAACTACTTGGTGAGATGGTCACTGTAACCTCCTTCCAGGTGACAAGGAGAATTTTAATATGTCTCTTGCACATTATCAGAAATTTTGGGAAGAATGAGAGCCAGATTTAACTCTCCAAATGGCAAGACTGTAGAGATGTATATGTCAGAAATGACCTATGTATGATATAGTTAGTGAGCTACTAATCCTGCAAGCATAGCATATTCCTTGGTGCAATCCACCATCACTGTAAAGCAGGATTTGCTGACACGGCGCCCTCCAGCTGTTGTTAGACTGCAGTTGCCATCATTTCTGACCACTGACTGTGCTGGCTGGGACTGAGAGGAATTTTGTACTGTAAAGTATGTGTGACTATCCATTCCAAGTGGATGGGGTTAATCATGTGCATCTTTCCCATCCATCCAACTTATCACTGGGAGAGGAGGGGGCAATCAAGTGGGCAAGACTTACGTAGTTATCCAACCCGTGTGGTGGTGTAGCATAGTCATCAACAGTCGGTGTGGTGCAGCAGAGCCTTCCTCTTCGCAAAGGGGTTTGTATGGCTTACCTGGATGGCAGTGGGGTGGGACAGGGCAGCAGTGAAGTTGGAGCTTCATGGATACACCAGTGGAGCCAATCTGGCGCTTTCGTCAGTGGATCTGTGCAGCCCTGACATCAATCCTGCCCCGCAACCCATCCAGGTAAACTGCAGTACTGGTTGCTACTGTGCATAACATCATGAGGGAGAGGCTGCGTACTACATTAAAATACTACTTGGTGGGTGATCATCTGCATTCACCAGATGTGTGTGTGTGTGTGTGTGTGTGTGTGTGTGTGTGTGTGTGTGTGTGTGTGAGAGAGAGAGAGAGAGAGAGAGAGAGCAGGTTGAAGTTGGGACTCCCCCCCCCGGAGCTCAAATGGATTAAACTGGAGAGAGAATGATAACATACACATACACAGCCCACCTGCTTCTATATACACACATGTGCATGCACACCCACACTCATATACATATATATATACACACACACATACACATACTCCCTGAAACATATGTCTAAGAAAGAAGTTACATCTTCAGAGGAAACACAGTTTTTAGTAAAATATGCCCAGTACCCACGGTCTTCTGTAAAACAGCTTAGTCATGATATTTGAACTGCACTGTTGACAAGACATTGAAGTTCCTTCCCCTGAAAGAGGGGAAAACGGTCAATTGTTCAAAAAGTACTACTCTCCTGTCAAGAACAAAATTGCATTTCTGTTTCTTTACAGAACTTAATGATTGGGAAACATCAAGGAAGCAAATAATCTAATACAGAGATAATCCCATGTGCAGAGTATATTTTACAGCCAGTCTGCCTTTCAGTTAAAAAGATCAGTATGTCGACATTTATAAAGCATGACTTATTGCCCTCAACTCCTACCAAAATAAATCATTGGAAGAAGAAAGGCATCTGCAAACCCCAGAGATGATTGTATTTTCATTATTCGATTTGCTGAATAATATGATAATGAGTTATTTTTTCATATTTGCCTTCCACAAAGTTTAGATAGGGCAATCTTGTCATAATGGAAACAAAACTGAAAAACGTAAGAACCTTTCATTTAACACTGTCACTATCCAGTCTTTGCATAAGTAGGTTAGATACGGAGAGAAGAGGGTTACCCCAATGCATTCAACAGTTAGTGTTTTGCTGTCCTGTGATGTCTTCTGTTTGATAGATATTTGCATATTTGTTGGAGGTTAATTGTAAAGCTCCATAGTGCAACAAGATGATGATGATGATTACAATCCAGTAATAGTTGTTGGCAACCAGATGTGTATTAATCGGTCCTGGATGTGAAATCTCATTCATTTCAAAAGGCATATAAAATCAGTTCAGCAGGGCTTGGATAAGTGTTGCAATGTCAGTTATATAGGTGCACATCTATATAATATGATATAGGTGTATCAGCAATTTGTACAAAAAGCTTTATGCCTGCATATGGATGCAGATTTTTCTTGCTCATTTGGAGCACCTAATAATAGTTAATAACAAAGTATAACAATGTAATATTTCAACAAACAACACTATAATATTTCAGACAACAACAACAACAGTAATGCTGTAATATTTCAACCACCACTATGATCACCAGTATAGTATTTCAACTTATTAGGAAGAATCCCTGCATTCAGGGCTCCAGACAACCTGAAATAGGAGGCCCGCAATGCTGTTCAGGTTGCTCAGGAGAGGAGGAATTTCAGGAGTGAGGAAGGGGGAAAGGATATATTTTTCTCTCCCTCACAGTTTTCTCTGCTATACCACCTAGCACTATAGAGCCACCAGCCCTAAATCAGAACATTGTATACCTATGTAAGCAGGGGACTCATAGTTCTGGAGAGTGGGAAAGTTGTTCCCTATCTTTTCCTCTATAAAATGTCTCTTCTTACTGTCTGGGATGGGGAGTTTATTTACCTCAAAGAATTCATCCCTCCAACCTTAATCTCTCCTTGAGCATGCTTATTATAAGCTGCCAAGGGTACATGCAGGATAATTTCCTCTCTTCCTCCACACTTCCATTTTATTTGGGGAGGGGCTTATTTTCAGCTGACACCCTAACATTCTGTGTCAACTGCTCTCAACCATACACAACCATAAGGTGGGGTGGGAGATGGTCTCTTTCAGTCAATGGCTATTAGCCATGGTGGCTGTGTTCTACTTCCACTCTTGGAGGCAGTTTGCCTCTGAATACCAGTTGGTGGGAATCACAAGTGGGGAGAGTGCTGTTGCACTCATGTCCTGCTTGCAAGTTTCTCATAGGCATCTGACTGGCCACTGTGCTGGACTAGACGGGCCATTGGCGTGACCTAGCAGTGCTCTTAAGTTGATTTCATTTATAAAGTCACACAATTTGCCTGACTTCTGGTTTCTTTTGGAGTTGGGCCAATATTTTTGGCTGAACTCTTTTTGGACAATCCTGGGACCGGGGTGCAGGTGAAATTAATTTGTTTCTCAAAATTGGGAAGGGAGAGAAGTAATTTCTTAAAATTTAAGGGAGTTGGACCTTGCTTTATGTACCTTGCTTTATAGATTAGGAGGGGATTGTCTATTTTTCTCTGTCTCAGGCATTCTCAATCTGTGGATATGGATCATTGTTGGTTTATGAGCTTCATTCATACAGCATTTTGCACAGCACGTCAGAATTGCTACAACAGGCAGAAAAATCATTAAGTGGTCCACCAAGACCATCAACAATTTTCAAGTGGTCCACAGGAAAAACAAAGTCTGGGAACAACTTGTTTATTTTACGCTTAAAGAAACCCCTCACTGCA
This sequence comes from Rhineura floridana, assembly GCF_030035675.1. Lineage (NCBI taxonomy): Eukaryota > Metazoa > Chordata > Lepidosauria > Squamata > Rhineuridae > Rhineura > Rhineura floridana. Next base: position 54,982,105 of record NC_084486.1, read on the forward strand.
CACATATCATAGCTGATGAGACAACAGCCTCCTGAGTTCCAGCCGGGATTCCTCTTCCTGTACCAGAGCTGCATGGAAAACACACATTTGAGGTGAGGGAGAGGAAGCCCACCACTGCCCTGGTTCCCTTCCCGGTGCCTGCTTCCGCCCTGCCTCTGGTGGACTTGGGCGAGCAGCCCCCGAGGCCCCCGCCTGCCTTTCAGCTGGCCTGGACTAGCCACCCCACCGTCTCTTCCTCCTCCACTCCATCCCCCTCTCCTTTCACTCTGTCCGGCTTCAAGGTCTCCCCATCTGAGGGAGTCCCCATGCAGCTCCCCGCTGCAGCCCCCGCCTGCACCTCCACACCAAGAGGAGCCCTGCACCTCCACTGCACCTCCACTGTCCCTCCCCGCAGTGCCCCGCTGCCGCCTGAGAGACAGGAGCCCGGGAAGTCGGCCATTCAATGTTACTTGACGCCGCTGCCTGAGATTGGGCTGCAGGGAAGAACTAGGGTGGCGGCTGATGGAGACTGGTGGAAGCTAAGTTGAAGCTGCTTTAATTCTTTTTCTACTTTTGCAGTACTGAATGGATGTGTAATATGGCCTTCTATTATATGTTATACTATATTTATAGTGTGGTATTAATTCTTGTATTGTTGTAATATTTGCTATTTGTTTTTTTATTATTATGGTTGTATTATTTTGTTTGAAATTGTTTTGCAATTGTTTGCTCTTGTTATGTTATTTAAATTATTGTGTTTTTTCTTGTTGTAAGTCGCTTTGAGTTCTACTGTTGAAAAAAAGCAACTAACAAATGCCAGTAATAAATAAATAAATAAATTTGTAAAATAGACCTCCTCAAAACCTTAGCCATCTTGTCCTCATCTAAAAGGTAAGGTAAACCCAACTCCCTTCTTGAAATTTCTTGGAAATTTCTCCTGCTCCCTTAAAGCAATCAAGACACTTCCCCATTTTCACAGGGGATCAATGGGCCCACAACAAGGGATGGAAATTTCAGCCCACTACTAGTTTATTCAGACTCTCTCTCTCCTGCCCCCTAACACTGCTGTCAGTATTCTACATCACTCACAGGTTCTTGTCAAGAAGATTTGGGGATGAGTCCCCTGAATATGTAGCATCCACTCACTTCATTTTCAGTGTTCCCATTCCGCTTCCCTGGAGACATAAACTTCTGAATTTGCTATTTGAAGGAATAAGGGAGAACTGCATCAAAATGTTGCAATGAGTTCTGCAAAAAAGTGCTTCTGTCCAGAGTTCCAGGAAGCCAGCCCTCCTCCAGAAGGCTGCTTCTTTTGGAGGGGGTAGCTTTCTTATACTACTTTTTGTACTTCTTCAATACTTGGGTTTCCTTGAGAATGTTAATACCCCCCTCATTTTTCTTGGTGGACCCATTTTTGCTCCCATTTCTGTCGGCACATACTATCTGACTTCAATATTAGATGGAATAATACTTCTTATACCTTTTTATATATGATGCTGATAACAGCTAGACACTGGCAGACAGTCCAACACTTGTTTATTCAGAAGTACATTGTGCTGAGTTCAACTGAGCTTACTCCTAAGTAAGTGCATAGGATGGCACCCTCTGTAAGTTTACTAACTGCAACAACCAAGCAGTGGCAATTACTAGAACCTAGTAATCAACCGCACACAGTAATGTAGTGGCAAATTTAGAAGTGCAGGGTCCCTTCATGATAGTCACAGCCACACACCCTCCCTCTTTTTTTCTTTTGCTGATAGGTTGAGAATGACATCCTTGTTAGTGACTTCTCCCACTACAACAGATATCCCTAGGAACCAATCAGCATGACAGGGAAGTGTTAGCTTCTGGAAAGAGTCCTCTCAGTGGGTGACTCACCTCCCAACATCAGGAAAAGACAAGGAAGTTAGTTAGAAAACTCTTTTCAGTGGCTAACATGTTCCCCTTTCATGCTGATTGCCTCATAGGACACTGGAGACATTGGGACCCTGCTCCCAAAACAGTAAAGGGTCTAAGACCTCCTGAGACTCTGGATGACTACACCCCTGATCGCACATGCAAAATTCACTTGGTATTGACTGTTGAAGATTTGTCCTTTTCTCCTGTCTCTCCCAATATTCAGATGTAGAGCAAGATCATTACAAACCATGGTTTGCAAATTAGAAGGCCAGTTTTGGGGTCACATATGCCTTCCCCCTCAACATCTCAAGAGGGCAGCAGGGATTGTTTTTGAAGTGGAAAGCAACAATTAATTCTGAAGAGGGAGAGACAGAAAAGCGAAATCAGTTGAGAGGGAAGTTACACATCATTTTCAGGACTTTGTGTAATATTTGTGATTTGCAAATTGCTTTGTCTGCGAAACCCTTGGGCAGAATCTGTAGATGCTCCCAGGGTGATTAACGGAGATAATAAATAAAGCAAGCAGGAGGCGTGGGGTGGTGCAGCATGTGAATCGATACACAGACAGCTCATTGTAAGGCCTTTTTTGTCTAGCCAGAAAGATCTGATTCTCCATCACTTTGACAGCAATATAGCTCTAAAAATGAATATAGTTCATTTTTTAGTGCTGAAATCATAAGAAAAGTGTGTGTTTGCATGCATATTTGGTGATCATCATTAAAGTGTGCTCTTACTGATATTTTTAATGAATATTTATATCATTTTATGTAAACAGCTTGATTTTTTTATCAAGCAGTCTATAAATGTTTATAAATAAAATCAACAAAAATAAATATAAAGTATTGTGAAATGTGCTCCCCCCTTCCACATTTTTTCTCATTAAGTTAGACCCTTTTTGAAAATGTACAAAACTGTTTACAAGGGAGTGGATGCTGAGAAAGTGTCCCCCATTGCCAAATCCTGCTTGCAGGCTTCCCTTAGGCATCTGGTTGGTCACTGTGAGAACAGGTTGCTGGACAAGATGGGCCACTGGCTTGAGCCAGCAGGCTGCTCTTATGTTCTTATATAATCAACTGGTCTAATGCTACCTCGCCCTAATCCGGTTGAATGTTGTTGGTTAGTTGGAACCAAAGATGGATGGAGAAAGACATTTGTTTATGTGTTTAAATGCATATCACACTGAAAATAATGCATATCAGAGGGATGGTGACCATATCTGGATGTCATTTATTGGCATGGCATTACTTTCAGTGGGACATGCCTCCAGATGTATATGTGAATGTGAATCCTAACACACATTCTGCCCTATCTAGTCACACATGTTTGGATCATGGCAAAAGTCTTGCCACACAGTGCTAGATGACATTGAAACTACCAGCACAGCATAGCATTGTTGTAGCAGCCTGGGCATTCCAGCTTCCTCCCTCCAGCCCATTGCAACTGAGACAACAAGAGAGCTTTGTTTCCTTGCAGTGATGCCATTCATGTCGCCATATCTGACTGATTACATGACAACATACTTTTATAATGTTCCTTATGTGCAGGGCTGGCTCCAAGGTTGAGGGGGTCTTGGGCAAAGTGAGCTAAGGTGAGACCCTTTGCCCCTTTCTCTCCTGGTGGGCCCTGACAGACTTACCTAGCAGCTCTAGTGGGCAACAGCAACATCAGGTGACTGGGTAATGTCATTCAAATTTCGCACAATGTCTCTTTGGTGACGCTAAGTTGGGAGTACTGTGAGAAATTAAAATAGCAGCAAGACCCAGTTGCCTAGTGCTGCTTGGGCCAGGGGTAACCAATGTGCACCCTCCAGATGTTGCTGAACTACAACTCCCATATTGAAGATACCAGCCATCCACCTGCTCTGTCCTGTACATTTCAAGTAAGAGAAAAATCATGTTATATGTACTGTACTCACAAGATTATGCTATCCCATGATGGTCACCCTTATTGATCTCTCATCTTGCATTGTGCTTTAGCTGGTGATATTATTATGCACCACATGTTATTTATATTGTCATGGGTATTCCCATTTTAACTTAGAAGAATTAGTATTGCATATCTTTGTCACAATTCTCTCTCTCTCTCTCTCTCTCTCTCTCTGTGCTGTTCTTTAATTTTTTCTTATTCATTTGTTTACCTATCCATGAACCAGACAAAAATGATGGGATCTGCCAATGGAAGCAGGGTGTTTTTTTAAAGTGATGTGACTGTAGAATTACTAAAGGGGGCATGAAGCAACCCATCAATACTTCTGCTTATTATAAATACACTATCTTCTGAAAGAAAGAAAAAAGGATTTCTCTGCTTCTAATTGTCTGCACAAAACTTTCAGTGGCTTTAAAAGATAAATTTAAACTATAATCCTAACCCCACTTTACCTGGGAGGAAACCCCATTGTATTCAACAAGACTTACTTCTGAGTAGATAGATTGTGCTGTAAACTGAAATAAGGGTCTAAAATTCACAAACGTTAGGAGTAGCAGAAGACACCTGGAGTTAGAAATCCATTGTTATGCATTTTTCATTTTATTGCATCAAGCTGAAATTGGCCAAAGGATACCATTACCTTTTACAAAGAAGAATTATGGTATTTATTGTCATACACCCTCCTACAATTCAGCAGCTTCTGGAGTGAGAAAGGTAAAATACAACGTGGTTGTTATAGACTCTTGTATTGTAAATTAGCAGCCAGTACAAATATTAAAAAGGCACCATCTGCCATATAAACCATTTGCCACCTGTTCTCTTGCTTTCAGACTTATTTAATGGTTTAAATTTTATGTTGTAGCTTGCCACCAAACAGCTGGGAAGTGACTAAGTATTTTTCCTATCAGTAACTTAACAGCCAAACAACACTACATGTTAAAAATGCTCCTTAATGCCAGGGATGTTGCCACATGGACTTTTAGGCGCTTGTCAGCTTGCCTCATTAGCAAATTCTGCTGACAGTAAAACAGGATTTTAATAGCAACCATTATCCAAGTGTTATCGGTGGTTGTGTTCCGGGATAAATGTTCCTCCTCTGCAATAAACAAAGCCAAGAACCCTTTTCAAATTGGTCATAATACTTATGACCATCTCAATAAGTGGCAGATTCAAAATGGTGTCACTGTTTTTATTGCCAGTTTATAAGAAGTTGGAAATTCTGTTGCTTCACTTTGTCATGCTTGTGGAAGGAATCTTTGGTCAATGTATAGTTTATTTATGTTGACAATTCATATATTGCTTTAATTACAGTCATCTCTAAGCAGTGTGCACGAGACTCAACCCGATGACTAAAACGAGTTAAAACTATACAACTGGAATTCAGTTAAAAAGCCTGATGGAATAAAACAAAGCATTCAGTAAGTGCTGAAAGTTCAACGGGGAGAGTTCTATTGCTGGCCACCAGGGGAATTCAGCTGGGGCGGAGGAGCTGCATCCCCTGCATTGTAGAAATGTAGGCTTAAGGTCCATGGAACTACTAGATATGCTCAGAGATTTATTTATTTTTAACAGCAGAGCCCCACTCAGTATCACAATCTGCTTTTGAAACTCCCCTCAGTTTCAAAAGCAGTCTGCCATCCGACATGGAAGACTACTGTTCAAGAATTGACAATGGGTTGGTCATTTACAGTGCAATCCTTTGCTGCATCATCCTGTTCAGAATGAGAAGTAAGCCCTGCTGAATTCAATATCACTTTTAGGATTTAAAAAGTGCAAAGGGATTCATAATACAATATCCACCATAGGAAGCAATAAACCAACAATCTGCCCAATAAAAGCAATGTAACTGGCGTTATCCGCAAGAAAAGTGGTGTAAAACAGTGGGGTAGGAAGAGCTCATTATAACAGCCCCCAGAGCCAAGCCCCCAAGGAGAGTCAAAAAGTGCATGAGCTGACAAAGGGCGGTATAGCATGTTGGACTCTGGCTGAGGAGACCTGAATTCATATCCCTGATCAGCTACAAAGTTCACTGGGTGACTTTGGGCTAGTCACTGTCTGTCTGCAGCAAGCTGTCTCCAAGCTCCAAACTGGATATAAACTATATCGGAAGGACAGGGAAGGACATATTGGTGGCGGAGTCGCTCTATACGTGAAAGAAGGCATTGAATCCAGCAAGCTCGAAACCCCAAAAGAGGCAGACTCCTCCACAGAATCGTTGTGGGTGGTGATACCATGCCCCAGGAGGGACTTAATACTGGGAACGATCTATCGTCCCCCTGATCAAAATGCTCAGGGAGACCTGGAGATGAGATATGAAATTGAGGAAGCATCCAAACTAGGAAATGTGGTAGTAATGGGTGACTTCAACTACCCGGACATAGACTGGCTGCATATGTGTTCCAGTCATGACAAAGAAGCAAAGTTTCTAGATATTCTAAATGACTATTCCCTAGACCAGTTGGTCATGGAACCGACCAGAGGGACGGCAACCCTGGACTTAATCCTCAGTGGGGACCGGGACCTGGTGCAAGATGTAAGTGTTGTTGAACCGATTGGGAGCAGTGACCACAGTGCTATTAAATTAAACATACATGTAACTGGCCAATTGCCAAGAAAATCCAACACGGTCACATTTGACTTCAAAAGAGGAAACTTCACAAAAATGAGGGGATTGGTAAAAAGAAAGCTGAAAAACAAAGTCCAGAGGGTCACATCACTCGAAAATGCTTGGAAGTTGTTTAAAAACACTATATTAGAAGCTCAACTGGAGTGCATACCGCAGACCAGAAAAGGTACCGCCAGGGCCAAGAAGATGCCAGCATGGTTAACGAGCAAAGTCAAGGAAGCTCTTAGAGGCAAAAAGTCTTCCTTCAAAAAATGGAAGTCTTGTCCAAATGAAGAAAATAAAAAAGAACACAAACTCTGGCAAAAGAAATGCAAGAAGACAATAAGGGATGCTAAAAAAGAATTTGAGGAGCACATTGCTAAGAACATAAAAACCAACAACAAAAAATTCTATAAATACATTCAAAGCAGGAGACCATCTAGGGAGACAATTGGACCCTTGGATGATAAGGGAGTCAAAGGTGTACTAAAGAACGATAAGGAGATTGCAGAGAAGCTAAATGAATTCTTTGCATCTGTCTTCCCAGTGGAAGATATAGGGCAGATCCCTGAACCTGAACTAACATTTGCAGGAAGGGATTCTGAGGAACTGAGACAAATAGTGGTAACGAGAGAGGAAGTTCTAAGCTTAATGGACAATATAAAAACTGACAAATCACCGGGCCCGGATGGCATCCACCCGAGAGTTCTCAAAGAACTCAAATGTGAAATTGCTGATCTGCTAACTAAAATATGTAACTTGTCCCTTGGGTCCTCCTCCATGCCTGAGGACTGGAAAGTGGCAAATGTAACGCCAATCTTCAAAAAGGGATCCAGAGGGGATCCCGGAAATTACAGGCCAGTTAGCTTAACTTCTGTCCCTGGAAAACTGGTAGAAAGTATGATTAAAGCTAGATTAACTAAGCACATAGAAGAACACGCCTTGCTGAAGCAGAGCCAGCATGGCTTCTGCAAGGGAAAGTCCTGTCTCAGTAACCTATTAGAATTCTTTGAGAGTGTCAACAAGCATATAGATAGAGGTGATCCAGTGGACATAGTGTACTTAGACTTTCAAAAAGCGTTTGACAAGGTACCACACCAAAGGCTTCTGAGGAAGCTTAGTAGTCATGGAATAAGAGGAGAGGTCCTCTTGTGGATAAGGAATTGGTTAAGAAGCAGAAAGCAGAGAGTAGGAATCAACGGACAGTTCTCCCAATGGAGGGCTGTAGAAAGTGGAGTCCCTCAAGGATCGGTATTGGGACCTGTACTTTTCAACTTGTTCATTAATGACCTAGAATTAGGAGTGAGCAGTGAAGTGGCCAAGTTTGCTGATGACACTAAATTGTTCAGGGTTGTTAAAACAAAAAGGGATTGCGAAGAGCTCCAAAAAGACCTCTCCAAACTGAGTGAATGGGCAGAAAAATGGCAAATGCAATTCAATATAAACAAGTGTAAAATTATGCATATTGGAGCAAAAAAACTTAATTTCACATATACGCTCATGGGGTCTGAACTGGCGGTGACCGACCAGGAGAGAGACCTCGGGGTTGTAGTGGACAGCACGATGAAAATGTCGACCCAGTGTGCGGCAGCTGTGAAAAAGGCAAATTCCATGCTAGCGATAATTAGGAAAGGTATTGAAAATAAAACAGCCGATATCATCATGCCGTTGTATAAATCTATGGTGCAGCTGCATTTGGAATACTGTGTACAGTTCTGGTCGCCTCATCCAAAAAGGATATTCTAGAGTTGGCAAAGGTTCAGAAGAGGGCAACCAGAATGATCAAGGGGATGGAGCGACTCCCTTACGAGGAAAGGTTGCAGCATTTGGGGCTTTTTAGTTTAGAGAAAAGGCGGGTCAGAGGAGACATGATAGAAGTGTATAAAATTATGCATGGCATTGAGAAAGTGAATAGAGAAAAGTTCTTCTCCCTCTCTCATAATACTAGAACTCGTGGACATTGAAAGAAGCTGAATGTTGGAAGATTCAGGACAGACAAAAGGAAGTACTTCTTTACTCAGCGCATAGTTAAACTATGGAATTTGCTCCCACAAGATGCAGTAATGGCCACCAGCTTGGACGGCTTTAAAAGAAGATTAGACAAATTCATGGAGGACAGGGCTATCAATGGCTACTAGCCGTGATGGCTGTGCTGTGCCACCCTAGTCAGAGGCAGCATGCTTCTGAAAACCAGTTGCCGGAAGCCTCAGGAGGGGAGAGTGTTCTTGCACTCGGGTCCTGCTTGCGGGCTTCCCCCAGGCACCTGGTTGGCCACTGTGAGAACAGGATGCTGGACTAGATGGGCCACTGGCCTGATCCAGCAGGCTCTTCTTATGTTCTTATGTTCTTATGTTCTCACAACACTGGTAAATAAATACCACTCCTTCAGATGACATCACCACAGTGGGAAAAGAAGTACCTGGGCTGCACTGCCCCATGTTCTTGCTGCACAACACTACTGTTCTAAAAGCAGATTAAACAAGTCAAGAAAAGCATCAGACACAGATTACCCATGAAAAGCCTAGAAAAAAGAAGAAAGTCTTACTCTGCCATCTAAATAAGAAAGCTGTTGAACCCTCCCAAGTATTGTAAATAGAGCACCACTACTGAACAGAGCCTGTCTGCAGCTCCCTCACACCTATCTAATCTCTGAAGGCAAAGCGGCCAAAGCAGATCTTAGATTTTTGGATAGGTTCATATGGAACAACAGTGTCCTTGTGTTTTTTTTGGGAGGGCGGGTTCCACCACTGTGTTAGTCCTTGGGAGTATAACAGCAACATCGAGGCTGCAATCTTATACACACCTACCCTAGGACAGAGTGGGGAACCTCAGGCCCAAAGGCTGAATGTGGCTCTCCAGGCCTCTCTGTCTGGCCCTTGGTACTCTTCCTGGACCACCCTTCCTTCTCAATCTCACCCTCTTCAAGTGTTTGTATCTAGCTGGAATGTTCCCTGGAATTTTTATAATGCCTGTTGCTTGCCTGGATGAAGGATGGAGAGGGGTGTGTATAGAAACTAGCCTACTGTGCAAAGGTGAAATTTATATCCATTGTTCTGCCCACTTTTGCTTCTGGCCCAGCCCACCAATCGCATGTGGCCTCCAGAAGATTGCCCAGAAGGAAATATGGCTGTTGGGCTGAAAAAAGGTTCCTCATCCCTGCTCTAGGAGGAAGTTCCACTGAACTCAGTGGGGCTTACTTTTGAGTAGACATGCATATAGTTCCACTGTTAAGTCACAAATTATAATAATTCAATAATGAAAAATGCTGATCATTTGTGGCCAATTTGCTGAAGTATGAAGAGGAAAATCCAGCAGTTCATTTATTCATGACAGATTATTCGCCCAGCATTAACACAATGCAATGGAGCAAGCAAATGAATCTTTATAATTATTGAGTGATCATTTTCTTCTGACAATAAAATTGGAATAAGATTCTTTCAAATTAATATCTGTGCCTGATATGTACAATTGGCATTCCTTAGACCGCATGTACCATAGCAGACTTCTGCCATAAACCTAGCTCTTGTCTGTGGATGAAGAAAGAACCCCCTTTGAAACCTCCAGCACTCAATTGGTTTAGGAATATAGACTTTATCCTTTTAAAGTTGAAAAGGGCTTCAACTTTGGTCTTTCCTTTGGTGGAAAGAACTGGAAGAGCTTGCTCAAGGTCTTTTTCATCTCCCTTACTTGAAATCAAAAGGACTAAATTGGCTTAAATCCACGTTCTTTGGCTTAACTGGACTACAGATCGAGCACTTTGAATGCTTAAAGAGCTGTCATACACCAGATCAGACCAGAAGTCTATCTAGTGTGAAGTCCCATCATTGGTAGATTAGCTTTTCATGGAAAGTTCCACAGTAGTACTAGCATCTTTCAAAAGCACCAAGGTAAGGTAATTGGGTGAAATGTAATTCTTCCTCACTTTGGGCAAGCCCCATCCATTATAAGTTCTATGGCACCATAGTGGAATAGCTCTTGGAACAAATAGAGTGGTTAGTGGAGACAGCACTATGCTTCAGGGGAGTGTATTTCATTAATACTACTACTGTTGAAGTTCAAGTGCCTATGTTTTATGTATTTATTAAACATATTTATAGCTCACCCTTCACCATACAGTCCCAGGGTGGGATAGATACAGAGTTTTAAAGCACAGCATAAAAATATCTATTAAAACCGCAATTTAAAAACCCTTGAATTACAGCAACATTTTTTAAAAATAAACCAGCTACAGAAGGTGGGGGGACTACTTCTTTTATCTTCACTGCTTCTGAAGGTCTGAGCAAGGGCATACAGATCCTAAAGCAGGAATATGGAACCTGTGGCCTTCCAAATGTTGCTGGACTACAACTCACATCACACCTCAGCACACTGGCTGGGGCTGATGGGAGCTGGAGGTCAACAACATTTGAAGGGCTACATCCTTGGCCTAATGGGAACATATCTGAAATACACTGCAATCCTATACACATCTACTCAGAATTAGGGATGGGTGAGAATTCTGCTGAATTCAGATTTTGTACCAGATTTTTCAATGGTCCTTATATTCTCCATCTTTGTGGAGCAATCTTGTTTGCTCGAAACTTTAGCAGCTTTGCCCCAACACCAGATTTCTCCCCCTTGAATATTCCCTCAAATATATTGTTCTTTTATTGATTTTACTCACAGCACAATACAGCTCTGTCTGTCTATCTGTCTGTCTGTCTGTCTGTCTGTCTGCCTGTCTGTCTGCCTGTCTGCCTGCCTGCCACCCCGCTTCCACTTGAATAATCCAAGCTCCAAGTGGGAGGAAGCAAGACAAGCCTATAATAGAGATTAAAAGGCAGACCTAGCCCTTCAGAGTCTTTAATGTGAACAAGACTCTCTAACCTTGCCTTCTAATCTCTATAGTTGTAACCCATTAATACTTAGAAGGCAAGCCTAGAGACTAGAGAATCTTGCTCCCAGGTAAGTGTGTATCAGATTGCAGCCTAGGACTGTAAACCTATATACATACTTAAATGGCAGTAAGTCTAATTGAATTTATATGTACAAAGCATAACATATACTCTACCAGTGATCTATAGCACCTCCTCAAGATCATACAAGATAGGCAGAGCAATCCTATTCCACCCAGGGAACACTTGTTCCTGCATTTTGGGGGATGGTTGGTTTTGCTTTTTTGTTGTGCTGGCTCCAGGCAGGTGCTGCACAGGGACCCAGATCAGGGCACAAACTGTTCAGAAGAGGGCAACCAAAATGATCAAGAGGATGGAGCGACTCACTTATGAGGAAAGGTTGCAGCATTTGGAGCTCTTCATTTTAGAGAAAAGGCAAATAAAAGGTGGCGTGATAGAAATATGTTATACATGACAAAGAGAAAATGGATAAGAGAAAATGGATACAGTAGGGCCCCACTTATATGGCAGGTCAGGGACCAGACCCCTGCTGAAAAGTGAAAACCACCAAAAAGCGGAACATTGATCAGCTGTAGTGCGGGGAGCTCCAGCTAACAGCGCTTGGTCCCTGAAGCTCACCGCACAACAGCTGATCAATGTTCTGCTTTTCCATGCATTGCCCTCTCCCCCCCGTTCGCTCGCTCACTTGCCCTCGTTATGGTGGGGGAGTAGTGCTCCCCTTTCATGGCAGACTCCTTGCTGTGGATCACAGGAAGGAAGCTGCCTGCCCACCTGTGCCTGCTCACTCGCTCTCCACCGCCTCCCTCGTTCGTCCCCCCTTGCCCGCTTCCCCCTGCCTGTTCACTTGTTCACTCTCCGCCACCTCCCTTGCTCGTCCCCCCTTGCCCGCTTGCTCTCCCCCTGCCTGTTCATTTGCACGCTTGCTTGCCCCCCTCTGCTTCCCTTGCTCTTCCCCTCTTGTCCGCTCTCCCTCCCCCCTGCCTGTTCGCTCACCCTCCGCTGCCTCCCTCCCTCATCCCCCCTTGCCCTCTTTCTCTCCCCCCTGCCTGTTCGCTCATGCTTTCGCTCGCCCTCCGCCGCCTCCCTCGATAATAAAATGGCGCTGGACGCCCTTCTCAGACTCAGCTGCTGAGCACGTCATCAGAGCTTGGAAACGTTTCTTTTTTGAACTACAACTCCCATCAGCCCAACTGTAGTTTAAAAAAGGAACATTTCCAAGCTCTGACAACACACTCAGTAGCTGAGTCCGAGAAGGGCGTCAGATGCCATTTTGTGCACTCACCATCTCTCTGTATTCTGGCAATTTTCCATCGCAAAAACGGAACAAGTGCCGAACATATGGAACATGGATACAATTCAAAACTGCCTCATTAGCGAAGCGCCAAGAAGCAAAGCGCCGAGAAGCGAAGCACCGAGAAGTGAAGCGCCAGAAAGCGGGGCCCTACTGTAGAGAAAAGCTTTTCTCTCTCTTATAACACTAGAACTTGTGGACATCCAATGAAACTGAATATTGGAAGATTCAGGACAGACAAAAGTACTTCTTCACACAGCACGTAGTTAAGGTATGGAACTCACTCCCACAGAAGGCAGTGGTGGCCACCAATTTGAATGGCTTCAAAAGAGGATTAGACAAATACATGGAAGAAAAGGGTTTCAGTGGCTACTAGCCTCCATGGTCAGAGATAGCATGCTTCTGAATGCCAGTTGCTGGAAAGCACAGGAGGGGATAGTGCTCTTGCGTTTAGATCCTGCTTTGGGGCTTCCATAGGCATCTGGGTGGCCACTGTGAGACCAGGATGCTGGACTAGATAGGTCAGATCCAGATGGCTCTTCTTAAGGTCTGTCCCTGAGATCCGGACTAGCATTGGACTAGCGATCCATGGCCAGGCCAGCTCCACTCAGGAACACCCTACTTTGGGCATCCACCCACTTGGGCACAAGTCAAGCCTCTGATGCGATGGTCTCCCCATCAATCAATGGTGCTCCTCGTCACCAGCAAAGTCCTTCAGAGAGGAGCCTGTGCTTCATCCTAAACCCACCCCAGCCATCAACATTGCCTCTCTGTATGTGGGAAGTAGTATTGCACCTTTTGTTTAATTTTTAGCCTAAAGCAAGGCTAAGTTGAGGCTCAATGCCTCTCAATGGTAAGCTGCTCTGATGCAGTTTACCTTGTGTCATCAGAAGGGCATTTCAGATGTAATCCTGTTCAAGAAAAACATGGGAAAGTTGCCACACAACTTATATTTCATATATTTTGCAAGTACAAAACCTGGTTGTATTTTCCATTCTGCAAATGAGCTTCACATGTCTGAGCTATAAAATGTACTATTTTATTTCCAGAATCTGAGCACAGCTTAATCTTTGCAGATTGATGATTTTTTCTACAGATGAGGCTATAGCAGTGTAAGGAGATTGGGACATAATTATAGATCAGCACCTCTTTCCAGTGGTGCTTATGATCTATGATCATAGATCAGCACCTCTTTCCAGTGGTGTTTATTGTTGATAAAATGAGGATTTCTGCACATGAAATATAATGGCCTGAAATGCCCAGGTCAGCAAATAGTAAATGTTAAGCACATTTCCTACAATAAGATAGGAATGAGTGTCCTGTGAAATGGCTGATGGGTCACATATGGAGATGTTTTTAGTCTGTAGGTCATTGAGACAGTGAAAATCACAAATGCGAATACAAATGAAATGTCAGTAGGGAGAATATTTTGGGGAAAAGGATGGCATAGGCTTCAGAAATCAAAGTCAATCTGTCCAAGGTCAGACTAGAAGGCCCAGCATGATTGTTACGGCCATCTGGCAAGGCCCTTCTGGTGGTGCCACAGTTACTAGTGGTTCGACTGGCAACCACCAGGAGGCCAGCCTCTTCTGTAGCAGCTCCATCTCCCTTCTGGCCTTAGCCAGTGTTGCCCTTGACAGTTTTCTGGCACCTCCTTAAATAAAATGTATTTATTTAATCAGGCTTTTCCTGATGGATAATGATAGTTTCCAGTCCTTTATTTCTGCCTGATTGCAGCTGTATTTTACGATATATATTGCTAGGTTTTCTTTTGAATGTGTATACTGCCTTGAGATCTTAGTGAGAGGTGGTATTTTAACAAGTGCATTGGGTGGAGTGCGCTTGTAGTCATATTTGAAATTCATATCTTTTATTTAGTCCGTCTCTCCATAAATTGGATACCACAAATAATAAAATGATTATGTGAGACACTAATGTTGGGCAGCAGCAGAATCTGAAAGCAAGGAAGCCAAGCTGTTGTTGTTGGGGGACTGTTCTTGAAACAAAACAGTAAAAACTGCACACATAGGACTTTTACTTTTCTTTTCATTTAGTGTATTTATTTCCACTTTGAGATTTTATTATATTATTCTTAAGCAATTGTTTTCTGGGGATGAGGGAAATGCTCAAACTTCCTGAGAAACATCCTGCTTTGGATCCAAAATGCTGACAACATTCTTGTTTTTGAATATTTATTAGTTCAACCTTCTGAAACTTAAGGTTGTGTTGTTGTTATATGTAGTGTGATGTCTACTTGGAAGTAAGTCCCATTGTTTTCAATCAGCATTATTCCCAGGTGAAGTGTGTAGAGGATTGCAACCTACATATTTTACAACACCATTTAAATTTCCTGTTTAGGTTTTGGAAAGGAGAAGCAGAAATAATATATGGATACTGAGTGTGGCTGCCACCACCATTATCACATTTGCCAGGAATAAAGAGCTCCCAATTTGAATTACTGTCTCCTGGATCGATTACCAGGCAGTAATTTTCACAATTATTCCCCATTAATTTGGTATTACTGTGCTTTCCCTTAACAAATGCCACAACACTTAATTGTTTCAACTGATTTTCCCTATACACTACTAAATCAGTGACCCCCTGCCCTCTATGCTGGGTGAAGGCAAGATACAATAATTGGAATTAACTCGGCCACAGCTTTATTAAGTGTCTGCAAGTGGTATTAAGCTTAACTTGCAAACGCCTGAACTCCTAACATAGTGAGTGCTGCTGCAAGAGGGGTTACCTATCTATCTACCTATTATTTGAGGATAAAGTTGCTCGACTTTGGAGTGACCTTGACTCCACTGTTGTTTCAGATGAAGAACCCAATGCTAGATTCGATGATGTGTTGTAGGATCAGTTTCAGTTTATTTAGTCAGCTGAGGTGGACAAGGTGCTGGCGGCTACATATCTGTCCACATCCCCTCTTGACCCTTGGCCCTCCTGACTTATTAAATCTACCAGAGGGGGTTGACTGGTTGGATCTAGAGTGTGGCTAACACTTCTTTGTGTGAGGGGGTGGTCCCTATGGCCCTGAAAGAAGTAGTGGTGAGACTACCCCTAAGGAAACTGGCCCTAGACCTCTTAGATTGGATTAACTTTTGACCAGTTGCAAATACTCCCTTCTTGGGGAAGATGGTGGAGAGAGTAGCAGTGGGGCAGCTGCAAGCATTCTTGGATGACACAGATTATTTAGATCCATTCCGATCTGCCATCAGGCCTGGCCATAGAATTGAGTCAGCCTTGGTTGCTCTAATGGATAACCTCTATAGAAAGCGGGACAGGGGAATGCATCCTTGCTCCTTGTGATGCGTCCTTCCCTGGCTCTCCCTGTCAGGTTCCTACCTGCTCGTGGTTACTGCCTGTCTCTAGGCACCACCAGGGACTCCACCAGTCCGGACCGCACTCTCTTATGGTTTACCTATCCGCTCTAGCACAGATCTCAACAGATCCCCCTGCTAGGCAACCACCAGTAACGTCCCAATACTAGTATTCCCAGAGACTCTGAATACTGGTATTGTTATTCTCTTCACCGCTGCCACCATTTGTTACAGTTCCCCTTCAGCCTTGGTCATTACCTTACCCTCCCTTCTGGTCTGTGAAACCCCAGCCAAGGATCAGGCCTTTGGTAAACCAAATTAAGTATTTATTACAGATAACAAAGCTAACAAGATTAACAAGATTTCTTCTTAAGGCACATAAGCATATGGTTTTACTCAATACTAATCTGAACTCCACCTCCCTCCTTCTCCACTCTCTCCTGTCAAACAACTCTCTAAACCCCACCAAGCAATCCACTCTTTCTCTTCTCCCCCCCGATTCCACTCTCACTCTTCCTTTTATACATTCAGCCATTTTAAAAACTCAGCCAATCATCTCGCATTCTACTGCCCATTCACTCCCCCTCCTCTTTCACTCCATTTACCATGTATCTTCTAAAACAACACTTACCATATATACATTAATATAGGAACATCACACTCCTGCTTCTCCATTTCTCTGAGGCTTTTGATCTTCCAGGACTGGCTCCATTGCGTGGAAACTGGGAGCATCATGTTATGATGGTTCCAGTTCTACCTACAGGACAGAGTCAAAAGAGTAGTGTGCAATTGTTTTTCAGCCCCCTGGCAGTTGTGCTATGGGGTGCCAGAGGGTGCCATTTCATCCCCAATGCTATTTAGTATCTATATGAAGCCACTGGAGACAGTCATTAGGGATTTGAGGGCAAGGTCTATAGCTCTACTTCTCCATAACATCCAAACCAGGGACTATGGGGGTCCTGGACTGGTGCCTGGGCACAGTGGTGAGATAGATGAAGGAAAATAATGTGAGCTTGAATCCTGGTAAAACAGATGTACTGTGGATGTGTGGTTCCTATGTCTGAGTAATTGGTCAATTGCCTGCTGTGGATGGGGTGGCACTCCTCCTGAAGGAGCAGTAGGCAGTATTTTAGGTCTGTTACTGGAGGCCCAGGTAGTCTCAGTGGCAAGAAGTGCCTTTTATCAGCTGCACTTGGTAAGACAACTACTACCATTCCTGGACCAAGACAGCTTGGCCACAGTAGTTCAGGCACTGGTGACTACATGACTGGATTCTTCAATGTTCTCTATGTGGGGCTTCTCTTGCACTTAACCAGGAAACTGCAATTAGTACAGAATGCTGCAGCCAGACTGCTGATGGGAGTGCGACCACCTCTGCTCTGAGATCTGCACTGGTTGCCATTTTGTTACCAGGCCAAGTTCAAGGTATTATCACTGGTATATAAAGCCCTTAACATCTTAGGACCAGTTTACATATGGGACCATACATGCCCTCTTTGATCTGCAGAACAGGCCCTGTTACAGGTGCCATATAATGCTCATTCTGCACTTACAAGAAACAGTTCTCCTAATGTGGCAGCACTTACACTTTGGAACTCCCTGCCTATTGACATCAGGCACCTTCACTGTATTCCTTTTGGCACTTACTTAAAACTTTTTTGTTTAGAGAAGCCTATCCAGACACATATATGTTGATGGGTTTTGATCTTTTTAAAGTTATTGTTTTAATTGTTTAAAAATGTTTTAATTACTTGCTTTTAATTGTTTTATTTATATTTTAAAGGTTTTTAGAGTGGTTTTTTTTACAATCAAGCAGTATATAAATTTTGTTAAATAAATAAGTGCATATATAAATACATAAATTATTGTCATTATGGTAGGGATGAGGATGGGAAAGGGCCATAGCTCAGTGGTAGAGCATCTGCTTTTCATGCAGAAGGCCTTGGCCCAGGTTCAATTCCCAGCATCTCCATGCCTGAAATCCTGGAGAGCCACTGCCAGTCAGTGTACATAACACTGAGCTAGATGGACCAATGGTCTGACATGGTATAAAATAGCTTTAGATGTTCCTATACTGCCCCCCCCAAAAAATATTGGTCTGAAGATCCACATACGGAGGGGCACAGGTTCCCCATCTTTGCTGTACAAGTGACTTCACTCTGACTTGGAGCAATGCACCAAATGTCCCATCATAGTCACACCTCAATAGGGGGTTCCCAAGCCTTCCCAGTCCTTTACAGATATTCTGAAGACACCTTTCCACCTCCACAGAAAAGATCCCAGAGTTCTTAGCAGTAATCCATTTCCCCCCAGCTTTTACTGGTTTTCCCAATGGTAACAACTTCTTTATGCAATAAACAAAATATGCAAATACTCTAGGGGCCAACTGGAATACTGAGGAGGGATCCTATCAGGTTCAAAGATGAGCGTCCAGATCCAGTTCATTGTCTCAATGGATAAGTGGGTTGATCTGCTGGAAAAGCAGCAATGCCAGGACTAGGGATGGGTCAGAAATTCAACTCAGTTAACATTTCAAGCCAAATCTATAAAATTTGCACTTTCCAAAATAATATGAAAACCAAAACACAGCCATTCTTTGAAATTTGCATGTATTTGAATTTTGTAATGCAGTTTGCCAACCAAAAATGTTTACAAAAATGCATATGTTGGGGAAAAGTGTGTATAAAAATGAATATATGAGTGAAAATAACATACAAAAATGCATTATATAATGAGAAATTGTTTACAAAAATGTGTATATTAGACAAAACTGCCCATAAAATGTGTTTATTGGGGGAAATTCACACTAAAATGCTTGAGGATTTTCATGAGGGTTTTTTTTTTTTAAATCCAAATTGCTGCAGAAATGTGGAGAACTGAATTTAAGATTTGAAAAATGAGAAACTGAGAGAACTGAAACTGACAGATTTTTTCCATCCCTAGCCACAACCCACCTCACCATCACTAATGGGGGTGACAGTAGTTAGTCCTTAGTGCTGATAGTCTGCATAGAGCCTGAATGGACCGTCTGAACTAGAATTACCTTTTTCCTTTAGTTCTTCCTGAAATGAGGAAGGGGGGAGCGCTCCAGTGTTGAGCCTATGCCACATGGAGTTCTACACCACACTGTGCTCAGTGTCTTTGGGTGGTTTAACGAGAGTGGCCTGAGGGCTGCATTCAGCCTTGGCCTACCCCCAAGGGGTCACATATCTGTGCTGAGTGTGGCAGAAAATGGGTGTGGCACCCACACTCTCATGTACACACACACACAGTTGCCTTCCTCAGCTGAGCTGGGTCAGTCAGCTAAGGAAGGGGAATTATTATCCTCTGTCTCATCACCAAAAGATCTGTTGTTTATGAGGGAGTAATTTGTTTCCCCGTCAGGGTCCTGGCTGTGTCCACCTCAGCATTGTTTCTAATTCATTGTCTTTTTGCCACCACTACTGCCCAAATTGGTGAGTTTGGGGGGGATTGCTTGAGGGGTCAGATCAGGCTCCTGAAATGGGGGTTAGTTACCCCTGCTTATTGTGCACATTTCCTACATTTTGCTGCCAGAAAATATTTTCTCAATAAATATTAAAGATGCACACGTATGGCCCGTCAACATTCGTCAGCCTGTTTGTAGGCAGAGAAATTGGGGGACCCATTTCATCACATTTCTTCATGTGGAGGAGAAATTCTCCAACAGTTTCTCAGGGGTGAGACTCAAGATTAGCAGTGACAGTAAATGATGCATACAATAGTAATATTGATATTTGTTGAGCCATGATTTATTTATTCATTATTGCAAGGAGCCCAAGGTTGTACACATGTTTCTCCCTGTCTCCATTTTATCCTCACAATAACCCTGTGAGGTAGGTTAGGCTGAGAGGCAGTGACGGGCCCAAGGTCACCCAGTGACTGAGTGGGGATTTGAACCCTGGTCTCCCAGGTCGTAACCCAGCACTCTAATCATTTCACCACACTGGCTCTCACACTGGCACTAGGAAATACTGTGTGATAAAAATAGATACTGGAGATGAGAACAAAATGTAACTTCTTCCAACTAAATAAAAGAGTTTGTGATCACAACATTTTGACACTGGAGGAAAGTTAATTAAATGTTTTATATGGTAGTTACTAAATTGAACATATTCAAATTATCTCATTCAGGCTAAGTACCATTTACATGCAATATGTCTCAGGATCTAGAGCCTATTTATTCTTTAGTGGAGCTAGGAAAACTAGGTAAGAAAAACATTGCCTTAAAGTTAGGATGCAGCTAACATCAAGTGAGCTCAAAATTATGAAACAGAAATGGTGATTCCAAAACTATTGTTCCTTGTCAATATGTATCTTTAAAAGTTGTGCAGGGGGAAGGGAGAATTCCACCTTGTGGTTTTTCCCATTACAGTGTTGTAAGAACACCTGCACTTGGTTAACTTTCTCTTCTAAAGATACAGGATCAGTCTCAGGCCCTGAACCTGGCAACCCTAATCTAGCCTGCTTGCTTCTGGCAAGAAGGGTTTAGGTGCCCTCAGGCCAGGCCAGTCACCAGAAGGCCATTGTAGGAAGAAAGGAGCCTAGTGTTGTGGAGATGTTAGATGGGATTACTCAGGAGTAAAGATGGATGCCCCAGAAGGCTGCTGTTCTAAGCACACTTATTAAGTGTATTTTAAAGTCTGTTTTTATGGCGTTTTAAAGTGTTTAGTGCTTTGTTTGCAGCTCTGGGCTCTTACTGGGAGGAAGGGCAGGATATTAAATAAACAAATAAGGGACTAAGCCCCATAGATCTCAACAGGACTTACTTCTGAGTATATATGGTTAGGACTGTGCTGTTGGTAAGGATTGACTAGGGATCCTCTGCAAAGATGCCCATATCAAAGAAGGGTTGGTAACCCCCTGCCTGGAATGCCCTTCCTGCCTTTTACTTTGGCTGCTCCAAACTTCCTTACAGACTTGACAATTCACTGCAGACAGTGGTTTCAGAAATATATCAGTTAAGAAGATTCTCTACCCTTTCCTGTCTACCCTGTGGGCTGCTATAAACTCACTTTGACAGCCAACCCAATTCCAGCAAGTAATAATTGACAGAGAGAAACACATGGTTTGATCAACCTTCACAGGCAGTAGCTTGGGAACAACAGCTTGAAGCCACACTTCCCAGTATGTGAATTCTCTTTTACCACTATTGGGCAAGAAACAAACCATCATGCAACCAACAAGGTACATCATCAGTGGGTTTAAGGGGGTTGAGATGAGCACATGGAACCACTGTTGTTGCTTCTATGGATATAAGGGAATGATGTCAGTGGTAAATGAAATCCAAATAGAAATAGAAAAACAAAAGACAGTGATGTTTTCCTAAATGCAATACCATACCAACCACAACAAGATTCCTATGAGTAAGAGAGATGAATTAGGCAGAAAAGCCTCCATCCCACACCCAGTCAGGTGTCCTAACCAAAACTAAAAAAAAATCCTAGCAGCCAGTCAACCAAGGTCACAGAAATCCCCATGTAGCACAACCTGCCCCAGGGGCTGCAGTTAGTACAGAATGCTGTGGCATGATTGCTGACATGAGTGATCCTATCAGCACATAATACCTCTGCTCTGAAATCTTCACTGGTTGCCAATTTGCTACAAGGCCAAATTAAAGGAGTGATTTCTATGTTACGAGTGCCACATTGTACTTGTCCTGCTCTTGTAAATGTAACACCTACTCCCTGCCTATTCCAGAGTTTGGAAAAGTTACTTTTTTGAACTACAACTCCCATCAGCCCCAGCCGGCATGGCCACCAGATTGGGCTGATGGGAGTTGTAGTTCAAAAAAGTAACTTTTCCAAGCTCTGCTATTGACATTAGGCAGATGCCTTCATCTTTTTGGCACCTGCTAAAAACATGTTTGTTGAGGCAAGCCTACCCAGGCATGTAGAAGCTATTTTTTTTTATATACGGTAGGGCCCCACTCATACGGCAGGTTACATTCCAGACCCCCGCCTAAAAGCGAAACCCGCTGAAAAGTGGAACTCATTCAATAGAATGTTGCCCAACGCCCAAACAACACTGTAAAAGCGGAACAAGCACCATATGAGTGAGGCCTTACTCTAATTGAAAGCTCCTGTATTAGCGGAACACCAAAAAGTGGGCCGCCAAAAAGCGGGGCCCTACTGTATCTGTTTTTAACTCATTGTTGGTTTTATTATTTTGAATGTTTATAAATACCTAGCTTTAACTATTTTTCCCAATAATTTTATTGTTTTAATTCTGCTATAAACCACTTTGAGGCTTTTTTTTTTACAATAAAGTGGTATATAAATGTTGTAAATAAAATATATAAATTTCTTAGTCACTGTCGCCCTTGGGCCTCTTTCCTCTTTTAGGAACAAAGGAATCTGCCTTACACCAACTCAGTATCATCTAGCTCAGTACGGATGACATGGACTAGCATTGGCTGTCTAGGATTCCAAGCAATAGTCTTTTCCAGAGGTTGGATTTTGGACCTTTGCATGCAAAGTACGTGCCCTCCCACTGAGCTATAGCCCTTCCCCTATTTTAAAAAAGTATCTTTTAAAATTGTTCTTTTCAGTTCACTAATGAATGCACAGCACATCTAGGACAGATGCACACCATTTATTTAAAGCACATTTAACAAGCATTTGAAGCATATGAATCCCACCACAGAATCATGGGAACTGTAGTTTGTTAAGCTTGGTGGGAACTATAACTGTGAAGGGGTAACAACACTTCCCAGGATTCTTTAGGAGAAGTCATGTGCTTTGAATGCAAGTTGAACATGCTTTAAATGTATTGTGTGGATCTACTTAATAAACTTTGCCTGCATGTAAATAATTTTAATTAATTTTTTAAAATGGAAATCAGCTACAAAGGTTACTGGGTGACCATGGGCTACTCACCATCTCTCAGCCTAATCTGCCGCTCAGAGTGAAAACAACAGAGGGGGACCATGACCATCCCAAGGAAGAAGGGCACACTTAAAATATAGAGGAAATGATAATGTACAAGCAAAGTGTCAAATCAGATACTTATTGGGACATAGTATGAAGAAATATTTATATAAGCATGATTATCAAAGATGTTTATTATTTATTGTTGTTGTTATGTGCCTCCAAGTCGACTGCGACTTATGGCGACCCTATGAATCAGCGACCTCCAAGAGCATGTGTCACGAACCACCCTGTTCAGATCTTGTAAGTTCAGGTCTGTGGCTTCCTTTATGGAATCAATCCATCTCTTGTTTGGCCTTCCTCTTTTTCTACTCCCTTCTGTTTTTCCCAGCATTATAGTCTTTTCTAGTGAATCATGTCTTCTCATGATGTGTCCAAAGTAGGATAACCTCAGTTTCATCATTTTAGCTTCTAGTGATAGTTCCAGTTTAATTTGTTCTAACACCGAATCATTGGTCTTTTTGCAGTCCATGGTATCTGCAAAGCTCTCCTCCAACACCACATTTCATTATTTATATATCCTGTAAATATATTTTAGTACAATCCTTTCATATATATATAAATAAATAAATGTTTACTCAGAAGCAAGTCCCAATGTATTCAATGGGGCTTACTCCAACAGGGAAGCATGCACAGGACTGCAACATCAAGTGATAAGGAACTTCACTCACCCAACTCAAAATTCAGAATCGTGCCACTTTAAGTTGTTTTGCAACTGTTTCATACTTGTTTTATGGTTATTGGGTTATAAATGGATTTAGTTCTTGTTATGACCTGCCTTGGTTTCCAACCCTACCTCACAGGACTGTTGGAAAGATTCCAGATACACACACACTGGAGATGTAAAAATACATGTATCCCATATAGAGTAATAGTTTATTGTCAAAACCAGTTGGTGATTGCACAACGTTTTAAAAAAATAAAAAATAAAATCAGTATTAGTTTTCTACAAAATAAAAGCAGTGACACATAAGAAAGCCCTGCCTAATTGCTTTAAAAATAGGATTGGAGGGGAAGAGAAAGATTTATAACACAAACACAATCCTTTGCTATGTTAACTCAAAAGTCCCATTGACTTGCAGCACAAGCCTAACCAAGTTTACTCAAAAGTAAGTCCTATTGAATTCAATGGAGTTTACTCCTGGGTATGTGGGATTAGCATTGCAGCATTACTCCCAGAAAAGCGAATATAGGATTAAAGCTTCATATTGGGAAGGTTTTCAAAACAGGCTATGAATTAGACAGATAAACTGTCCTCTTCAACAGCCCAGGAAAATTTAAACATGTTGCATGTCCACTTCTTTTAAATTTCTGTTTAAACATTATTTGAAATATAAAATTTATAATATGCTATTTTTGCAAGTATTTTTAAAAACCCTGCATGTACTCATTTATTTTAACTGAAATTGTTTACAGTACAATTGCCTACCAAGATCCTGCTGTGATTTTTTTTGTTCTACATCTCCTGATCTGCACACAGAGTGAAAGCTATAAACCAGGAAAAAATGACAGTTTTCCGGCCTTGCAATGGTTTGTAGCTATTGCCTGAAGGCCAACAAATCCAGTGTCAATCACAATCCTGACTTCACTTATTGGCTACAAACCTGAAAGGGCGGGGTTAAAGCAGCCAGCTACAATCTCATTTAACAGAAGTTGCGGGGGGGATGGCTGATATTTTGGTGTATATCTCTTGAACCAGACCACCTAGAAACTTTTAAAAAAAATGAAAGCTGAGAGTCCAGAGATTGGGGTAACTCACCCAGAGACCTGGAGAGGACCCAAAAACATCTGGAGTATCCAGGTGAAAACCTTTGACCTGGCAACCCTACTCTGGACCCATACGGCATGTGTGTACTGGCTGGGACCGCCATGATGTTGGCTTGTCCTTAATGTGCAAAGAGGGAGCAGGGCCAGCATCATTAACATGGCAGTTACATGTGCAAGCCAGGAAGTCTGCTTAGTGCCACAACCTCCCCACCAATTAGTAAGTGAGAGGGAGATGAGTGCTAGTGAATGGGCCCCCACTGCTGCTGGAGGCAGCTTGCCCAGGGCCTCTGTAAACCTGGATCCAGGCCTGCTAATAGAAAATGAAGCTTGCTCTGCCTTATCTCCAAATTCATTTATCAGCCTCTACTTCCTCAAATCTATCTTGCCTCAACTAGCATTGTAACTCAATCTAAACAAACCTTTCCTTTTATGCATTCTGTGCAAATCACAGCAATATGCAAGAGCTTTCTCAATACTTTAAAGGCATCATCTGTATATTTATTTATTTTCAGCTTTGAGAGACCTCTTTTCACCATAAATGGTCTCAAAGCAGTTGACAGAACAGTCAATAAAACAATGCATCAGTCAAATAAAAACTACCGGTGAAAACATAGACTAGGCCTAGTACAACTTAAAATGCCTGTAGGAATAGAAAGATCTTTAAAGGTCCTCATCAAGCACCTGAAGTTAGCTGGGAGGGTTCAGGTCTGAACTCAGCTAGGAGGGAGTTCCACAGAGTCAGGTCCACAATACTGAATGCATGGCTCCTGGTGGATACAAGCCAGGAATCTGAGTCATTGGGGGGGGTAATGTTCCTGTAGGTTAAGCATCTGTAAATATGGTAAGTGCGGGTCTATTAGGTGATGTATGGTAATTGACTGAGAGAGAAAGGGAGAGTACATGGGTGAGAAGCTGAAGTATGCTGGATGATGATTGGCTGAGTGGCTGGCTGAAGGTATAAATGGAGGTTTGTGAGTGATGGGGGGGAGAGAAGAAGTTGAGTTGGTTGGAGTGAGGTCGTTTGGTGAGGGTTGGTTGGTAGAGTTCTGAGGGAGGTTTGAATTATATTTGGCTAATATTTAGAAAGTATATAAATGAACAGAAACATAAAGAATGACACTAAATGAAACCATACGCTTGTTAAACAATCCTAAGTAATCTTGTTATTTCCTGGTATTATTGAATAAATACTTATTTGGTTTACCAAAGGCCTGATCCTTGTCTGGGGAATATACATACCAGAAGGGAGGGCAAGGTAATTACCAAGGCTGAACAGAAACAGTATCTAATGGTGGCAGTGGTGAAGGGAGATATTGTAACAAAGACAAGTATCCAGAGCAACCCAGAGTTGTATGCTTTATAGAGACAGATACAAGGGGATTGGGAACAGCATAAGCACTCAGTCACAAAGTAACCAGCTATAGAGAGACTCAGGCAAAGTCTCTGGGAGTATTGTTTACAGGACATGACTGGTGGTGTTGCCTAGCAGTGGGATCTAGTGAGATCTGTGCTAGAGCGGAGTGGAGAAAACATAAAAACGATGATCCTGACTGGCGGTGTCTCTGGTGGTGCCTAGGGAAAGGCAGTAGCCACAAGCAGGTGGGAACCTGACAGGGAGATCCAGGGAAGGACACCACAGGGGGCACTAATAGAGATTCCCCCAAAATCTTAGTAATCCAGCACGGATATAAGGAATCAGCCGGTCCTTATGGTACACTAGACCCAAGCTGTTAAGGGACTTGTACATTAATACAAGAAACTTGAGCTGGCTCTGGTAACATGGGGCAGCCAGTGCAAATTTTTAAGTACTGGAATTATGTGCTGACAGTAGCCTGTCCCCACTGACAGTCTAGCTGCGGCACCTTGCTCTAGCTGTAGCTTCCAAACCAAGCCCAAGGGTCCCACACAGAGCACATTGCAACAATCAAGTCTTGAAGTCCTGTATGCCTCTATTTTGAAATGCAATGGTTTCATTTGCTGTAGTTTCAGAGGTATGCAAAAGGACTAGATGATTCCATTCCAAGCAATTTTCCTCTTTTTCAGGCATTCCAGACCTATGATATTTCACCTTTCACACTACCCCACCCCCTTGATTCTTCCAGGCTCTTTTTCTGAAGTGAAAGAGGTTGCCTTTCTCTCAGGCCCTATTCTTTCCATGCTCTGCCTCCTGTCTGCATCCCAGCTCAGCCTGGCGGCACAGTTAGATTTCAGGGCCTGCTGATCCCTTCTAGGTTCATATAAATAAATAAGGAGACAAGTAAAAGTAAGCTCTTAGGCATTATGTTTTTCCATCTCACATGATCTCTAAACCTGTGTATCCAGGGTTTTGAAAGGCAGATTGAAGGTGTTGTTTCCCCCAGATTTCCAGGTACTGTTTACAGTATAGCATACCCATCATGTCACCATGAAAATGATATGCAGATTATATTAATCATTTACATGTGATATGCAAAGTAGCCATGGATCTCCATTGCATGGTATGTCCCTGCTGTGCTTACGATGTACTGAGTCAGAAATTCAAAATGCATCCTCTTTAATCAAGCACCTGGTCATGCTTCTTCCTGTTTTATACATCCCCAGTGCAAAAAGTTCAAATGGGTTAAATGTTGGCTTGGAAAAACAGGTCAAATGATAATATCTGGGTTTTCTGCCCCCATCATAAAAAGTATATTGTATAATGTTCTTTAATTTATTAGAAGCAGCAGTGCTTAAAAGTGAATTCCACAGAGTTTTAACGCTTGTTCACTAGAAATATGCATGAATCACTGATAGAAAAAATATTTTACTGGCTATCATTCTGCCTTTTTAGAGCTATCAGACACAACTCATTTGTTTTTTACTGGGGGTAAAAGATAGTAATGCCCTGATGATGCAATGCATGCAAGATAATTAAAAGCATATCACCTGGAAAGCATAATCTTCCAAGGTTTACCATTAGGAAATATAAAAATATTCACAGAAGGTCATTCTACTTCAACATTTGTGCAATGCAAGAAGACAAGTCAGATCAGAATATTTGTTGAATGCTTTGGTATGGATGTGCTTGCTGTAGGCCATCTGTAGCTTGCCAAAATGTGCTTTATCAAGCGTAAGAAAAACAGGTTCAAAGCACATGGTGTAGACCATGTGTGTCCATTCATGGTAATTTCAGACACTCAAGCATGCTTTGTCTGCAGAAAGGGCCTGTAATTTATTAACAGGCAATATTCAGTTTACTTTCTCATCATAAATTTGTTCCTACCAACAGAATATATATGGCAGTGCGTACACCAGACACAAGTGACTACCAAACAGAAGAAGTGTGAAATAATAGCTGTATAAATAGGTTGTTTTTAAACTGTAGGAACAAAAGGCAGGCTGACATCTCTCTCTCTCAAAGAAAGCAGTACTTCTGAAAAGCTGTTAAGTGCAAAATTCAGGGCACTAGATTTATGTCCTTTTGCAGATTGGCAAAATAAACTCCCGTTAGCAATGCCCTGGTTAAACATACAGGTCACACACCTGTGTTCAATGCACATTGCTTCAATAAAAGCAAGTGTAACTATGAAGTTGAAATGTACAGGAGTGTGTAAGGTTGCATTCATCTGGATGACTCAAAATGAGTTTTGCAATTTATTTATTAGGTGCATAAAGTTATGCTTAGCCTTTTCTGTATCTGCAGGCTTGCTTCCTGCATCACCTTCTTTGTTTCTTGACTGTTGCTCTTTTTGGGGGTGGGGGTGGGGGTGGGGGTGGGAAGTCATTCCATTGCAATATTTTCATGCACAGATTACTCCACCTGGAGGAATAAAATGTCACTTTGGCATCTATCTATCTATCTATCTATCTATCTATCTATCTATCTATCTATCTATCTATCTATCTATCTATCTATCTATCTATCTATCTATCTATCTATCTATCTATCTATCTATCTATCTATCTATCTATCTATCTATGCTTAGTTTTGCAACAGGGGGCAGGAATCGGCTCATGTATTGTACCTGCAAAATCCACAAGGATGTTGCATTCTGCCATAATGCGTTTGAACATATTCTTTCACAGATTCTCTGTTTCCCATATCATAAACACATCTACTGTATTGTTTACTTGAAAAAAATGTCCATTATGAGGGACAGTATGTGTGTAGATAGACATTGTAGACATAAACTGCATGTTGCAGGGACCTTTTGTGGATGATATTCAACTTTTGTCATACTCAGAATAGGGATCGGTGAACTTTCCCCCCTCTCCTTCCCCCACAATCACACCCCACACTGTCCCAAAATCTGTTCCAGAGGGTTGAGGAATCCCCAGAACAGATTTAGAGAGTGCATGCAGGAGGAAGGAGAGGAGGAGGTTTTGTTCCGCAAGGAAAAATCCTTGTGCTGCCAAAATGAGTTACTTAGTATTATGTTGAATGCAACTCTATTTTTTTAAGTTATTTTTAATAATATCAGCATTTTAGTGCAAATTTCTCCTAATTTTTGTATGCAGTCTTCCTTAATATAACACAATTTTGTATTATATACATAAATATTCACTACTCGGAAAAAACCTTGCGGTTTAAGAATATACCTATAGCCAACAGATATTTCGATCAAACTTTAAAAAGCAGGGAAATTGGGCAGCTGTAGTGAATGCACTAGGGGAGCAGGAGACATGACCTCTCTGAGATACTGTACTGCCCTACAAATATGTCAAAATGCAAACACAGTTTGGGTTGGTCTTTCACAGTCCAATCCACTTCCTGTGTAGCTTGGAAGAATTTGATAACTGGTAACATGTGCCTCTGAGCATATAGTGAGTGGTGGCAACACCTGCAATCAGCCCAAATAACAGAAACAAGACATGAGCTGTGCTGATCTTGTTTTAGCAGGGGGGAAGCAACAATATTAAAACAGTTAATATAGTTCAGATAGTCACTTTAAATATGTTTACTTTGCAATTTTAGTGAAGTTTCCTATAGGAAATCATTTTCTTTTGCTTCTGTTTCTGTGAATATGTGAAATACAGCAACACTTTGCAACACTAAAAAAGCTCCCAAAACAATTGTGGAATAATGGCACTGACTGTTTTGTAGATTAGTTTCCAATGGACATGAGGAACGTCTCAGTTTGCACAAGATAAAACAGTGGGAGGTGAAATATATTCTAGCAAAATCCTAGGGAGGAGAATAAGGGAGAGGGAGGGCTGCAGTAAGCAGGGGAGGAGGAAGAGGGAAGGGGGAGGGGAGAGAGGGGAGGGGAGGGGAGAGGGTGAAAGGAGGAAGGCGAAGGGAGAAGGAGAGGAGAGGGGAGAGGGAAGAGGGTGGAGGAGAGGTGCAGGGAGGGAAGGAGACGGGGAGGTGAAAGGATGGGGAGAGGAAAGGGGAAGAGGAAAGGAAGGCTTGGTTATTTGCATGCTTATTGAGTTCAGTGGGATTTCCTCCTGTGCAATCATGCTTAGGATAGGTGAAACTGACTATGGGGGAGCAGGTGGAGGGAGGAAGGGAGGGCTAGAGTGGGGAGGGGAGGAGGAAGGGAGGAGGAGAGGAGAGGGGAGGGGAGGAGGAAGGGAGGAGGAGAGGAGAGGGGAGGGGAGGGGAATGGATGGGGCAGGAGGGAGGCAACAGGAGGGTATGCTAGGTTTGAACATTTGCATGCTTATTGATTTCAGTGTGCAATCATGCTTAGGATAGGTGAAACTGACCTGGGGGAGTAGCAGGGAGGGGGAGGAGGAGCAGGAGATTGGTGGGCGGGCACTGTGCAGAGAGAAAGCTCTTTTCTTTTTCAAAAGAAAAACAATGTAAACAGTATCAGTATTGTCGGGGTTACCCCCACTTTTTTATTCTACAGCAGACACATGTAGTCTTCCACCCAAATTTAAACCACAGCTATCCCTGGCCACATCTACACCAGATATTTATTCCACTTTGAACAGTCATGGCTTTCCCCAAAGAATCCTGGGAAGTGTAGTTTGTGAAGGGGACTGAGAATTGTTAGAAGATGCCTGATTTCCCTCACAGAGCTACAATCCCCAGAATTCTCTGGGAAGAGGTGTTGACTGTTAAACTACTCCAACCACTAGAGCTCTGTCAGGGGAATAAGAGTCTCCTAACAACTCCCAGCGCTCTTCACAAGCTACACTTCCCAGGATTCTTTGGGAGACGCCATGACTGTTTAAAGTGGTATTAATACCTGGCGTTGGTGTGGCCCTCTGATTAGCCAAGCCAAACAGCTGTGAGTCTGGCTTTTAGAACACTGTCAGTTGGTTCTTACTGAGCATGTCTGCGCTTATCATAGACTCCAATGATAAATTTCTTAAATTAATTAAAAATCAGCCATGCATGGTTTTTTTTTTTTACTTTTAAACTACAGAAGATGAAGGTCAGAGTATGGGGCAAGGTCAGTAACAGGAGTACAGATACTCTGTGAACATGGTTGATTTTTAATTAATTTCAACAAATTTTGAGACTACTGACAGAAAAAAGTCCAACAGGGGTCTGGATTTTCCCCCCTCTTGTTTTACACTTTCAATTCTAGATTCTTTCAGAGTGTTTTGTGTATCACCATAAAAACTTAGAGGGTTGTTAAGCAAGCATTTCTGAGTTCAGGACTATAAGTTAGAAAAGATTTTGTTTTAAAATGAGCTTATGAGAAGCATCAGAATGATGATGGGGGTATTTTCAATTTGACATGGCAGAATGTGAAAAATCCATGTTGATAGTATACAGCCACTCTTGTGGCTGTGTAATATTCCAGTGGGGGGGGGGACAGGGCTTGTGATGCAAAGTACTGGCTCTGGGGTCTCCATTATGGCATTCTGTTGCAGTAGCATCTCAAAGAGCCTGGGTGCCTGAAATACTGCTATGACAATGCACTAGGGCATAATGGAGCCTCCAAAACTAGCCTTCACGGGTGCCGTTGCTGCCACGGCCAAAGGGAAGGAATAGTTTTAGGAGGTTGGAACACTGGATCAACTTGTAATCAGGTGTTTCAAGAAACAGAAGTGCTTGAATAAACAAATATATCTGCTTGACTTCTGCAAACAGAATTAGGGCAGACAATGCAGCTTACTTTAAGTAAACCACCAGCTCTGATTCACTTACCTTCATGGCCAGGATGGGGCAGCAGGTGGCTCCAGTGCGGCACTTTCATGCATTGTGTTCCACTTGGGATCATGGGCTGAACCATCCCAATGCCAGTGCATTTTCTACCAGGGATGATGGGATTTGTAGTTCAACTCCTAGGATCCCAGGTGGAATAAGACATTGGAGACATCAATGTGCTGACAGCATCTGTTTTCAAAGAAGTATGGGGAGAAGAGGAGTTGCCGTGCTGGAGCCATTGCTGGTGCTGCCTTCTACCATGCAAGCTTTTCCCCTTGGAGTCCAGGATAGGCTAGTGAGCATGGGGATGACAGGAGTCAGCCCTCTGTGAGCAGACTTTGACCACTGAAATTCCCCTGAAGGGATTTCATTGTTTGGGGATCCAGGAGGCCAAGTTCATTGTGGTGATGAGCAGCTTTTTGCTTGCCCATCCTTCTTGTGAATGACCTCAGACACCTTGAACAGGGTGAGTTTCTTTCTGACACACACATACACACACCCAGTTTTGAAATTCATTACTGTCACTCTGATAACTGGCTTTTATGTCTATTAATGATTATGGCTTTGTTGTTTTTGTAAACACACAGAGCTTGTGTTGAGAAGATATGCCAGTATAGTATAGCACAAGCTCTGCAGTTCTTGTGAATATTTATGGCACACACTGAACTCGATTCAGGCGCCTTTTCATGTTGGAATGAATCTGCTCCAGTGACCTGAGGGGCCAGGAGGGCTCTCAACCCCATTCCCTTGAGTGTAAGTCATTAATTCTCTCTAACTAGAAAGATTCATTTTTTGATTTATAAGATGACAATATATCTCAAAAGTTAAATCAGAAATGATAACTACATGCCAGCTTCTCCTGCTGAAATTCATTTTTTCTTTGTGGGTGTTAAAATGTAGAGGAGAGTTAGGATATTGAATCTATTTCCCTGAACTCTCCAGCTGTCTTTTGCTGGTTACTAAAGTTATTTTATTCTGACAGGTTTTTGCTTGCTAAGTATCTACTCTTTTATGTAAAGGTTATGTTTATCTGATTTTATTTATATTTTGATTAAAAATATGTCAACTTGTTTTTCACATTTGCATCTATCAGAATATTTTAGATTGTTCTTTGTACATTGCTAAGAGGTTGTCTGCTGAGCAAACAGCATATACATACTGTTAAATAACACAAATAAATAAATAAATAACGTTCTATGGTTTTTAATGGCACTGTGAGCTTAAATTGTTGAAACACAGCCCTGAATTGGTATGTAGGCACTAGAAAGGTGGGGCACATAGAGTTGTCTTCATCTAAGGCTAACTCAGAGTAGACCCACTGAAATTAATGAACCTAAGTTAGCCATGATGGGAATATGACTGAGAGAAAATTTGCGTACCCTGCTGAAAACCTTCAGCCACCACAGAGCTAGCCATGTCAGAGCAAATCTAAGCTCTCAAGCTATAGTAATAAACTTTTTCAGTGGGATTGCGAGTGATGCATAGATTCACCCTGGTTGCAAGATATACCTATGCCACCACTGCCACTGCCGCCACCACCACCATCACTGGGTTGTATTCAGTTGTGGCATCTGCAAATGAAAGGAGTCCTTCAATTTGCAGAAGAGCTTTTGACCCTGGCAGAGGCTTCTGCTAATGTAAGAGGAGTGGAGATGATTTTCATTAGTTTTTCTCTAGACCCTCCCCCCTCCAGCGCCAACTTCCATGCTGTTTTGGAAGGTCATCCAACCCTCTGGGCAGACTTTTATGAGATGCAAAGAATATCCTTCCCCTTTCAGCAATTGTTCATGGAGCGTTGCAAAAAGGAGGTGAGAATATTCACAACACTATCCTTTTCCCACAACCCAGCCAATTTCCTACTGCTTTGACAGTGGAGAAGGAAGAATCACATTTTGCATCATGCTAACTATTGTTCTGTCAACAGTCTCCTTTAAACTGGCAAAGTACTTGCAAACTTATAGCATGTAAAGATGGTGGAGAACTTGGTGTCTAGAATTGTCTCTTCCAAACTCTTGTCAATTTGCAAGTGTTTTTCCTGGTTAGAGAATACAGTATGCTCCTGATTGGTTGCAATCACTCATGAGACCAGTCCAGGAAGTGTTCTAGCTCAGTTTATCGGTTTCCTCCATGTCTGCTGTGCTGTCCCCAGTTTCCACTCAGACTGGAAGTGTGAAAAGTACTTTTATGTGCACATCTGTATGCATGTAGGCTGTTCCATGAGATCAGAAATCCTGTATATGTGTAGGACCCTTTCTCCGAATGTTGTAATCAGGCCCAGCACACATGATCTTGGTCCACCTCCACTCATTCAGTATGCGCATGAAGGGAAATAGTGAACAAGGCTTCAGTTGGTTACATTTACCCTCAATTACCCTGACTGTGGAGTCTCTGATTGGCTGGGATCACTCCAATCGAGAGAGAGAGAAAATGTCCCTAAAGCAACAGCATCCTAGGGAAACACAAGCAAACAATGCAGAAAAAATAAAAAAT
The DNA here is from genome assembly GCF_030035675.1 of Rhineura floridana. Lineage (NCBI taxonomy): Eukaryota > Metazoa > Chordata > Lepidosauria > Squamata > Rhineuridae > Rhineura > Rhineura floridana. The sequence goes on from NC_084486.1 coordinate 55,016,296, forward strand.
GGGTTTTTTTCCAAGAACAATTTCTGTACCTGTGAAAACATAGTATTTGCCTTCCTAAATGTGTGCAGGTGAACATTCAGCCCAGCCCTACTGTTTCAGCCATGCTTGTCACATTGGGGTGCCTTATCTCTATTTGTTCTTAAGTTTAACACAGTGATGGTTTGGCTCTTCATATAATAGTGCTCAACATTGTCAGCCCATCCAGGCATTCAAAAATATGCAATGATAATTACATGAAGGAATAGAACAGGGACACACATGCTTACCCTGACCCTGCATGACCCCCTTCCCAATTCTTTGAGGACATATCTGCAGTGGAACAGTCAATCAAATGTATGTAGGATGTCTCAGTGAGCTGGAAATCCTGAGTGCTCATGTTTCCAGTATACAAGGACAGTCTGTGAGCATTCAGCAGACTATCCCACTGCAGACGTGCCCTGAACCCGTAGACAGTGTTGGGAATGGGACAGTGTGTAGGGTGATGAGAGAGGCAGGGAGCAAGTGCAGCCCTGCTCTCCTCCCTCACATGGTTATCTTTGTGCTTTTTATAATATATATATATATATAACTAAGGCTTTAGTGTCCTTTCATATATTATCTTCAACAGTTGCACCATGTTTACTGTGTGCAAAGATTATTTTGCAAGAGAACAGTTGCTGATTTTTCCTCTCAGTGAATTTGCATACTGTTTGCTTTCTGGAGGATCATATTTGCCTGCTTGCTTAGTCTGAGCAGGCTGCAATCCATTTTTGCAAAGGATAAAGATAACAGTCCCATTGAATTGCACTGTAGTGAAAAGCAATAATATTGTGTGCTTTAGTTCAGCAAACATTTATTACTACTGACTGTACATAGCCCATGTATTGTGCGAATTAGTTTAAATTGTTCTTATGAGCTTGCAGATGTACACAATATTTTAGCATTGAAAACACATCTAATCTGTAAAGCTCCTTAGTTAAAATGAATTGGAGGCAGTGCAGCTGAAAAGGCAAAAGAATGAAATCCTCCTTTCTCATCATTAAAGCTAAATGAAGTTTCACTGATGTATCTTAGCAGAAAATGGCTGTAGTTCTTTACATTTAAGGATGTATATGAAATGATAGCTGGTTGGCTCCAATAGTGCCACCAAACAATTTAACCTTGGATACATATAAGGACCAAGCTAAAATGTACTCTTGTCAGTTTCTCTGCCCAGTCAGTCATAAGTGTCAAAAACTATGAAAACCAGTGGCTAGAGTGTTGCTCAGTGGTAGACCATCTGCTTTGCATGCAGAAGGCCCCACGTTCAATCCCTCGTATCTCCAGGAAAGACTGCAGTCTGAAACCCCGAAGAGCCGCTGCTAGTCCCTGCAGACAAAACAGAGCTAGATGGAGTGATGGGCCTGTCTCAGTATAAGGCAGACTAGAACCTGGGAGATCAGGGTTGAAATGTTCACTTGGTCATAATGCTTGCTGGGTGACCACGGGCCAACTCTCAGTGTAGCCTATCTCACAGGGTTGTGGTGAGGATACTATGGAGAGGAGGAGAGCCATGTGTGCCACCTTGAGGTCATTGGAGGAAAGGTGGGATATAATTGCATTAATAAATAAAATAAATAAGACGGGAGGGCATTTTAGCTGATTTTTCTGGGAAGGGGTTGTAGTGGACAGCACGATGAAAATGTCGACCCAGTGTGTGGTAGCTGTGAAAAAGGCAAATTCCATGCTAGCGATAATTAGGAAAGGTATTGAAAATAAAACAGTCGATATCATAATGCCGTTGTATAAATCTATGGTGCGGCCGCATTTGGAATACTGTGTACAGTTCTGGTCGCCTCATCTCAAAAAGGATATTATAGAGTTGGAAAAGGTTCAGAAGAGGGCAACCAGAATGATCAAGGGGATGGAGCGACTCCCTTACGAGGAAAGGTTGCAGCATTTGGGGCTTTTTAGTTTAGAGAAAAGACGGGTCAGAGGAGACATGATAGAAGTGTATAAAATTATGCATGGCATTGAGAAAGTGGATAGAGAAAAGTTCTTCTCCCTCTCTCATAATACTAGAACTCGTGGACATTCAAAGAAGCTGAATGTTGGAAGATTCAGGACAGACAAAAGGAAATACTTCTTTACTCAGCGCATAGTTAAACTATGGAATTTGCTCCCACAAGATGCAGTAATGGCCACCAGCTTGGATGGCTTTAAAAGAAGATTAGACAAATTCATGGAGGACAGGGCTATCAATGGCTACTAGCCGTGATGGCTGTGCTCTGCCACCCTAGTCAGAGGCAGCATGCTTCTGAAAACCAGTTGCCAGAAGCCTCAGGAGGGGAGAGTGTTCTTGCACTCGGGTCCTGCTTGCGGGCTTCCCCCAGGCACCTGGTTGGCCACTGTGAGAACAGGATGCTGGACTAGATGGGCCACTGGCCTGATCCAGCAGGCTCTTCTTATGAAATCTTTCTTTGTTGCCTTTATTGCCACCTGGTAGGCAGCTATTGCTGCTCTAACCTGTGTTCGAGCATCTTCAGAGCGGGATTTCCGCCACCGGTGTTCTAGTCGTCTCACCTCCTGTCTCAGACTTCGCAACCGAGGTGTACACCACGGTGCTGTCTGAGTTCTGTTCAGGGGGAGAGGACGTTTCGGAGCCACCCGGTCTAATGCCCTGGTGATTCCCTCGTTCCACTCCGTCACCAGGGTTTTGACCAGACGACCTTCAGCAGGTTCCAAATCCCCCAGCACAGTCAGGATTCCATCCGGATCCATCAGGCGCCTGGGGCGGACCATTCTAATAGGTCCTTTACCCCTGCAGAGGGTGTGTGGCATCGAGAAGTCAAAATTCACCAGATAGTGATCTGACCATGACACGGGGGTAAAAGAAAAGGCTCCCAACTTCAGAACACTCCCCACCACTCCCAGGACAAATACAAGGTCGAGAGCATGACCGGCTACATGGGTGGGCTCAGTGTTACTAAGGTGCAGTTCCCAGGAAGCCATGGTTTCCAGGAAATCCCGAGGGGCTCCAATGAGAGTGGTCTCAGCGTGTACGTTAAAATCCCCCAGTACTAACAGTTCTGGGGTCAACGTTCGCACATCCGAGACTACCTCCAACACCTCGGTCAGGGAGTCTGCCGTGCAGCGGGGCGGGCAGTACACAAGCAGGATCCCCAGACTGCCCTTCGGGCCCAACCTCCAGTACATGCAATCAACAAACTTGGTCCTTGGGAGCGGAGGCCTGGTGAACATCAAAGACTCCCGATAGATGACTGCCACTCCCCCTCCCCACCTTCCCACCCTCGGTTGCTGCGCATAGTGGAAACCTGGCGGACACATGGCCTCAAGAATGGGAGCTGAGGAATCCTGGAATCCAGCCAGGTCTCCGTAATACATACCAGGTCTGCGCACTCATCCAGTATCATATCATGGATGACAGATGTTTTTTGTGTCACAGACCTGGCATTACATAACAGCAATCAAAGGTCGGTAGGAATCCTGCGTCCCCCAGTTAACTTCTGGTTTTGGGCAGACCCAGAACAGGGGATGGGTATTACGCATCTATCCCCTGTTCTTCTGGATTGACGTGGTTTGCCCTTAGCATCAGTCCAGCACCTGCCGCCCAATCTTGATATAACTTGGCCCCCATCCTTCTCTGTTCCATCCCCCCTTGGTTTACACATGCCCCTATCCCTGCAGCCTAATGGACAGGCCTACCTAAGACAATAATAAAAGCAAGACCCACCCCATATACCCCGGAGACTACCAGCCACTCCTTTAGGACTGCAGTAAAAATGAAATAGTTTAAATCACAGACTATCCACTTATATGTGCAAACAATTTATAAATGCAAACCTACACACTCATTCATAACACACACTCATATGCACACTCACTCCTCCAATTCAAACCAACACGTCAGACATAGTCCCGTACTCTGTGCACGGAAACGTCGGCTCCAGAATCTCTCTTCGTCCCACGGCGACGCCACCCTCGGAAATCCAGACAATAATGGTGGCAAGGGGGATGGGCCACCAATAGAAGCATAACCGCAGCGGTTTGGTTTACTGTTTGGTTTGAATATTATATCGTGTGAGGGGAGCATGGTGGGTGTGGGCTGCTTCTTCGTGACTTCCTGGCTGGTCCAATGAGACGAGATGGCATCTGGATCAGAAGTGGTGTTGCATTAGGACAATGCCCTCAAAGATGCACCAACACATGCACAGCCACTGGATAAAGCACAGTGTCTGGAGGTTATAGGAGCAGGTCCCAGTGAGGATATGGAGAAGGGGGATGGCAGACACAGAAATCAGGAGATCAAAGAGAGTGAGGAAAGCAAGAAGAAGGGCATTACAAAGGTGGAGGAAAGAGGCATAGACAGAGAAGGAAGGGAACAAAGGAGAAAGGCTTCCCGGCCTCAGTGAGGGCTGAAGAACTGGAAAAGGAAGAGAGAAAGGGAAGAAAGAGGGAAGAGTCTGGGGTTGATAACCCCAGTGGCAAGCCAATAAAAGAGAACGGGGAAGGATATAATATAGGGTGACTTAAAAAGAGATCCTATGATGAAACAGGTTAACCAAACTCTCTGAGCAAGACCGCTACCGGAGTGTTTCTGAAAATAAAGGCCACCTGGAGTTCTAAGGATCCTTGGAACCTTAGGCAGGGAAGCCTTGACACATAGTTTCTCTACCATTATTTTAATTATTATTTATTATATTTGCCATCAGCCTCCCGCAAGAGCCTCAAAGCAATGCACAATAAAATTACAGAACAACTGAAAACATGCAAAAAAGGCCAAATACAAACAACTCACAATAAGAGTACAGAAACTGCAAGAAGGGATACTCCTGGCACAATCCTATAAGGCTCAACTAACAGTGCATACTACTTCCGCCATCTAATATGGAGGCTGATGTGTGTGTGTTAAGATGCTGCCAGAAGTTATTCCATGGTGGTATGGGCATTTGGGGGGTGGGGTGTCAGTAGCTTTGGTGCTGCTGAACCCAAAGCCCCATGGATTCTCCCAAAGGCCTGATTCTTGGACTCTGGAGAGCTAGGGGAAAAAACCCTGTCCCCACTTTTCACTCTGACTGGCAGGAGCCAACAGGCCTTTGGATGTAGCAGAGGATCCGTTGGTCTGCATCTCCTCAGCTCCTTGTTAGGATTGCTCTGCCCCAATCCCAGTGGTAGAACAAAACTAGTTCCCATCAGATTAAACAGGGGCTCAAATAATGTTCAAACGTTAAAAGGCCTGGCAGAACAGAAAGGTCTTTGCCTGGTGCTGAAAGGGCATCAAAGTATGAGAGTATTGCACAAATTGGGGGGGGGAATCCACTGAAAGGATCCTCTCTTTTCTTGCCATCCTGTGTACTTCATAATGAAGGGAGAGTTGAAGAACGGCCCCTGTGGAAAATCTTATGGCATGGATGGATACTTAAGTGGAGACTAAGGCCTCTACAAATTGATCAAGAATGAACCATGGATGTGCATTGTCATATTAGCTAAACATAGTGAAGAGGGTCTATAGTGCATGCTTTGAATGCAGAAGATCTCAGGTCCAGTCCCTGATATCTGGATGTTTACAAGAGATCTTTGATATCATAGACAGAAAAAAAAAGATCTTTGGTATCATGGATAGAAAATACTTTGCCCCAGACCCTGGGGAGGTCAGAGCTGCCATTTTGAGGAAAGAACACTTCATTAAACAGACCAAAACTCTCACTCACTATGAGACAGTTTCCTATGTACAGGTGCCTGCTACTTTCCTAATAATCTCTTCCAAGGAAATATTTTTTAAAAGTGAGTTATATAGACAGATTTCTATACAACTAAAATGTATTCGATTGCTTGATTAGATAGATTCTTTCTGTGGCTCAGTCTTAACAACATCAAGAGTGGGGTTTTTTTGTCACTGTCAAAACAATGGAACAAAACTATCAGTGACTGTTCCTGTACAAGCCCCCTCCCCCACCATTCATTTCAATAGGACTTAGTCAGGATAAGCTGATGATGGTTTGTGTTTATTGCTTGTGCCAATATAAAATAAATGCAAATTGAATTTAAACTTGGGACATTTTACAGCAGTACTATGATCTGCAATCAAATTAAATGTGTGAGACCAACGTTCTTCTCGTGTAAAATGAACAGGCAGTTAACATGACATCTAGCTTGTCTTAAGAGAAAGACGTATGGCTAGAGACAGCTGAGGGATGTATTTATTTATTTATTTATTTGCCCCAAACAAACAAAATTGAAAAGAGATCTACACAATAAGTTTATTCTAGTTGAGAATGTTCTTTTACTGACTGCTTGATTTTGCCTGAAAGGAGCAAGAAAAACATGGATGCCTAAATGATGGTGCATAAGCATTGACAACACAGAGCCTTTAGGGCAGATGTGGGGAACCTTTGGCCCTCCAGATGTTGCTGGACTACAACTCCCATCATCTCTGGCCATTAGCCGTGTTTGCTGGGGCTGATGGGAGTGGTACTTCAGTAACATCTGGAAGATCAATGGTTCCCCACACCTGCTTTAGGGGCATGTCTGTTGCATCTCCAGTCCTGCCAATCTTGCCTGGTGTCCACAGACTGTATTGTTCAGCTACTGTGCAACAATTGTGGACACTGCTGTGCTTGGTGAGAACAGTCACAAGCAGTAAACGAGGCACGAGGAGCTTGGTGTGGTGCAGCATGCAGTGGCAAAGCCAATTCAATGCTCCTGTTGCCATGCGCTGTACCTCACTAAACTCCCTGTGCCTCTTCTGCTCAGCCAGTGACAGTGAGCTGCCGTATTGGAGGCCAGGAGAGCAATGGAACCTCCCTTGTGCCACCCCACTGGATTCTACTGGTCAACCAACCAAGAAACCAGAAGCCCACATTGTAACTACTCCAGCCAGCCTCATCACTGGTTATTGGATGAAGTCTCTTTGCTGGGGCTCGGCGCCCTGGGTTGGCACAGAGGATGACAATATTGCATTCACTACACCTGCTGCTGAAGGTTGCCGTTGTAGCTATGCTGGAGTGTCACATCTGGAGTGATGTGAAAATTGCTTGTTTTGAAGCCAATCCTGTGAGCTCTAAATCGCATTGCTGAGGATAAGAGCCCATCTTTTGAGAAAGTGGAGGACAGATTCCAAATGTGCCGAGTCTCTGCTGCTGACCAAGGGGGGGAGGGGAAGTCATGGGAGCTGCCACTGCATGCCACACTGTGCTGAGCTCCCATGCCTCAGCCTTCCCCCTCCCCTTGGTCAGTGACAGCAATCTGCTGTGTTTGGAAGTCGGGAGAGCAATGCTGTCCCACCTGCATTGCCTCACCAGACACTATTGCTATAGCTTACTGCACAAAGGTAAGAGTTACATGATTGCTCCACCCACTTTTTGCCTCTGGCCCCCGCCCACCACTTCCATGTGGAACCTGGAAGGTTGCCCATGAGAGAATGTGTCCCACAGAATGAAGATTCCACTCTTGCTCTATAGAGGCAAGAAGAAAGGAAGAGAATTAAAGTTTCTTATTTTGTCACATATTTGAGAGTGTTCCTTATTATCATTCTCTCCCCCCCCTTTTTTTAAAAAAATTGCCATTTATTGTTGTTTTCTCCAAAAATAAATCACCCAAGAGTGCTAGTTTTTGGAGGAGGTGCTTTTTTTTTAATGAGTAAATGCAGTCAACTTCACTATTAATGTCTTGGTTTGAAGCCCATGGAAGTCCTGCAGATGTAAAGCTTTGAGATACACCTTTGGCTTCTGATGTGATTCACTTTACACATGCTTTTCACACTGGTTAATTATCCAGCAATAGGAGGCAAAGCCTTTGTATTATTGTACAAAAGCTCTACTAATCTTTTGACTATTATTCTTTATTGTAGGCTTCCATTTTTATGTTTCATTGAAGACGTTTGGGGTGTTTTAGACATACACTTTAAGATGTAAAGCAAAATCTTAATGGGGGTTCATGTTATTATGGTGAGACCACACACTGGTAATGACTATGGTATTTCACATTGGCTGTGCCCTATAGTACACAAACTTGGAATGATTTAAACACACACAGGCTTACATTTTGCAAACTGTTTGAAAATTTAAATTGCTTCTGATTCAGCCTTGCATAACAATGAGATAAGTGTCCACAAAGTAAAAATCAGGAACTTGCTGCTGTCTTTGTGTGTGCTTTCCATCTAGCTTCCTATTGATTCCTTTCCTCTTCTTTTTCATTTTTTTTTTAATCGAAGGTACCAACTCTGATACAGATTAGTTTTTAAGCTAGTATTTCTTAGGTTACAAAGTATGGCAGGAAAATATAAGAATGTTCCAAGGATTTTTAAATTATTATTATTGAACATTTGCAGCAGCTGTGGTAGAGTTTTCCTTTATATATTATTAGACACAAGTCAAGCTTAAAATGCAGGAATCATTCTGCTACTCATCTCCTGTTTGGCGTCTTCTTACTGATGCAGATTAGCATTAATTGTGCTGGTTGCAGAATATTTTATTCCTCGTTTTGAAAAAGGGAAAGAATTAGACCCAAATACCATTCAAACCATCCTGTAGGTTATAATTCACAATCACAGTTCACGTTGGATGTTTTCCCCTTAGGTGAACTATGCATTCAGGGTCTTTGGAGAAAGCACCCAAATGAAATCATATCTTGGAAAGTTGTTTGTTCACTATTCATTTAGACATTTCTTAAGATACTGTAACCAAATTTTGCATTATGGTTTATGAATCAAGGACCAGGTTTTCTTCTATGTTTGGATATAATTGGACACCATTTTGAATCAAGATGGTGGATTGAACCTTTCAAAATTGCATTGCTTTTAACCAAATTTTCATGATGGTTCCTGAGATCAAAGAACAGGGTTTTGTCTATGTTTGGATACAATTGGATGCCATTTTGAATCAAGATGGTGGACTGTAACTTTCAAATTGCAATGATTTTAACAAACTGATTTCAAAACTACACTGATTGGTTTCTTAGCATCCCTGTGCAACACCAGGTACAAGACTGCAAGTTGAGCATATTTTAAAATATGAACTCATGTTCTCTGCTAAGAGAGAAGCAGTGTGCAGGACGTAGAAATATGAGGAGTGCTATCCACATTTCTTGCAGCACAGTTTTATAACACTTGGGACATTGGGTTGACAACTCTCACTATGTTCCAGGAAGTCATTGATACAGAATGGAGCAGGCATACTGTTTAGGCCCCTGGTATTAAAGCAATCTCAAAATTAGAACAAGTATTATAGCTAAGAATGAAAGAAAGTCCAGATGATCATATACTAGAAATCAGAATGATTAGAGAGCACTATGTCAAGAAACATTAGAATGAAATTTAACAGAATGCCTAGGATTTTATATGGTTTTAAAGTTGACAATGCACTTGGGCAATCAACAGTTGCCAGAAAAATTCAGTGTGTAACAGATTGAGCTTGGTGATACAAAGTGGTTTTGATGTGAATTTTGAATATATATGAAGTATGGTATTTAAATATATACATTTTAATTAATCTTAATGATACAAAAAGTGAGAAGGAATGTTTAGCATAAAACATTGTCACAGTTAGAGAAGAGGTGACACTTTTGTTTAAAATATTTGTACACTGCCCTTCATCAAAATGGATTCCAGGATGGTTTACAATGATATATGGAAAGAGCACAAAATGAAACAAATTGACAAAGAAAGAGCAGGCCCAACAATTTTAAAATGCCTATGAATGCAATCCTTTGGTCTCTGGTAGGGCATTTCAGGGGGCATAAGATTTTGCAGATCTCTCTCTATGTGGGTGGGGAGGGAAGTCTACCTTGGGAGAGCGAGAGAGCTGTCATCAGAAGCCTTTCTCCAACCTCTATGGAAAGGTCTGCCACTGTTGTACCACCCTTGTTAATGATGAGATGGTGAAAAGGACAAAAAAAAGGCATACTGGAGGCATGTTGGGGTGGATCGAGGGAGCTTTGAAAACCTCCCATTTCCCCAACACGCTCCCAGAATGGCGAAGGGGGAGTATGCTCATCTTGAGACCAATGGGAGGGATTTTAAATAAAGAGGGTAGGGAATAAAACAATGCCACCCATACCTTCTGCCCTGCCAACCTGAGCCCAGCAGGACTTTGGATGTGATAGTACACAGAAAATATTTATTGATCTGTTGGCCATTACAGCAGTGGCGTACCTAGCGTATTTGACACCCGGAGTGGATCATTTTTTAACACCCCCCTCCTCTATATGACATAATTATTTTCAGTAATAATCATGAAATGAAACGAATAATAATAATGGCCAGAAAAAAAACGCAGACAGTGAAAATTTTCTTTTATTGAACTTCGTATATATAATCATGCCAGTAAAAAAAAAAATTCAGTACAAAAAAGGAAAGCAATGGATTAATACTTTTTAATTACATTAATGTATTTTTTGAAAAAAGAGAAAAAACTTATACCTACATATGGGTCTGTTGCAGTAATGAATAATAACATTACAGTTTCTGTTTTTGAGCCTTAACTTCTGCAAATTTGTCAATAACTTCATCAAAATTGATCTTCTTCTCATATTCATGTTCAATAGACAGCATAGCCAGATTAGTCAATCTGTCTTCGCTCATAGTTGATTGAAGAACACTTTTTATTTATTTTAATTTTGAAAAATTTCTTTCACATGAAGCAACAGATATACAAATAGTTAGGAAAAGTCTTAAACATAAGGATAAGACAGAGATTCATAAAAATCCCATTTCACAATAAATTCTAGAAATTGCAATACTGTCCATGTCTTTGTTTCTTCGGGATTGATTCTAGCAGCTTTCAAATGTCTCCGCAGTCGAAAAATTTCCACTAAAATGTAAGGTGGTTAGGCTGAGAGACTGTGCCTGGCCCAAGGTCACCCAGTGAACTTCATGGATGAGTGAGGATTTGAACTCTAGTCTCCTAGGTCCTAGTCTGACACTCTAACCACTACACCACAAAATTGAACCCCTTGTCAGGGCAAGACTGACTAGCAGACAGGAGGTTCCCCACCCCTGATATAGTGCATACTGCATGTCAAATCCATTTTAACATTTGAAAATGCCAGAAGATAAATTGAAAGAAAGCACAACATGGACCTGCTTTCCCAATCCTCATTAAAACAATGAAAGTTATATGGATAAATCACATGACTGTACTGTGATCACAGCATGTCCTATCAATAGTGAGCATGATTATACTTTCTGCAATATGGAAGGCAAGTAACGGGCAGACCTAACTATAAACAGGCTAACTGCAAACATTTAGGCTATTCCTATTTATCACAGACATTTCTAATTCCTGTCTGTTATAATCACTTTCCCTAGTTTGCCTTAAAAAAAAAAGTTAGTGTGTGAACACATACCAAAAGTCTTCAGTTTCCAACCCCTTCCCAGCATCTAGAAGTCGAACTGTGAGGTGTGGCAAGGTGGCACAGGAAGAGATACAAATTGAATCTAGTGCATATGCATGTAAATGCACAATAACTAACACCAAATACCAGAGAACTGCTCCACTTCTACACATACCACAAAACAGATAATGAAACTGATCAACTTTTTATTATAGAATTATTAGTAAAATGTCCATCAATAGTCTCCATGTATCAAGCATGCTCCCTATTTTCTGCTACCTGTCTCTATATTGTGTGTTTGTGTGTGGTTGCTTTTAGCTATACACCACCACTGTTCCTGTTTTCACTTTTAGGGAGATGTCTATTTAAAAAGAGTGTACCAGTTTCCCTTTCAACCTCCTAAAGCTAACCTGTTGTTATAGTAAATGCAACAGAACATGTTTTGAGCTGGAGATATTTTACTTGAAACATGAACAACCTGATCTGTACTGAAAATTAAGATATTCTATTACTCATCCTTAACATTAAAAAATAAGAAACTGTTAGATATTAGTTTAGTAATATATTTGCTTCAGAAGCTAGTTCAGAATCAGGGCAGATGTTTACAGCAAATTAACTTTTATTGTTTGAACTAAAATAGCCAACTTAAGAGAATGCAGAGGTAAATTAACAGAAACACCTTTAGCAAAGGCAGGGTGAGTGGCTTCAGTCAGACTGTGATCCCTGCTGTAAGAAAAGAATAGAATATCAATGATATTTGATTTTTGTTTTCTCTCTTCCCCTGGAACAAACTGGAGGAGGCAGCAGAGAGTCATCTTAGAGCAGAGATGGGGAACCTCAGGCCAGGGAGTTAAATGCAGCCCACAGACCTCTCTATCTGGCCCCTGGGACTCTCCCTAACCCCCCCCCCTGTGCATTTGTCAGGCAGAACAAACTCTGATAATGCCTCTTACTAGCCTGGACGGAGGATAGAGAGCAATGTCTGGGAGCCTATAGGAAGTAGCCTACTATACAAAGGTAAAATATACTCTGTCCACTTTTGCTTCTGTCCCTACCAACCACTGGCATGTACCACTCCCCTCCAGGTTGCCCAGATAGGAATGCAACCCTCAGGTAGAAAAAAAAACCCTTCTCTCTTTAGAGCTTAGCAGGCCCAATCCTAATAATGTTTTGACTTTGATATAAGTCCCACGGAAGCCAATACACCTTGCCTCATAGTAAGGAGAAGATATAACTACGGACTAGGGCTAAAAAACCATAATAATTCTCCTCCCCTCCCCTCATCATTTTACAAAATTCTTGAGGAGGCACTGGGAAGCCCCCTCTCCCCTCTTTTTCTTACCAGAGAGTCCATAGAGCTGTTCCTCAAGCCAGAGGCTGCAACGACCAACAAAAACCACAGACACGCGAGACTAAGTCCCTTCTCCCATATTTGAAAACGTCGTTTTATCCCGCGGCACACTCACACAAGTAGAGAAGGCCATTCATTGGCCAGGCATCTTTTGTGAGCCGTCTCACAAAAAGGCGGAGGAGGGGGACGGAGAGGATGGAAGGAGAACGGAAGTTTTTAAAAAATCTGTACTTGATGTAGACCTGCACAGAAGATTAACTTGTGGGTTTACTTTGGCCATCTGGGTGGAAGTGGAATGTATCCATAGACAACAGAGGAGAAAGCTGGTATTTTAACGTGACCGTGATTGAACAGCAGCATGTCTTCACAACCCCAAAACAGCACTAAAAACAGCGTTTTGCTACTCAGGAATTCCTCTGTATGAAAGTTAAGATTTTTAAAAAGAATATTTTTTTTTATGGGAACAGTGACCACAGCAATTGTTTATAACAGACAATGCACCCCCTTATTGCCTACACCTGGGGTGGTCCACACCCACCGCTCCGCCCTTGGTACGCCACTGCATTACAGAATGTGGTTGTACATCCACAACTACTCCCTCTCTTGACCTTGTAGAATTGCTGTGCCTACGAATAAAAAGGATTTTGCTCAGTGCCTAAAAGATAATGTTGGTGAGTCTCCTTGGGCAGACTGCCACACCTCCATGTACAAACCATGCACCAGTGCCCTCAAGTCCTCTGGGCACCACAGCTGGAAAATCTGTTTCTTTGCTTGATCTTCTTCACTTCTGATGCAGGAGGCACTTGCAGGATATGAAAGTATGTGCTTCTTCAGGTATTAGGACTCCAAGCCATTTAGGATTTGGAAGATAAGAGCCAGCACGTTGAACTGACCTTGGGAGCTTAAAGCACATTCTACTTTTATTACAACCCAATTTTCATTTTGTAAAGAGATATTGTTTGTGCAGGAAAAATGATTTGTTGAGGTGCTCCAAAATATAAAATATGATATCATGTTCACAGAGATGGCTACCACCAGGCATATTCTTTTATAGAGGTCTACGATCCATAAGTTTAGTAAATGGCAGTCAAAAACTAGTTTCTAGAACCAATGGAATGTCAGAAACAAAGTATTCTTCAAATGTTCAATACAGTCCATAGATTCAGGTGCTAATCATTTCCAAAATTATCAACCCAAGTTTCAATTTCTGACTATCCTAAAAATAAATAAAAAGAAATAGTTATGTTATAGAGAACTCTGCACAAAAATGTTTTCAGTTGCCTAAAATTATAGTTAAAACAGCATCCCTACCACTAGATAGAGTGGGGTGGTCACCTTCAGATGGTGGTTGCGGGAGGGGGGACAGACCAGCAGCAAGCAAGGTGTTGGAGGTCAGAGCTGAGCGTGACATGTGGGTTACACCACACCCATAAGCCAGCCTGTTTCCTCAGGTATGTTGGAAGATGCCTCACCCTTGCCAGTATTGTAGTAAGATTTAACTCCAAGTCTGGTCAGCTTCTGTCCATGGAATTGGGGAGGGGGGAACCTTGCCTTTTGTCTGAGGTTGCAGAATGTCTTGGGTTGCCCCAGATATACTAGTTTTACTTCATAACATAATAGATTTGTTGCTTGTGCACATCTCTGTAGCATGTGTGAGATCTCTTGTGGCAAATTGCATTGTAGATTATATAGGGTGGATGGATGGTTTTGCCTTTTGGGCAGGATGTTGGAATGGTGATGGTTTGGCCCCTCTAGAACCATAGCATTTTAATTGACACATATATCCGCATTTTGCCACAGTGGTCTCCCTGAGGACCTCTATTCAATCACCATTTGTTTGAATTTACTTCACGTACTACTGAAGCCAGAGGGGAACTAAAAACTATTTTTCCTAACAAAATTTCATTTTGAATCATTATCAGGTCACATGGTAAAGCAAAAGTAGATGACATGCTTTTTTCTGATTTTGGAAGGAAATAAAGATTTATGGATGAACTTGCTTTCAAAATAACAGCCTGCAGGAAAATAGTGTCTTTTTTTTAAAAAAAGAATCACACTTTTTCTGGTTTCTTTTTTTTAAAATGAAATTAATGTAAAATGCCCTGTGGGTCAATTAGAATCAATGTGAGTTTTGCCCTTGACTTCATTGGGATATGGACTGTGCCGAGACAGAATAATGTCCTATGTACATAAATGGCTAATTCACCCTGAATATATTGTTCATGAATTTAAGTTTCATCGATCCTTTTTTTTTTCCCCGATGGTTGTTTGCTTAATAAGACTATGCCTCTGTGCTTCAGCCACAGAACAGAAAATCTGTTTTTTCCCCCTCTCCTTGTAATACTGATCTTTATGGCTATAATTCCAATTTTTATGGTTCTGCAAAGAAAGCCCGAAAAGCTTAGCTGTGCCCAGGTTCACAATAGCTCTTAGAACAAAAAAGAAACCTGTCAGGCTTTGGAAGCTCTTTTGTTGTGTCTAAGGGGACAAATTTATAAGCATTTTGTCCCACTAAGCGGAATGAGAGTCAACATGATTTGGCCTCTTTTCCTTTTGCAATTAGCATTTCATAATTACATTCTTTCCTTGCATAATTTCACTGGTATTGAATTAAAATGCTCATCTTGCAACAACTGTATATGTGTTCCTGTACTTAAAATCAGCATACTGACAGTAACAGTCCTCTTATCTTCTTCATATGCATAATGTAATGCCACAACTAAAAGAGGAGAATGGCAAAATTATCCTGGGGAAAGGTGCCATTGCCTGCCCCATCCCCCTTGCATAGGGGCAGACAGACCTGGTAACCTCTTGTTCCACACCAGCCCCTGTCAGTTCTATGGCTAGCCAAGGTATCATCTGAATGTTGACCAAAACTAAATCCATTTTGGATTATAGAGCCCCTAGTTCTGCCTTTGAACAGAGGCGTCTGTGGCAGAATAGGCTTCATTACACATTGCTCAGAAAGGTCTTCTGGTTTATTTCTACTATGTGGGGAACAATAGGTTCACTGCTCAAAATCTTACTATTATAGCATAATTCAGCAGCATCTCTGCAGACCATTAGTCTCATTGTCCCAAATCTTTTCTTCACAGAATTTTTCACAGTGGCTAATTTTCTTTCCTCCTTCCTCTCCAAACTGCTAAGGAAGATTAGCTGCGAAAACTGGAGATAAACAACAGAAAAGGGAGAAGGCAGAGCTATGGGTCTTTTGTCCTGTCATTAAAACGCCAACCCCTTCCTGTCCGCCAGGAGAGAGCCTTCAAAGTTCTGAACAGGCAGACCCAGACAGGTTTTCATATGTTAAGATTAGGTCTAGTTTATATCTTGGTAATAAATTCCCCAGGTAGCCTTAGGCAAGTTACTATTTTCTCCAGAGCTTGAAAAAGTTACTTTTTTTGAACTACAACTCCCATCAGCCCCAGCCAGCATGGCCACTGGATTGGGCTGATGGCGGTTGTAGTTCAAAAAAGTAACTTTTCCAAGCTCTGATTTTCTCAGACTCATAGCCTCATCTGCAGTGTGGGAATTAGAATACTTGCCTAGCCTGGGGCAACAAAGGACTTGTAAGGATTACTAAGGGATTGTTCACACATGCCTATACATCCCTTGTTGACAGTAAGCATCAGTTGATGACCTATATGTGTGATTAAGCCATCACCGATCAGTCACCACAAAGTCAGACAGATCGTTCATTTCATGTCACTCAAACACAATGTTTTTTCCCCAAGGAAGACACTTCACAGAATCAGATGGTGAGAGAAAAAATGCTGCACATTCATGTGAGAACCAGTGTGATGGTGGGAGGTGATCTTTCTCAGTTTCACGTGGGGATAAGAATGACCAATTCTCACCATGCAGGAAAATTCATGGCTCCTTCTCACTTTACCCCGGGATCACTTTTTTCATCCTTCTAATTTATTCTGGGGAATTTTGGATGTACTCTTGCCTGAGATGAAGCCAAAGATTTTGTCTTCATGGCACTGTTAGCATCACACATAGGAAGGCACATCCAAAATGCAGGGATCCAGGTAATTTATAGTGACATGCTGAAATGCAATGCATCGTTCTATTCCAGTGGCACATCATCTTTCACAAGACTATTTGAAGTATCTGGGTGCATGCATTTTGCTACGGTGCCAAAGCGATTCACTGTGTTAGAAATCCTAATCTGTTTCTAATTAATGATAACAAGGAGACCAATTTTAAGCATATGGCTTGCATAATTTAATAACGGGCAGTCTTCAGCTCATACTCACATGGCTCTTTCATATAATAAGTAAATCTCTTGTCAAAAACTCACCATTTTGTTTTGTTTTCCTCCCACACTGCCATTGATTTGCAACCAGTGTTCTTCAACCTTATGGTCTCCAAATGTCACTGTACAACAACTCCCATCATCTGCAGCGAGCTTAGCCAATGGTCAGGGATGATGGGACTTGTCGTCTGGGGACACAAAGTTGAAGAACGCTGGCCTAAGGGGGATAACTGGAGTGCATTTCTCTACCCCAAGGAAGAGGGCATTAATGGTGAGGACACTCCATGATTATAGCAGCAAAGCATTTTAATCAGGCCTCTTTTCTTTTAGATGTTAAATACAAGGAATTTGCACCACATATAGCTTCTTGCGAATGCAGATAGTTTGATCTCTGTTTCTATGCACACATCACCCATTGCTGGATTAGGGCCATTGCATGCAAGTTATTCAAAACATGGTTTGAATAAAAACTACAACCTGCAAGTGAAACCTGAGAAATGGATTCCATCATTAAACATTTATTGCACTGGTGATTTTCCATAAACTTACATGACAAGCTGTTATGAAATAAACTCCGCTGTGTTGCAAAATGCATGGCCTTCTCTGAACCATTTGTCAGCACATCCATCGTACATATATGAGTGGTTTATCTGATGTCGTCTAAGATTCTGCAAGTCAAATGGTGACCTGAAAATGTTCAGTTTTTAAAGTAAGAAAACAGTGACTGAGGCTGCAACCCTATACACGCTTACCTGGAAGTAAGTCTTACTGTACTTAATGGTACTTACTTCCTAGGAGATGTGTATGTAAGTGCACTGTTGTTGTTGTTATTGACTGAATTTTTCAGAGAATAGCATTGGGTGATTGTCTTTCAGCCCCCTGGCAGTTGTGCTGTGGGGTGCCGCAGGGTACCATTTTGTCCCCCATGCTGTTTAACATCTATATGAAGCCCTTGAGAGCGGTCATCAGGAGATTTGGGTGAGGTGTCAGCAGTATGCTGATGATACGTAGCTCTATTTCTCTGTAACATCTGAATTGGCAGAGGCCGTGCAAGCCCTGGACTGCTGCCTGGACTTAGTGGTGGGCTGGGTGAGGGCCAATAAACTGAATCTGTATCCTAGCAAGATGGAGATGCTGTGGGTTGGTGGTTCCCGAGTTCAGATAATTGGTCAGTTGCCTGCTTTGGATGGTATTGTTCAGATGGTCCCTCTGAAAGAGCAGGTCTGAAGTCTGGCGGGTGCTCCTTGTGATGTTCCTATATTAATGTATATATGGTAAGTGTTGGTTGTTTAGAAGATATATGGTAAGTAGTGAAAGAGGAGGGGGAGTGAATGGGCAGTAGAATGCTAGATGATTGGCTGAGTGTTTAAAATGGCTGAACGTATAAAAGGAAGAGTGAGAGTGGAATCAGGGGGGGAGAAGAGAACTGAGTGGGTTGCTTGGTGGGGTTTAGAGAGTTGTTTGACAGGAGAGAGTGGAGAAGGAGGGAGGTGGAGTTCGGATTAGTATTGAGTAAAACCATATGCTTATGTGCTTTAAGAAGAAATCTTGTTAATCTTGTTAGCTTTGTTATCTGTAATAAATACTTAATTTGGTTTACCAAAGGCCTGATCCTTGGCTGGGGTTTCACAGACCAGAAGGGAGGGTAAGGTAATGACCAAGGCTGAAGGGGAACTGTAACAAATGGTGGCAGTGGTGAAGAGAATAACAATACCAGTATTCAGAGTCTCTGGGAATACTAGTATTGGGACGTTACTGGTGGTTGCCTAGCAGGGGGATCTGTTGAGATCTGTGCTAGAGCAGGGAGAGAAACCATAAGAGAGAGCGGTCCGGACTGGTGGAGTCCCTGGTGGTGCCTAGTGACAGGCAGTAGCCACGCGCAGGTAGGAACCTGACAGGGAGAGCCAGGGAAGGACGCCTCACACGTGGTGGCAGTAGCGGTGGGATACGAACAACAGAGAATCCAGATCCGAACAAAGGAGACTACGTCACAGGTGTTGGCTGTAGCAGTGAGATACGAATACTAGAGAATCCCTACCAGTGGTGTGGCAAACAGAAATAACAAAACAAGATTACTTGTGAGAGTGACTGGCAAAGAGTGTGTGGCAAAGAGTGAGTGAACTCAAACACCATGGCTGAATATATAAAAATGAAAAGAGAGGAGCTGGTGGAGAAGTGCGTAACATTCAATTTACCTCACGAGGGTAAAGGGGTAGATGAATTGAGGGTAGCACTTATAGGATTTGCAACTGCCCAGCAAAAACAACCTGTCAGAGAAGAGACCCCAGAAGGATATTTAAGCAATCCCACTTATATAGAGTACTTGAGAGAGAAGTTGAGGATGGAAACTGAGAGAATGAGGATGGAGGCTGAGGAAAAAGACAAACTAAGCAGCTAAGGAACACATTGTTTTAAAAAATCTGTTGTTCATTATCTTATAATGATATACCATTTCCTATGGCTGTTTGTTGAATGTCTGTGACAGCAGGGGTTCCCAAATGGTGGTCCGTGAGCTTCTTTCAGGTGATCTGTGCCATTTCTGGATTAAATATTCATATTAATTTTAAATTGTATTTTTCTTGCTTCTTCTGTTTATTTGATTGTATTATAACTTGAATTTTATACAATTCAATTCTATATAAGAACTAAAAGAAGCAATAAAAATGCAATTTAAAAAAATGAGACAGCATCTAGCACTTTTATTGCAACAGGCAGAAAAATCATTAAGGAGTTTGTCAAGAACTTCAACAATGTACAAGTGGTCTGCGGGGGGAGAAAATTTGGGAACTACTAGTTAGAGTGTAATGATAGAGTCAAAGTATACTTGCTCTCCTCATATAGCATCGACTTCAGTCATGTGACTTTGGGCTTATGCTCTTAGGCCTTAATTCCATGCAAAAGGGTTGAGCTATGGCAGACATGATCTCTTTATTGGATTAACTCTTGCATGAATTATTTGTAGATAGCAACTAATGAGCAGGCAGTCCGGTGAGTTGCCTGTTTCTCTTGATCCTGGAGCAGTTGTTGCTAACTCTTCTGTACAAACATACCCACATACCATATATTTCTTGAAATTTGTCCCAAAGGCACTGGTTTGCCTGCTTTGGCTCTCAGACCAACAACAGTGGTTAAATTTAAATAAAAGTAATTTAAACAGAAAATTGCAGGACATTTGTTTGATGGAATCAGATACTGTTTGTCCAAAATATGCAGACATACTGTTCAAACATCTGGTTGAGTCATTTTAAAGCTAGCTCTCGAACTCATGGAGCTCCAAGCACAGCTTTATTTCTGCAAGGCAGAAATCTTTATGAGCTGAATTTATATTCCGGGTGAAACAGGAGAATTGGAAGGGATGCTAAGGACTCCTCCCCTCCCAACAGCAAGTGTACATGGTGAGCTCAAAAATATATGAAGTTATGGGTTTCCACATTCTTTTTTATTTTGCTTGAAGTGTATGCGTCGGAGAAACTGGTTCAGAATATGAGCACTTAATTCTTTGGAGGTTAAATGTATTGGAGTAAAGGCATTCAGTACGGCTGAGAAAAGGCAACAAGTGATCAGTCACCCGCCCAGCTACAGTAAATTGCACACTCCTGGAGGACAAAAATCATCTGTCACCAGATGGCACGATAGCAGGATAACATTTATTTCCAATAAAGCTAAAACATTCCACTTACCATTCTCATAATTGGATGTGTGTGTCCTGAAAGGAAACTTCCAGACTTTCTCCGAGTTAGGTAATAGAGTTTGACTAATATTTAGCCATAAACTTTAAAGTATAATTCACTAATAGGCAAAAAACCTTGCAGTTTAAGAACTTACCTATAGCCAACAGATATTTCTATCAAACCTTAAAAAGCAAGGAAATTGGGCAGCTATAGTGAATGCACTAGGGGAGCAGTAGATCTGACCTCCTCTCTGAGATATTGGACTGCCCTACAAATTTGTCAAACTGCAAACACAATTTGGGTTGGTCTTTCACAGTCCAATCCACTTCCTGTGTAGCTTGGAAGAATGTGGTAACATGTGCCTCTGAGCATATAGTGAGTGGTGGCAACACCTGCCATCTCCAAAGATTGAGAATTACATTTTTGTATATTTGTTGGTGTTCTTCTTACTTTGCCTCTTTTCTGTGTTACTACCGTTTCTACAGTGAATCTAACCTAGAAAATTATATTTCCCTCATTATTCATCCTAGAAATCTGTGTCAAATTTATTTTTATTAATTTCATAGCCTTTTTATTGGTCAATGTCATATGATGGCGAAGACAGCTTTTTGTGTTTGAAACTGGAGGTTATGCTCTATTTCTATTTTGGGCGCATTGACAGTTGAAACTGAAACTGTAGTTTGATGTAAAATCAAGCTGATTACAGTATGTTGCTATTTAAGCAATGAATCTAGCTGTTGGAAAAAACAAACTTGGCCTGCCCAAGATGCATGTGGTCAGCCTGCTATGCTTAAACTACTTCACTTAAGGAAAGGTGGGCATGGTCAATTAAAAACATAAAGCACACCTAGAATTTTGCTAAAATATATTTCACCTCCCACTGTTTTATTTTGTGCAAACTGAGACACTCCTCATGTCCATTGGAAACTATTCTACAGAACAGTCAGTGCCATTAATCCACAATTGTTTTGGAACTTTTTTTTAGTGTTGCAAAGTGTTACAGTACTTCACATATACTCAGAAACAGACCCAAAAGAAAATGATTTACTATAGGAAAATTCACTAAAATTGCAAAGTAAATCAAACATATTTAAAGTCACTATTTGAACTATATCAACTGTTTTAATATTGTTGCTTTCTCTGCTAAAACAAGATCAGTACACCACATGTCTTGTTTGTGTTATTTGGGTTGATTGTAGGTGTTGCCACCACTCACCATATGCTCAGAGGCACATGTTACCAGTTACCAAATTCTTCCAGGCTACACAGGAAGTAGATTGGACTATGGTGAAGTGTGCTGAGAGTTGTTAGGAGATGCCCTGTTCCCCTCACAGAGCTTCAATCAGAGCAGCTGACTGTTAAACCACTCTGGCCACTGGAGCTCTCTCAGGGGAGTAGAGGTCTCCCCTTGGCATCCTTTGCAAACTACACTTCCCAGGATTCTTTGAGGGAAGCCATGACTGTCTAAAGTGAAATAAAGGTCTGGTGTGGGTGTGGACCCCTGATTAGGCAAGCCCAGCAGCTGCGAGTCGCTTTTAGAACACTGACAGTTGGTTCTTACTGAGTATGTACAGCCTTATCATTGAGTTCAATGCTAAATTTCTTAAATTAATTAAAATTCAGCCAGGCAATTTTTTAAACTTTTAAACTGCAGAAGATGAAGGTCAGAGTACGGAGCAAGGTCAGTAATAGGATTTCTGGTACTCTGTGAACATGGCTGATTTTTAATTAATTTCAACAGATTATGAGAACTCTGACAGAAAAAAGTCCAAAAGGGGTCTGTTTTTTCTCTTTTTACTCTTTGAACTCTTGATTCTCTCTGACTGTTTTGTGTATTGCCATGAAAATTTAGAGAGTTGTTAAGCAAGGGTTTCTGAGTTCAGGAATGTAAGATTTGTAAGGTTTTGTTTTGAAATGAGCTTATGGGAAGCATCAGAATGGCATGGGGGTATTTTCAATTTCACTTTGCAGAATGCGAAAAATCCATGCAGACTATAGTACACAGCCACTCTTGTGGCTGTATAATTATAGAGGCAGATACCTGGCCAGATATCCAGCAGTAGTGGAGGTGGGATGGGAGAGGTGGTAGTGAGGTGAGTGCAGTGCTATTGTCTGGTCAAATGCTGCATTGGCTTTGCTGTCGCATTTGCACCATACTGGCATTGTCGTCGTCCCCCACCTCCTGCTAAGCAGTAGCAATGGGACTGACTGACAGTCAGGTGAGTGTCCTCGCCCCACAACACCATCCGCTACTGATATCCAGAATTGAACCTTCTGTCCGCTAAACAAATGCTCTGCTACTGAGCTATGATCCCTCCACAGATTTGGAGGGGAAGCACTTATGCTTCTTCTCCATCATAGACTCTGAGCCCTTCAGTTGTTTAGAATTTCAGGAGGCATTGTTTGCATGACAAACTACACCTGCTGAAACTCCCGCTTCCACATAATCCCATCCTCTTTTGCATCTGGCCACTCTAGTGGAAAATCTACAAAGGACACTAAGCTGCAGGTTCTCATAGTCAAATTGGTGACTCTGGAGATTTTTTTTTCATGTTCAGTCCATGGAGAGTGTTGGAGAATGCTTGTTTTGAGCTAGCTAACATGTAAGGAACCAATTCATTTCCTATATAAATTCCTTAAATGATGCACTTTCATCCATCATTGCTGACTGCTCACGGAACTCACATGGACATTCTGTACTGTTCTGTTACATGGAGTAATCTGTGACTAGTGTTTGAGGAGGTAGCATCTCACCTCAGCCTTGGAGAGTACATTTAATTATTTTCATGTTCTCAGCTAGTGGCCGTGGTTCAACGAAACAGCACATACTTTGCATATGGAAGGTCCCTGGCTCAATTGCTAGCTTTTCCAGGTAGGGCTGGACAGACTTCCCGTCTGAAACCCTGGAGAGCTGCTGCCAGTCTGTGTAGGCAATATTGACCTAGATGGATCAGTGGTCTGATTCGATGTAAGGCATCTTCTTATGTTCCTTTACTTATTGACTGGTTTGCACTCTTTGCGAGTCCCAAATGTTCTTATCCATCACTTGATAGTTTCTCTGAAACATATATTGCTTTCTGTTGAAAACACTTTTTCCATTTGAATCACCACCTTTTTAATCACAGACCTTGACAAATATTTGCTACAGCTACTTATGTTCTCATAGCAGCAGTCCCTTCTCAGTTTGTTTTTCAGAAGTTTGTCCCTAGAGAGCTTTAGTAGAAAGAAGAAGAGGGGAGGAAAGTGGAGAGGTGAGGAAGAAGATTATGAAGGGAAGAAGAAAAAAGACAAACTGTAAGAAGCAAAAAGTGAACAAAAGAAACAGATTATTTTGATTTAGGCAATGCCTGCTGTGTCCTCCTTACCAGGAGTAAGATACAAAACCACTGTTTTAGCTTTACACTAGAAAGGGAGGGAATATGATAATTTGTAGAACCCTTGGGTTTGTTCGCTAGTTTAACTTTTGTATTTACACTGCATAGCTGTTTGCTTTGTAACCAGCTATGATTGACTAAAATACCTTTGTGTGTCTGAAAGTTACACACACCTACACAGAGATAGACTAGTTCTGTAGCAATTGGCAGTCAATCAAAGATTAGTTTTTTTAAAATGCTGGAAAAACTCAATAATCTGATTGATTCACATGCTAAAGTTCCTCTGAATGGTGCAAAGAAATATATGAAGGAATCATAAGAAATTTCTTTCAGACTTCTAGTTAATGTAAATATGTATTTAAATGTGTCACTGTGAATTCAGAGCAATTCCTTCTTCGATGTTGTTATCTACTATGGGTATTATTATTATTATTATTATTATTATTATTATTATTGTCTTTATTTATACCCCACCATTTTTCCAAAACTGGAACTCACAGCAGCTTCCAGATAAAAATACATATAATTAAAAACCAGTGGTAGTCATACTTAGAGTAGACTGATTAAAATCAGTGACTAAATTATGCAAGTTCATTGTTTTCAGTGGGTCTATTCTTAGTATGACTAACATTGGGTTTTAAAAGATAGGCTCCACATGGTGATTCAATCACTTCTTACATATATTTATTATTTGGTTCTTTGTTTTGCTTTTGTTCCCCACTGTTACTAAAATACAGTTTTCTTTGTTCTGTTAGCAGAAAAATGAATGAAAAGTGCATGCAGGCCCATGTATTCTTCTTTTAATGAATTTCCTTTACAATAGTCTTTTGTAGCCTGACTTTATCATCCTCTTCAGCTGTTAATAATAAACATTGCACTAAATTGCGTAGTACTTTATAAGACGCAAAACGTCTTCCAAGAATTGGATTGATGTATCAGATTTATTTATTTATTTATTTAAAAGATATTTTTAACGGGATCCAAAGCCGAACTCAAATTTAATGGGAAACAAGCAATGATTGTTTTAAGTTTTTTGGTACTGTTAAATGGTAAAGAATTCATTTGTCCTTGGGGGAAGCAGGAGCACTCTGAAATATGAATAAAACACTGTGGGTGGGATGGACACGATGCTCTTTAGCTTTGCACATTATTCACCTTGTTTACCCCTCTCCTAACCCACATTAGGGTCTTACAAGTCTCATAGTTTAGGGTCTACACTGATTACTACCTGTCAATGAAACTTGGAATGGGAAAGGACCATACATAGTTCAGTGG
Organism: Rhineura floridana; assembly: GCF_030035675.1. Classification (NCBI taxonomy): domain Eukaryota; kingdom Metazoa; phylum Chordata; class Lepidosauria; order Squamata; family Rhineuridae; genus Rhineura; species Rhineura floridana. The sequence continues at coordinate 55,041,535 of NC_084486.1, forward strand.
CAGAGTGTCCACCTTGCATGTAGGTTCAATTCCTAGTATCACTAGGTAGAGCTAGAAATGTGGTCTGTCTGAAGTCCTAGAGAGCTGCAGTCATTCATTGTTGATCATACTAGATGGACTAATGGTCCGACTCAATGTAAAGCAGCTTCCTCTGTTCTATGTAAAAGGTCATCTCAAAATAGAGAATATCAATGGACATTTCCCCCACAACATTGCCAGGTTCTCTAGGAGGATGCTTTGACAAATAAACTAATTTAAAGCAACATACCTTTCATCCTAAATCTAGAAATTGCAATCCTGTGAAAAGACACATCACATTTTTATTTGCATTTATTATTCCTGTGTACTTTGGCAGCCTGATTTAGAATCACCTAAAGTAGCTCCTGAATCAGGAAGTCAGGAGCTATTTGTTCCTACAGTGTATTTCTTTTCCATATATAATTAGGGATGAACTAGACGCCATTGCCAAAATATCATTTCCATTTCTGTGCCCCCCCCCCCAATTTCAACCAAATGAATTCTGGTGGGAGTATAACAGTGATACCAAATCCACCTGGTTCTTTGTGTGATTCTAAACAAGGCATTTTTAAAGTAATCATTGTGTGTCTGAATGGATACCCAGTCCTAGCTTTTGGATACCCAGTGGACACACAGAGACACATAAAATTGAATTAATTTACCAAGAACACACATTCAGATTGGAATCCACTGAAACACGTACTAGAAGTATGACATTTTAGTGAAACTGAATAGAAACAGTAGAACATAGGGGCACAATACAAAATAATTCTTAGTCATTACAAACCATCAGTCTGTCTCAACAGCTTTTTAACAAAATCTCTCTCCCTGTAGACTGTGATCTCTGGTTTTCTGCATCTTCATTTATTCTTTCTTTTTCTTAAGAATTCTGCTAAAGCAGGGCGTGGATCATAGGCAGCAGTTTTTCATTTTAATTTGGTTTTAATTGATGTATTTACTGGTTGGTGGACAGGCTAGTAAGAATTTTGCTAGCCTAGTAACTTGTGTAAATGCATTTGCAAGTTTGTATTCACTCCCCACCCCATTTTTAATTTGAACCACTTTCGTGGTAGACAGGCTTCCACATGCAAGCCATTCAAATGACAAAATGGCCGCTCAGTAACAATTCCTTTAAAAAATGCCCTGATTCTAACCCTCTTCACGTGTTACTCATGTAAAGGGGAAACATGGATACAAAGGATCTGCAGGGCTGCAGAAGTAGCCAAAACCCTCATATCATACAGCTCCTCTCTGCCCCTTTCCTGTTAATAGAAAGCTTCTTACAGAATGTCTTTTCCATCCCTCATAGGCTGAGGGGCTGGGAGCACCTGTGCAATCTCAAGGACAGAGTTAAATGTGCTGCATCTTTTTATCCATGTTAGCTGTTGCACAAGTAACATATAAAAACCTTTTTTTAAAAAAAGATATTTTGTTGTAATATATTTTAAAGTCTGTTTTTATGATGTTTTAAAGTGTTTTTAGTGCTTTGCCGCCCTCGGCTCCTACTGGGAGGAAGGGTGGGATATAAATCAAATAAATAAAGATAGATAGATAGATAGATAGATAGATAGATAGATAGATAGATAGATAGATAGATAGATAGATAGATAGATAGATAGATAGATAGATAGATAGATAGATAGATAGATAGATGACCAAAATTGTTGCCAAGCATTATTGTTTCTGCTACCTATGTTGATGGGGTTTTTTTAGGCATCAGGACTTAGTTTTCAGCCAGTAATTCAGCTTTTGTGTATAAATACTTATTAGAGTTGCAAAACCAGAAGTTCTTTTTCCTCCTACTCTGTGTAAACAGAAACTTAGTTCTGCCTAATTATGAGAAGATTTGCTTGCTTGCTCTGTTTCAGTAGAGACAACAAGTACAAATCAACCATTTATGGTTTTTCATGTGATGTAGACAGTATGTTCTTATTAAATATGAATGAAAGTAATTTTTGAATCTGTTATAGTCCTTTTAAAAAAACGTATGGACTAATTAAGTTGGGCATTTTTTATTTTTTTAACATGAGTAGCCTTTTTTGATCCCATTGTAGTAGTTGTATTCTCTCCTTGTATTCTTTCATTTCTGAGTGTGAAATGGAATCATACATCAGAACGCCTGAGCTCTGTGATCACAATTCTTACAGTCTGAATTTAAAAGTGTGGCATGTAGCCTGAAAGCCAGAGCATATGATCAAAAAGGGTGTGCAAAATGAAGGGTTTCTTATTTGACTATAGTGCAGCAGTAGATCAAATAATTTGCATTCAGAGGGTCCCATGTCAAATTCCTCAGTATTCACTAAAGATCTCTCTGCCTGAGATCTTGGACAGGTCACTAGTAGTCAAAGTATACAGTACCAAGCTAGATAGACATTGGTCAATAAGTATAAGGCATTTTTTATGTTAAAATGGTTTACTCATACTGACATGGCTCATGGAGAGTACTCATGAAGTATTATATTCAGTGCTGTTTCTCTGCTTATGATAGGCCCTTTGAAGGAGGGAGGCTACTTTTGGTCATATGCCCTCCTCACCCTCAGCCCTCTATGCCATCTTCCATGTTGTTCCAAAGAGTTCTGCATCCCTGTGGAACAGACTTTTTTGGGGGGGGAGAGCAATGGGGTGTAAAGGAGGGAGGGGAAATATGCAACATCACCTTCCATCTTCATTCCACTTATGGAACCTTCCACTGGATCAAAGAACCTTTCATCAGCAGAGAGACATAATTGCCTGCCTTATTATACAGCCACGAGAGTGGCTGTATACTATACTCAGCATGGATTTTTCACATTCCGCAATATTAAATTGAAAATACCCCCATGCCATTCTGATGCCTCCCATAAGCTCATTTCAAAACAAAACCTTGCAAAACTTACAGTCCTGAACTCAGAAATGCTTGCTTAACAACCCCCTAAATTTTCATGGTGATGCACAAAACAGTCAGAGAGAATAGAGAGTTCAACGTGTAAAAAGAGAGAGAAAAGCAGAGTTCTCATAATCTGTTGAAATTAATTAAAAATCAGCCATGTTCACAGAGTACCTGTAATCCTATTACTGATCTTGCTCCATACTCTGACCTTCATCTTATGCAGTTTAAAAGTTAAAAAAATGCCTGGCTGATTTTTAATTAATTTAAGAAATTTAGCATTGAACTCAATGATAATGTCGGGCATGCTCAATAAGAACCAACTGTCAGTGTTCTAAAGCCAGACTCACAGCTGCTGGGGTTGCCTAATCAGGGTCACACCCACACCAGACTTTGATTTCACATGGGACCATCATGGCTTCCCTCAGAGAATTCTGGGAAATGTAGTTTGTGAAAGGTGCTGAGAGGGGACTCCTATTTGCCTGAGAGAGGTCCAGTGGCCTGAGAGGTTTAACAGTCAGCCACTCTGACTGAAGCTCTGTGAGGAGAACAACTAGCAACTCTCAGCACCCTCCACTAACTACACTTCCCAGGATTCTTTGAGAGAAGCCATGACTGTCTAAAGTAAAATAAAGGTCTAGTGTGGATATGGCCAGGGGCAGCTTTGGTTTAAATTTGGGTGGGAAGCTACATGTGCCTGCTATAGAATAAAAAGGTGGGAGAAACCCTGACAAAGAATGATACTGTTCACACTGTTTTCCTTTTGGAAAGGAAAGGGACTTCCCCTCTGCCCAGTGCCCATCCTTCCATCCAATCTCCTCCCTCCCCTCCTCTTCCTGCCCTCCTCCTCCCCACCTGCCCCTCCCCCAGGTCAGTTTCACCTATACTAAGCATGTTTGCACAGGAGTAAATCCCACTGAACTAAAAAAGCATGCAAATTATCAAACCTGCCCTCCCCTCCTCCTCCCTGTTATCCCCTCTCTCTTGCCCCTCCCCTCCCCCATTTCCTTCCAATCCCCTCCTTCCCCCTCCCCACCACTCACCATATGCTCAGAGGCACACGTTACCAAATTCTTCCAAGCTACAGAGGAAGTGGATTGGACTGTGAAAGACCAACCCAGATTGTGTTTGCATTTTTACACATTTGTAGGGTAGTACAATATCTCACAGAGGAGGTCAGGTCTCCTGCTCCCCTGGTGCACTCACTATAACTGCCCAATTTCCCTGATTTTTAAAGTTTGATAGAAATATCTTTTGGCTATAGGTATGGTCTTAAACTATAAGGTTTTTTGCCTGTTAGTGAATATCTTTATCTTTATGCCAATCTGCATCTGTGTTGGAATTATTTTTAAAATGCTTTGTTTTTTGAGGTGTTTTGAAGATGTTGTTACTGTTTTGTCACTCCTTGTTTGCTGACTTGGGCTTCTTTTGGGTCAGATATAAATTTAAGAAATAAAATAAAACACTGAGTCAGTCCATTAGTCACTTTAGTCTGGTACTGTATGGTCTGATTGGCAGCTCAACAGTCTATCAAGTAGAGCTCTCTTCCAGCCTTACTACTTGAGATCCTTTAGCAATTAAAGGAGTTAAGGTTTAACTAGAAAAGATTGGGATTATGAAGCTGCCAATTCTAAATAATTGTCTGTGTGGTCCGTGGTCAAGAATTAGGAACACCTTCATACACAAACACAAAATATCAAATGCAGAGGTGCAATCCCAAGAACTAAATACAGAGTGTGCTGTTAGACACACAGTTTGTAATCCAGGAGGGGTGGATTACCTGCATGGAAACCTGTATCTCCGTAGATCATACTGGATTTGGGGGTATATGGGTAAGAAGTTTCTGTATACAATGTTCTTTATTTAGATATCTATGCCCCACTTTTCAAGGCAAACATCCTCATAAAGTGGCTTACAGTATAGCTAGTAAATACAATCCCACCTTTAAATCAAACATATTTAAAATGCAATTAAAGAAATAATACTAAAATTATTTAAAATTATTTAAAATTTAGCGTAGTGACGGGTAATGGGAGGTATGGTGTTGTGAGGAGAAAGTGCCAGGTAAGGGGAACTCGTCCCAGACAAGTAGTGTCTGTGACTTGTTCCGGTTCTCCTCACATCCCCAGGACTGCTGGTTGTTCCATCAGTCAGCCTTCGGATCTCCATGTGCTGTTGTTAAACGCCAGGTCGGTTCATCATAAGATCTCCCTTATTCATGATTTAATTGTGGAGGAGGCTGCCGACCTGGCGTGTATAACTGAGACCTGGGTGGGCGATCAGGGAGGAGTTGCTCTTTCCCAGCTCTGCCCACCTGGGTATACGGTTCAGCATCATGGTAGAGCCGAAGGACGGTGAGGTGGGGTTGCTGTGGTCTATAGGAGTTTTTTCTCACTCACCAAGCACCCTGTCCAGGTGACGACTGGTTTGGAGTGTCTTCACCTTGTGCTGGGCCAGAGAGACAGACTGGGAATTTTGTTGGTGTACCGCCCGCCCTGCTGCCCAATGAATTCCCTAACTGAGCTGACAGAGGTAGTCTCGGAGGTATTGTTGCGGTCCCCTAGACTATTGGTACTGGGGGACTTCAACGTCCATGCCGAGACTGCTTTATCTGGGGCAGCTCAGGACTTCATGGCCTCCATGACAACCATGGGGCTATCTCAGGTGGTTACTGGCCCAACGCATGTGTCGGGACATACTCTTGATTTGATCTTCGCCACTGGGCATGGAGATGGTGATCTGGTGGTTGGGGGTTTTTCATCTACCCCATTGTCATGGACAGATCACCGCTTGCTGAAGTTTAGGCTCACAGCGACCCTTTCCCTCTGCAAGGGTGGGGGACCTATTAAATTGGTCTGCCCCCGGAGACTAATGGATCCTTTGTTTTTCCAAAGGGCTCTGGGGGATTTTCCGGCTGAGAAGACTGGCGCTCCTGTCGAAGCCCTGGTCGAATTGTGGAATACGGAGATGACCCGGGCGGTTGACACAATCGCTCCCATGCGCCCCCTCCTATGTAGAGCTCATACAGCTCCATGGTATACCTCGGAGTTGAGAGTGATGAAGCAAGAGAGGAGGAGGCTTGAGTGCAGATGGAGGCAAACTCCTGACGAATGCAATTATGCCTTGGTAAGTGCCTGTTCTAAGCGGTATATAGTAGCGGTTGAGGGCAGCAAAAAAGAGATATTTTGCTGCCACAATTAAGGCATCTCTTTCCCGCCCAGCGGAGCTCTTTAAAATTATATGAGGGCTTTTACATTCTGGCCCTCGGGATATTAAAGATTCATCTGTAGCCCGCTGTGAAGAGTTCGCCAGGCACTTCCAAGATAAGATCGCATGCATTCGTCGGGACTTAGACTCCAATATTATAGCAGTTGGTCCTAATGAAGCATCCAGATCACGGTCTTGTCCTCATTTATTGGATGAGTTTCAGTCGGTGCAGCTCGAGGATGTTGACAAGATCCTTGGACTGGTGCGGGCGACCACGTCTGTTCTGGATCCTTGCCCCTCTTGGCTGGTGAAAGCTGGCAGGACTGGAACCTCCGGCTGGGCCAAGGAGGTAATAAATGCCTCTTTAAGAGAGGGAGTGGTCCCTGACTGCCTAAAAGAGGCAGTGGTGAGACCGCTCCTGAAGAAACCCTCCTTGGACCCAGATAACTTGAACAACTATAGACCTGTGGCGAATGTTCCGTTCCTGGACAAGGTTCTGGAACAGGTGGTTGCCGGCCAGCTCCAGGGGCTCTTGGATGACACTGATAATCTTGATCCATTTCAATCTGGTTTTAGGCCCGGTTTTGGCACCGAAACAGCCTTGGTTGCCCTGTATGATGACCTTTGTCGGGAGAGGGACAGGGGGAGTGTGATCTCTCAGTGTCGGAAGGCAGAGCTGGGGTCCCAATCCCGGGGAGCTGGATCCTGGAGAGTTGGGAGAAGAGTATTCGGATGGATGGCAGACGGAAGGGGGAGGAACTTCCCCCCTTTGGAGCGAAGACGAAACTGAGGAACTGCCAGTGATAAGGTCGCTTAGCAACGGGGAGCCTGAGCCCTCCCTGGACATTCTCACGCCTCCCCCTCTTTCAGGCTCAGAGCAAGAGGGGAAAGAGGGAGGGCTGCTCACAGCCGAAAAGCGGGGAGGCAGTTTACCATCAGCCCCTCCCCTATCCCCCATCCTGGAATCGGAAACTTCAGAAGAGGAGGGGGTGATGCTTCCCCCCTCACCGCGCACACGCAGACAGCTGAAAAGACAGGAGAGAAGGGGGGGAAGGCGGGCAGTACCTGAGGGGCAGTTAAGGAGGAGCGAAAGATTGCGCGCCTGTTTGGCCCCTTCTTAAAGAACAGGTGGGAAGAAGTCCCTTGCTCTGTCAACTTTCTCCCAATGCCACAGGACCTGTATCCCTGTATTGCTTCATGAGAAAACGCAGTCTTTGTTTGGACATTACCCTAATAAAACACGAATTAACCACAGCCATTGGTCTGGTTCCTGAGTCACATCCTGGGCCTGACAGCTTGACAGAGCCACCTAAATCACCCTCAACGCTCTCTTCACTTGACTGGGACAAGATGTCAAAGGGAGCAGCGGGGGGGATGAACCCCACTTCTGAGACGGAAGAAGTGGAACTCTTGAGGACTAAGGTAGCTGATTTGCAGATGGATGTTCAAGCCCTGCTAGCAGCAGTCAAGGCGCTGAAGACGGATAATCAAACCTTGAAGGCCACGATAGACCAGATGCGAACAGCCCCTCCAGCTGCCGTAGTAAAGGTTCCCATTGGATTGCCCCCAAAATACGCGGGACAAAGTGATCAGTTGGCAACCTTCGTGGCTCAATATGAGTTATATCTGGATGTCAGGCACACGGAATTTCCAGACGATGGGGCTAAATAGCTTTTGTGATTAGCCTCCTGGAGGGAGAAGCTGCAAAATGGGTGACTCCGTATCTCATGAGAAAGGATACTGTCTTAGGAAGGTACAGAGGATTTATACAGGAGATGACCGAGATGTTTCAAGACCCGCAAAGGGCTGAAACAGTAGCGCGGCAACTAGGCGCTCTGAAGCAAGCTAAAGGGACTGTTTCCGAGTACACTAACGCTTTTAAAATTCTGTCCCAGGAAACTGATTACAATGACGCCACCCTGATGTTTATGTACCAGAGTGGATTAAATGCTGAAATCCTGGATGAGTTGGCCAGGACCTCCCCCCCCGCTGACCTACCAGGGCTCATCTGGCTATGCCTACAGATAGATCACCGGATGGAAGGAAGGCGCCTGGAAAGGAAGCAGGAGGTCCCGAGATACTCAGCCTCGGCATCCCGCAACAAGACCCTTCCCACTGCAGGGATGGCAGGTAATGCAACTGAGGGACAGGGAGGGGCTAGGCCAAGACTGTCGGAAGAAGAAAAGGAAAGATGACGCCGGGAACGTTTATGCTTTTATTGTTCAAAGCCGGGCCATGTGGCCAGAGACTGTGGACTGAAAGGGGGGAAAGCCGAGCCGTCGGGAAACTAGAACACCCAGTCCACGTGCAGGCCGGTGGACTGGGGGCAGTGTTGTATAAAGGCTCCCCAACGATCCAACCTCCCTCAAAGGGGGTGTTGGTCTTGCCTATTCGGATTACAACTTCCAGAGGAGTGGTGTTTAATTCCACTGCCTTAATTGACAGTGGAGCCTCCACAAATTTTATTGATGCAAAGTTAGTCAAGCGTCATGGAATTTCCCGGTGGAAACTGGACGCTCCCCTAGCTGTGGAGACTATCGATGGGAGACCCCTGAAGTCAGGAGGGGTGACACAAGCCACGGAGGAAGTGAAACTTCAAATCCCTGGACACGAAGAGTTCATTTCGCTATACATGTCAGATCTCTGGAACTTTGAGGTGATTCTGGGAATGCCCTGGCTAGCAAAGCATGAACCCAAAATAAGTTGGAAGGAGGCGGTGGTGTGGTTCACCTCACAGTATTGCCAGGAGAACTGTCAACCTGAAGGAATCAAGAACACCCTAGCGGGGGCAGTGCAAGAGATCGAGCAAGTGACCCTGCCGCCAAAGTATGAAGAATTCAAAGATGTGTTTGATGAAAAAGAGGCAGAGACTTTACCCCCCCACCGCCCTTACAACTGTGCGATTGACCTAGTGCCAGGAGCCAGCATCCCATCAGGGAGAATCTACTCTCTCACAGAGAATGAGAGGGAGGCCCTGAAAGAATTCCTGGATAAAAACCTGAGGCGAGGATTCATACGCCCCTCACAATCCCCTGCTGGAGCGCCACTATTGTTTGTGAAAAAGAAGGGGGGGGACTCAGACCCTGTAACGACTATCGCGCATTGAACCAGATCACCATCCCCAACAGCTACCCGCTGCCCCTGATCTCAGAGTTGCTGGACCGACTGCGCTCTGCAAAAATCTTCACGAAGTTGGATTTGAGAGGAGCGTACAATCTGATCAGAATGAAGGAGGGAGATGAATGGAAAACAGGAATCTTGACCACTTACGGACAGTATGAATACCTGGTCATGCCGTTCGGGCTTTGTGAAAGTCCAGGAATTTTTCAAAAATTCATGAACGACGTGTTTAGAGACTTGTTGGACACGTATGTAATCTGTTACTTATATGATATCCTGGTGTTCTCAAAGAACCAGGAAGACCACGACCAGCATGTCGGTGTTGAAGACGGTGTTGAAGAGACTGAGAGAAAATCACCTGTATGCTAAATTAGAGAAATGTGGATTTGACCTCAAGTCTCTAGACTTCCTTGGATATCGAATCTCAGCGGAAGGCGTGGAGATGGACCCAGGGAAAGTAAGCTGCATATTGGACTGGGGCCAACCTGTCACCAAAAAGGATGTACAACGGTTTTTGGGGTTTGCCAATTATTACAGAAAGTTCATTCCAGGGTTTTCCAAATTAACAGCTCCTCTGACTGACTGTTTAAGGGGGAAGAAGAAGTTTCAATGGACAGAGAACGCCACCGAGGCCTTTGAGGAGCTGAAGAGAAGGTTTGCTACTGAGCCCATTCTGCGCTTTGCTGATCCGAACCGCCCTTTCGTAGTGGAAGCAGATGCTTCAGATTTTGCCATCGGGGGGGGTCCTGCTACAATTAGACCAAGAAGGGAAGGAGCTGCACCCCTGTGTGTACTTCTCTCGGAAGTTAAAGCCTGCAGAGAAGAACTACACAGTTTGGGAGAAGGAGCTGCTGGCCATCAAGGACTCTTTTGAAAACTGGAGACAATACCTAGAGGGGACCTCTCATCGAATTGAAGTGCGCTCCGACCACAAGAATCTTGAAAGCCTCCAAACCACCAGAAAGCTGAACCAGAGACAGATAAGATGGTCCCAGTTCTTCACTAGGTTTAACTTCCAGATTACTTACCATGCCCAAGCCAAAAACCAGAGAGCGGATGCCTTATCCAGACAGCCACAATACAAAGAAAGTGAATCCGAGGACCAGCCTCAGTACGTAATCCCGCCAGAGAAATTAACGTTGGGAGTATGCCAGCCTTCATGGGAAGAGGAACTCAAAAAGGCACAACAAGAAGATGCAGACATGCTAAAATATCAGCAGGAGACGGGACAAGGTCAAGACTCAGAAGTAACCTTTCACTGGAGAAATGGACTGTTATGGTTCAAAACCACCAGATATGTGCCAGAAGGGGAATTAAGGCTCAGAATCCTACGCCAGTGTCATGATTCCATCACAGCGGGACACTTTGGGATTTACAAGACCATTCAGAACGTGGCCAAGGACTTCTGGTGGCCTAAAATGCGTTGGGATATTGAGAGTTATGTAAAGTCCCGCTCTGTCTGTCTGCGGACAAAAACACAAACAGGGACACCAGCAGGACTGTTACAACCGTTGCCTGTCCCACACGAACCCTGGAAGGACCTCTCCATGGATTTTATAACTGATCTACCCAAGTCCCAAGGAATGACAGCCATCTTAGTAGTGGTGGATCTACTTACCAAAATGGCACACTTTCTTCCTTGTGCAGGGGCCTTAGAGGCTAAAGAAACGGCCAAGTTATTCATAAAGAAGTCTACCGGCTGCATGGATTGCCAAACAGCGTAGCCTCAGACCGAGGAACTCAGTTCACAGCCAAATTTTGGAGAGCAATGTGGAAACAGTTGCAGACGGAATTAAAACTCTCCTCCGCCCATCACTCCCAGACAGATGGGCAGACGGAACGCTTGAATGCCGTTTTGGAAAGATATTTACAAAGTTATGTGTCCTATCAACAGACTGACTGGGTATCATATTTGCATTTTGCAGAGTTCGCCTACAACAATTCTCTGCACTCCAGCACTCAACAAACCCCGTTCTTCGCTAATTATGGATTCCATCCCAAAGTCTTTCCAAGCAGCTCAGAAGGAATGCTGGTACCAGCAGCTGAGAACTTCCTTAAGGAATTGCAAGCAGCGCAACAGACACTGAAACAGCAGTTAAACAAAGCCAAAACAGAGTACAAGCGAGTTGCTGACCTGCACAGGAAGGAGGGCCCCCCCTTCAACCGGGAGACCAGGTATGGCAGTCCACCCGCTTCCTCCAGATGCCGGGCAAATGTAGAAAATTACAAGACAAGAGGGTGGGTCCTTTCGAAATAGAAACTCAAATTAATCCCGTGGCGTACCAACTGAAGCTGCCTGACACATTTAAAATATATCCTGTGTTCCATCGTTTGGCCCCTTCTTAAAGAACAGGCGGGAAGAAGTCCCTTGCTCTGTCAACTTTCTCCCAATGCCGCAGGACCTGTATCCCTGTATTGCTTCATGAGAAAACGCAGTCTTTGTTTGGACATTACCCTAATAAAACACGAATTAACTACAGCCGTTGGTCTGGTTCCTGAGTCACATCCTGGGCCTGACACTCAGCTGCTTTTGATACCATCGACCATGGTATCCTTCTGGGGAGACTCACGGAGTTGGGAGTCGGGGTTACTGCTTGGCAGTGGCTCTGCTCCTACTTGGTGGGTTGTCACCAGAAGGTAGTGCTTGGGGAACACTGCTCGACACCCTGGACTCTCCATTGTGGAGTCCCTCAGGGATCGGTACTGTCCCCCATGCTTTTCAACATCTACATGTAGCCGCTGGGTGCGGTCATCAGGAGTTTTGGGGTGCGTTGTCATCAGTATGCTGATGACACGCAACTCTATTTCTCCTTTTCATCCTCCTCAGGTGAGGCTGTTAACGTGCTAAACCATTGCCTGACCGCGATAATGGACTGGATGGGAGCGAACAAACTGAAGCTCAATCCAGACAAGACCGAGACGCTGTTGGTGAGTGCCTTCACTGCCCAGATGGTGGATGTTCATCCTGTTCTTGATGAGGTTACACTCCCCTTGAAGGAACAGGTTCGTAGCTTGGGAGTTCTTTTCGATCCTTCCTTGTCTCTCGAGGCCCAGGTGGCCTCGGTGGCACGGAACGCTTTTTACCATCTTCGACTGGTAGCCCAGCTACGTCCCTATCTGGACAGTGATGACCTCACCTCAGTTGTTCATGCTCTGGTAACTTCTAGGTTGGACTACTGCAATGCGCTCTACGTTGGGCTGCCCTTGAAGATAGTTCGGAAACTACAGCTAGTCCAGAATGCAGCGGCCAGACTACTGACGCGGACCAGAAGGTCCGCTCATATAACACCTGTTCTGGCCCATCTTCACTGGCTTCCTATTTGTTTCCGGGCTAAATTCAAAGTGCTGGTTTTGACCTATAAAGCCTTACACGGCATGGGACCGCAATACCTGGTGGAACGCCTCTCCCAATACGAACCTACCCGTACACTGCGCTCAACATCTAAGGCCCTCCTCCGAGTCCCATCCCATCGAGAAGCTCGGAGGGTAGTGACCAGAACCAGGGCCTTCTCGGTGGTGACCCCCGAATTGTGGAATAGTCTCCCCGACGAGGTACGCCTGGCGCCAACGCTGCTATCTTTTCGGCGCCAGGTGAAAACCTTTTTATTCTCCCAGGCATTTTAAAATGTATTTTAATAATTGTTTTTATAGTGTATTTTAAACAGTATCTTATTATTGTTATATTTTGATGTTGCTTGGTTTTTGTTGCTTGTTGTTTTGATTTTTGATTCAGTTATATTTACTGTATTTATATATCTTGCTTGTTTTATTTTTTATGTACACCGCCCAGAGAGCGGTATATAAATAAAATAAAATAAATAAATAAATAAATAAAAGCATAAAGCACAAACCAACCAGAAAATGAAAACAGCAGAAAATCAGTGTCTCAGTGTATACTGTGTACGCTGGTTGAAACCGTAGTCCTGATGCCTAAAAAAACCATCAACATAGGTACCAGAAAAAATTGACATGGACAGGGAGTTTCATAAATAATTATGTATTATGTGCCTTCAAGTCGATTATGATTTATGGCGACCCTATGAATCAGTGACCTCCAATAGCATTTGTTATAAACCACCCTTTCAGATCTTGTAATAGTGTTAGGTGTATTACAGGAGTGGCCAGCAGAGACGGGTTGCTCCATGCATCTGGCCTCCTGGCAGTGGTGTTGCTGCCACTTACCAGAATGGGGAGGGCAAAGCACTGACAGAGCTAATCTGGCCCTTCTTCTGGTACATCTACACAGCACTGACCTTCCCTCTGCCTCACCACTCTTCCTTTGCTGGTAAGCGGCAGTGACGCTGATGCTGGGAGGCCAGGTGTATAGTGGTGCCCTTACCTGCTGGCTGCTCCTAGTATAATGTATTTCATTGAATTACTCTTACACCACCCAGGGATACTTCAGGAGGAAGGATGGTTTACAAATGCAGGAAATAAAAAAAATAGATCCTACTATGGAGAGGGCCCTATCTCTGGTAACCTTCAGATGTAACCTAGAGTTGCTACCAGATTTTTAAGGGGAGAAGTGCTAAACATCCCTAATATAAACTTGTCCACTGATGTCTTCTATTGACTGATCATTTTATTTTAATGATTTTCTTCTGAAGAGCTTTTCTGCATTTGGTACAGGTGAGACAGGGCTGTACCACCTGCAAAGCCCCAAATTTCGTAAGTCTTTTACAGATTATATTGTATCATGGGTTTGGGCAAATAAAAATAAAATGCTTTATACTTCTACTTTAGTATTAAAACACTAAACAATTGGTAGGATACAAAGAGGCCATGCAGATGCATTGCTGGTGCATACAAAATCCTTCACACCATTATTCTTTTACTTTCTATTTCCCATCTTGTTTTTAAATACACTTCTCGCTCAAATGCAATTAATCCCTAATGGCTGCCTTGCAGCATAATATAATTAGCTTCTACTCTTTGATATTTCTTCCAATGGTAAATCTCACATTAAATCAACGTTTGTTTATGTTTAAAGGCACCTAACTCAGTCTTTAGGATGTCGATGTATTTGAATTATTGATATGCTTATTTGATTATTGAGATTTGTTTCTGTTTTACCATGCAGCTGTTTCTGTGAGATATGTACGGGTGGGGTAATGAATTTAGGAGTGGAACAATATTGTATTCACTTTTATGCTGACTGCTAGGAACAATAAGTAAAATGAACCTTGCCTTTGGATTACTCTGTAATGACATTCTATCACATTATATATGGCAAACAGGATCTACTGTTTTTCTTCTGCATTTATTAACATATTCTCCTTGGGAAGATATATCATTGCATGCTTCAGTTTAAGATAAGAAAGGGTCAAATAGTGGATTGTTGTTGTTCTAGATTCAAGTTAGAGCAGTAGTGGCCAGTGCGGCGGCATGGGTGGGTGTTGCCCTCCTGGCTTCCAAATGTGGCAGGTTGTTGCTGCTGATCGAGGGGGAAGGGTGAGGTGTGGGAGCTCGGTGTGTGGTGGCAGAGCCAAACTGACGCTGCTACCACACTGGACTGATCTCCCTGCACCTCACCCTTCCCTCAGTGGCAGCAACCTACCATGTTCAGAAGCCAGGAGGGCAGTGGTGCCCCACCCGTGCTGCCTCACAGGTTGCTACTGAGCTAGAGTTTAAGAATCTAAATTAAAGTACTGTAAAAAAAATAACCTTCTTAGAGTGCTGTCTCCTGCTCCATTCATACATTCATTATGTGCATTAATCAGGAGGCTCCATGTGACTAAGAGGAATCAGAGCTGCCCCACTGGCCTACCCTTGATGTCACATAGCTTCCTCAGTACTGACATCCACATGCTGAGTGCGGACCTCTGCAGTGGGGATGCCTATGTGTATACTATAGACCAGGTATGGGGAACCTGTAGCCCTCCATATGTTGAACTACAAGTCCCATCATCCCTGCCCATTGGCCATGGTTACTGGGGCTTACTGCGGGCTTCCCCCAGGCACCTTGTTGGCCACTGTGAGAACAGGATGCTGGACTAGATGGGCCACTGGCCTGATCCAGCAGGTTCTTCTTATGTTCTTATATGGAGGGCCAAAGGCTCCCTACACCTGGTATAGAATAGATCTCTCTGCTCATAGGCTTCAGCACATCCTGGAAACATCCGTTTGACATATCATTAGCATGGAGCAAATCTTTCTACTGGCAGATCTTCCTTTTAGCAAGGATTCTCCCGCAAAAAACTGTAATAAATCACCACCATTCAGGCTGAACCTGGTCCAAATACTATTAGTCCGTTGATTCAATTGAGTATGACCAAAATTGGACATCACCCAAATATTTTGGGCAATTCAAAGCTAAGACATGGTACAGAAGTTTTGATTGGTTGGAGCAATGTTTTTCCGTTGCTGAGAAAACCCATATAGAATTTCTGTAAGTTTCAGTATTTGAAATACTCTAAGAAACCAGTTAACATTAGTTTGGTATTTTCAATTGAGGCAATTTCTGGTAGCAAAAAATACTGTCTGTTGCATCAGAAGGTCACTCACAGTATATTCAAAGCTTGGATCTCAGCAAGGCCCACGGGTTTTGTTTTTTGTTTTTTGACAAATTGCCAGCTGGCCAGAAAACTACAAGCTGGATAGTTTTGTCATGTTTCATACTCCTGGTAATATGGGAAGAACAATCCTAACTGTGGCTGGGCAGCAGTAAAGCATGACATAGGTCATAGCCACTGCGGCATCCACAGTCCTGCCGATCACATTAATTCTAGTGGGAATCCTGCTGATAGTACTTCAGGCTGCCTGCGCTTTCGGTGGGCAGAATGGAAAGCTCTGTGTCGGAAGAGTGACACCAGAATCAATCCATGAGGGGATGCTGGCAGACCTGTTTTGGGCTGGGCATTGGGAACCCTCCCAGCCTAGCAGATTGGGTGTCTGGATTTCAGCCTTAGTTATCAGCTGAGTAGGCAATATATGATCTCCCATGAAGAAAGTGTTGCTGTCTGTCCTTTGCTGTGGGTTCTAACAGGTTTTCCTTGGACAAATTAGAGGAAAAAAGACTCGAGAAACAGTCTTTATAAAACCTAATGTACTTCAAACTACATTTACATAACAACAAGATATGATATGAAAACATAGAACCTGGGCAAAAACACAGTAGTGGTTATTGTTCAGCTTTATTTACTTCTTGGGTCAGTGGTAGGGAACCTTCAGCCAGTGGACCAAATAAGGCTTGTGAGGCTGTTTCCTGCTAACCCGACCCATCTGCCTATCAGATGATGTCATCTCTCAGGCATTTGTAGTACCTGTGACAAGCACTTACTGTGGCTTCCCTAAGATCCCCTAATGTGCTGCCTTAAGCTGGGGCTTGAAATTGCTTTCTCAGGGTTTGTTGTGTGCAGCAGAATGGACACCAGGAAGTTATCTGCTTCCTGTCTGTAGCGCCACATTCCCCTCCCTCTTAGAGAAGAGCACATGGCAGCCTTTGGGGCACCAGAAGCTTTCAAAATCATGTTAACTGAAAGCAGAATCCTTCTCAGTCTCAAATGGATTGGTGACTGACTACTCGGCACAGCTAAATATCTGCTAACTAACTGTCTTGGGGTGTTGTTTTGTGAGACTGTGTTATTTATTAGTGGGGAAGTGGGGCTTGGAGAACTGAAAAGTCTCTGCTTTCTTTTGGTTTGCTTCTTTAGGGGATATTTTTCCCTATGCTCTGCTCATGATGTGTACTTTTGTTACTTTTCATGGTTGGCTTGAGAACTGAAATGATGGGTCGTTTCCCGTGCTTTATTGTGCAATAGAGACCTTGATGCTCTGAACTGGTGGCTTAAGAACTGATTGTTGGTTTTATTTTATTTATTTGGGCTGATTTTCTTTTTGTTTGCTCTGCTCTGCTGATAAATGGCTTTAAATCTTACTGCTTTGCTTTTAAGTTTTTATTGCTGTTTGTTGTTGCTGTGACCACACCCAGTATTCTTTCTCTTTGCCGCCACCCACTTTTGCTATGCCTACTTAACCTTGGTCCCCACCCACCATTGGAAATTGGCCCTTGGAAGGTTGCCCACATTCAAATCTGACAATGGCAAGTTATCAGGTCCAGAGCTTGGAAGATTACTTTTAAAAAGTAATAAATTACAATTACTGTTACATGACCCCCCCAAAGAAATAAATTGCCATTACAATTACAATTGTTCTGAAAGGAATTGATTACTTTACTGTTACTCAAAAGTAATCACTACAATTACAGTTAAATTACTTTTTTAAAAAACTAGAGTGCCTACAAGATGTTGGCCTTGGCTGCTGCATACCTAAGTAGTCTAAAACACCATTAAAAATAAATACACACAAACAGAGGGTAGTATAATTTTTTTTATCCATAGGATTAACAGAATGGCATAACAGAACATCACATCCACACCCACCCAGCAGTGATGTTAAATCAGCACATGTATAATTTTTCACTTGAAATCAAATTTTACACTTGAAATGCTGCTTTTAAAATACATTTCTGTTATGTCTCAAGAGAACAAGATACTCAAAGAGCATGTCAGACAAGAAATGTATTTTTACAGTTGTTACATTGCCACTGGTGCCTCCCCCACCAGCAACTAAGGCACGTGCAGGGCTCACCCACCCAAGCAAATGTTATTACAGTGTAGGAGGCAGGCTGGATGGCTAGCTAGCTAGCAGTGGTGGTCTCTCTGCTAGTAAGGGAGGAGGAGGGGGAGACAGAGGCAACCGCTCAGAGGTTCGTGCACCAAACCAAGTGCAACTCCCCACACACACACTCTCAGCCAGCAAGCGTCATCTCTCTCACTCAACCACCTCCCAGACCCTTTCCTGACTCCAACTAAGGCAAACCCGCCCAAGCAAACATTTTCTCCTGGGGTGCAAAAAGGTTAAAACACTGCAAATGCAGCAAAATAGTCTGGGAGGGCGGTGGAGGCTGCTTTGCACTCCAAGTGCAAACACATGCTCACATACATTGTCATCTCTCGCCTCCACTGTTCTTCACCTCTGTTCCACTGCTCCCTCCTTCATCCATGTCCTTGCCCTCCAGCTCCTTTCTTCTTCCACTCCATTCTTCTCCACCACCGTCCATTTTCCTAATTTTTTCTCTCTACTCCATCCCCGTTCGTTCTCCACCTCCTCCCTTGTCGCCTGCTAAACACCCACAGAGTACTAGGGAAGAGTGACGCTGTGCAGAAGCCCAATTTGAGGCACATGACATTCATCCATGAATCAGAGGAGCAGAAGACTTTCCCTTCTCCCCCACCCCCCAGTAATGCCCAAAAGTAATGCTGGAAACTTTACATTTACAACTAAAAAGTAATAAAATTACTCCTTGTTCTATTACAATCAAAATGTAAATAAATTACCCACTCATTCCTCAAAAAAGTAAAACATTACAAGTGATTTGTTTTTCCTGATTAATTACTTCCAAGCTCTGATCAGGTTAGAGATTAATACAGAAAGGTTACAGAATAAGTTAAACTCTGAAGGCATTTGCCAATGAAAGCATCTGCTAGGATCAGAGCAATTTCATCTTATATTTTCATTCATTTACTTCATAAGCAGTGTAATTCTGAATATTGTGTTATATAAATATCTGAAATAAATAAGTACTAATAATACTTTTTTGTTCAATACTAATTTAGGTAGCTTTCTTCTGAACTCCCATTTCTGTACCATATTGGCATTTTTTCTTCGTTTTAGGATTGTGTTACAAGGGTATGTAGTCAAAAGGTCTGACTTTGTTTTATGACTGTAAAATTGTGAATTGACAAGAAAACACTTTTAGATAAAAACAAAGAGAAAAGGTCAGATTTTTAAAAAACCATGAAATTGCATCAAGCTTAATACAAGAATAAATCTATCCTATCATTGCATACTTTCTTTAACATATTACATTACGAGAGTTAGGCAACAATAACAAGAAAGGATTATTAGACAGGCTATTTATACAGCAAAAACCTTACTAGGTTCAGGAAAGCACAAGATGCCCCACAATAAGAATTCATAAACAAGAATGCAAATGTTTCTGGGGCAAAAATGAACATATTTTTCTCTAATAATCATGACAGTTTGGGGATTCTACCTCCCACACAAATTCCAGCAAAGAACCTGAAAGCTGGTTTTCCCCACCACATAGTCTCTACATTTCAGTTTTAGTTTGTTTGTTTTTTAAAGTTTGCACATGCATTTTCCTGCCCATTCCAGCTCAATTTTCCTTCCACTTTAGTTTTAGGGTTTTTTAAAAATTGTGCATGTATTAATGCAGAATGCATGCATGCTGCAGTAAAGGACATCTAGAGGTGTGTGTGTGTGTGTGCATGTACACATGCACATGATGTTGGCAGGAAAATTGTTGGTGCAGTGCTGCCATAACTCATGCTTGGTATTGCCATTGCAACTGGTGGCCTAGATGCCTGCCTTGCTCACTTTGTTGTCTGGAGAAAAAGAATGAGCAGCGAGAGAAGGTAGCAAGAAAAAGCTGCACCCTGGTAGGCTAGCAGGGCAGCAGCTGTTTGTGCATATTAATGTATGCATGTATGAAACAGTGTTTATGTGTGCATATGTAAGGATGACTGTGCACCTGTCTGTATATGGGCCGGTTGGGAGAAGGTACAATTCATAAAAGTGTCTAGATCCTTAATATTTATTTATTTATTTGTTTGTTTGTTTATTTATATCCTGCCCTTCCTCCAGGCAGGAGCCCAGGGCGGCTAACAAAAGCACTAAAAACTTTAAAACATCATAACAACAAACTTTAAAACACATTAAAACAACACATCTTTAAAAATGTTTCTTTAAAAAAGCTTTAAAAACATTGTCTAAGATTAAAAACGTTTTTTAAAAAAGGTTTAAGAACATATTAAAAAGCAATCCCAACACAGATGCAATACTAGATACTTAACTCTCTAACTCTGGATAATATATTTTTATAGACAATAGATCCATATAATGCATAATGTCTGGAGCTAACATGGTTGACTTTCTTGAATAATATACCCTGTATGGGTTTTGGGAATACTCTGCCATGCATTTACTTGATCTGCATAGCTTGGCTCACTTCTTCGAATGTTCCGCTTTGCATAAGTTTCAATTCTCTGCCATGGATTCTCTGATCTCCAGTCTGCTGAAGTGGATTCCATGTTACTCCCTATGATGAGGGGAGCAAAACTCATGCTAGACTGTGATTTTCTTCTAGATACAATCTTTCAAGTAGTAGAAAGGGATAACATTTTAATGTTGGCTTAGTCAAAAAATAATGTTCAGTTTTCCAGTTTTACAAGTTAAATGTGTATATATCTTATTTTTATAAATGGGTAAATATATCTATTCTTGAGATCATATACAGGGCTGGCGCCAGACATGCTGGGGCCCTTGAGCACCAACTTGCCCTGGGCCCTGGCACATGCGCGTGCACACACACACACACACACACACACACACACACACACACACAGAGACTTAAACACACAACGCATGTGCACATGCATGCGCCTACCTGTCTCTCGCAGGCAGGGAGCTTCTTCCTCCTGCCCGTTTGCTGGCTCTGTCTCGCCTGTCTTTTGCAGCTGCAGGGGCTGCTACCTGCACTCATCACTGCCATCAACCCCTGGCCGCCATCTTGGTTAATGGCAGTCCTGCGCATGCAGCCTGCGCAGCCGCAAAAGACAGGAGAGAAAGGCAGGTGGAGCCAGCAAACGGGCAGGCAGAACAAGCACCCTCCCTGCAATCCGCGGCAGCTACTCTGCCGCAGATCACGGAAAAGGAGCGCTACTTCTCCCCCAACCTATCAAGAGGCCACTCAGGGGGCTTTGTGGCTCCAGGGGCCCTCGGCCAGGGCCCGACCTGGCCGCCCTTTGGGACTGGCCCTGATCATATATCATTTTCAAAAATATTGCAAAACAAAACTGCATACAAGTGCATAGATTTGAAAGAGAAAACTATGGGGTGGAAACACAAAACTTTAAAGGGCTAGTAGCGTGGGCTTATGTCTGCATTCCACAGTGGAAATGCAGAAGACACATTTCAATGTCTGTGTCACAGAAAGGGATCAAAAAACAATTGCTTGGGTCTGAGTGATGGTCTTGAACCAAGCCTGGTTTGTTTTGCAGTTTTCTCTGGATCAAAATCAAAATCAATCACTTCACAATCACGCTCCAAATCTTTTTCCATTTTAATGACTCTGGAGACCTAGAAAATGGTTTGCCAGGTTTATGGAATGCAGGGCTGCCTGTGGGCATTCAAAAAGAACAATTCCTAGGAGGGATACATTTTCTCGAGTGTTTTCAAACTCAATGACTTTGTGCTTTTCTAACACAACGGAAAAAAACGGAAGCCTTTGCAGCAGCCAAACACCAACATTTTAATCCTTTCCTTCCTGTCCATCTGACATCTGCCTGAAGAAGCATCATAGCTTCATCTTTTCTTTCCAGAGGGAGATGGTAGAACTGGGTTCAAATTCACAAGCATTGTATGAAAAGAAGTATACATGTAAGTGTTGTGTCCAGTGCTGCCTAGAAAAATCAGTAGTATTTAGGTTACTCTTATGAAATAAAAGGCACTCTCCAGAAGAATAGAAGCATGCTTTTAAAAAGTAGAGCCACTATAGACACAAGCACGTTTACTGTAGTACTGTATGGGCTTTTGTGGACAACAGCCCATTGCTACAGATGCAAAAGTGTCTGTGCATCAGATCTCCTCCCAAAAGCACCATGGCAATATGCAGTTAAGGAAGTTGCTCAGGAAATCTTAATTGTTAAAACACCTTTCCCTGAAATACTTCCACGGGGGCTTCTTGGATGGTGCTTCTCAAATATTTTGGGGAATGCTTTCAATATAAGCCTTTCTGCTCAAGAAGCATTAGTCTAGGATCCTCTGTGCTTTCGAGAGAATTCTGGGTCATATGTTGGAGTGTGCATCCAGAGCATGTGACTCTTCATTTCTCCCTCATGTGAACTGAGGGTGTCTTGTACAGGCACTGGGCACTGCCATTCAACTTGTACAACAGACTTCTGCTTGCACAACAGAATGTCCCACTTTCCCCTCCACCCACAGCCTCCATAGACCCTCAGATTCTGCTCCAGAGGGTTGGGAACAAATGAAATGCTGCTTGTGAAGGGATGGATATCACCCACTGTGTCCAGGTATGGGTATGTATAGATTTAGACAAACTGGAATGGGTTAGAGAAAGACAATAAAGGTGCCTGGTGGTATGGAAAAGAAGTCCATAAGGAAAGTTTTAAGTACGTGATGGGCTGTCACACAGAAAAGGGAACAAACTTGTTTGTTGGTGCCCCAGAGGACAGGACTAGATCTAGTGGTTTTAAGATACAGGAAGACAGATTTCAGCTCAACATGCACAGAAACTTCTTAAAGGCAAAAGCAATTGGACAATGGAATCAATGGCCCAGGGAGGTGGTAGGGTCTCCCTCTATGGTGGTCTTAAAGCAGAAGCAGACAGGCACCTATTAGCTCTGGATTTTCTGAATTGAGCAGGAGACTGGACTAGATCTGTAGAAGGACCCATCCAACATTATGGTCACAACCATTGCAGACATTTAAAGCACTTATCACTGAGAGGCATGGGTCCCCCAGATAGTCCTGGGAACTTCCAAGGAACCCCAGGATTCCCAGAACACAGTTTGAAAACTCCTCTGCATTAGCCCTAGAGGAATGGAGTGGTAGTGAACACCATAACTGGGAAGTACGGCAATATTATGAACAGCATTTCACTGTACACCAGGAAAGTGCCACTGAAGCTAGTGGGATTATTCCAGTTTGAGAAATGTAGCTTCTGTGTCCTGGTTAAAGGAAGATGGTGGGCAGGGCTACATTGGCATCAAACTCATTATACATTTCATGTGTCATCTAAATGAGCTGTGAAAATAACCAGGGTCCTGGGTTATCAGAACCCCAAATGAGAGACATCAGTGATATATTAAAAGTAATGAAAGGAGACTTCCACCCACACAGTCTCCGGCAAGTTTACTTCATTTAACCCAGACAGATGTAAAGATAGTAAAGAATTCACTATTACAAGGCAAAATACTCCAAAACAAGAAGGCAATGTTTTCCCCCCTATCTTTTTTCAATTAACGTATTTATTGGTTTGGTGGTAGGGCTGTGCTAAAATCTGAAGTCTGTTCATTTCCCAGACAGTTAAATGGCAGTCAGCCTTAATGAGTTTTCACAAACACTATGCTTCATAACCGCAATCAGTAGCAGAAAGACACTTGTTCATGCTGTTGTGTGTAAAGACTGTTATAAAAGACTGTCATACTGCACTTTTTTTGTCGGGGGGGGAATCTAGAGATAAAATTTTGTATGCTTCAAGTTGGCATATCATTATGCAGGTCTTTGTTTTCGTAGATTTGTATATGTCCATTTGGGGGTGGGGTATATTTTGTCTTTGCGCTTGTGTTTCTTGCACAGTGTACATTTTATTTCCTAATGTTACTTACCATAAAAAGCATATCTCTAGGCACCTCATTTTTCAAAGGATTTTGTCGTTTTGATGCTTGTTTAAGGCCTGTAAATGGGTTTGCATGTTTCACTTTTAGATGAACTGTTCAGGGCTATCACTGCTGGTCATTGGCGCTAAAGATGACAAGTCCAGGGGAAATTCCAAGAGATTGGGGACCCAGTGGGTAACCAAATGGAAAGGCGGACAGAGATCATTCTGTGATGTTTTTGTATATATTGGGAGGATGGAGCTATCATGTCAGAGTGAAACGAGCAGCATCTTCCAAACCTAAATAACAGGTGCCCTGTACATCTCACTGTTTCCCCCTATTAATTAGATTTCCTGTCGGTCTTGGTACTATCCATTAACATGTCTGATACATCTAACCTAAATCCAGGGGAATGCTCCTTTTACATTATAGTGAAATTTCAAAAGCAGCAATTTATATTGGTTTTTTGAACACAGCAGGTTTGGAAATTTTCAAATATATCATTATTTCTTAAATAGTTACCCCACCCTCTTTGCTAATCAGTATCTGTTTAAACAACTGGGTTTAAAAAAAAAAAACATTAGAACTTCAAAATCATTTTGATTTCTTTACACAAATCGGTTGTTTTGTTGCCTTTTAGCACAATGTTGTTTTATTCCATACATCTGTATTGTCATCAACTATTCATATCAAACATGCTGGCACAAAATGTTATATAGGGGTGAAGAAATAAGAAGCTTGAGCTCCTTATCCTCTTTTTAACTTTTCCCTCCATTGAAGTAGGACTCTGCTGTAATATTTCAAAATGAGGATTTGCCCTTGTCTATGTACCCAATAAGGTGCAACACATAATCCATCTCTCTTTGATTGCTTAGTTTTCTAATAATATATTTTACACCAAAAAAGTGTTATTGTGTGTACATACCTGTACATGTATACCTGACTGATACGTGTCCAGGATATTTAGTTAAGAGGCATAATGCACCACATGGAAATGCACTCTTACATGGAATTGGGGATGAAAAGAGCTTAGACTAATACAGGCAGTTTATTACAAAAAAATAAGGATATTAATTACATGAGCAGTATTCAACTTAGATTGGCAACTATTTGGTTAAATCTAAAAGGAAAGCAAGGGGGATCCTAAGAGGGTTGGAGCAGGGGTCAGTATAGAAACAATGCTTGAGTAGCCACAGAGTAGCCAGGAGGACATGATTTAAATCTGTTACTTTAATCAGCGAGGAAAAAAGGCAGATTTAAATCAAGTTTCTCATTGGTACTTTGTCATATGTTTCAGTAGTGCAAATGTGGCTACTCAAGTATATTAATTTGAAAATGTGAATGGACTGCCTTCAGGTCGATCCTGACTTATGGCGACCCTATGAACAGGGTTTTCATGGTAAGCGGTATTCAGAGGGGGTTTACCATTGCCTCCCTCTGAGGCTAGTCTTCCCCAGCTGGCTAGGGTCTACTCAGCTTGCCACAGCTGCACAAGCCAGCCCCTTCCTTGTCTGCAACTGCCAGTTGAGGGGCAACTGGGCTCCTTGGGACTATGCAGCTTGCCCACAGCTGCACAGGTGGTAGGGCACGTAACCCCTGAGCCACTCACTATGGGGGTGATCTTTAGCTGGCCCTTTTCACCCAAGAGACATGAGCGGGGATTTGAACTCACAGACTCTGGACTCCGAGCCAGGCTCTCCTCCCCACTGTGCTATACTGGCTTAAAGGGGTATTATTTCATTCTTACAAGCAAGCCTTGCTTCTCTAAGTCTGTGTATATATTTTGCATGCTTTGTTGTTGTTTTTCTTAACCTGTAGAGGAAATATCTTCAAAATATAGATCTTTCTTATGGCCAGCACCCATGGCAGCTTGCAAAGTTAACAGCACAACGCTACTTACTCAGAAGTAAGTCTTCTTGAGTTCAATGCGGATTTCTCCCAAGGAAGTGGTGCAGGACTGCAACCTAAACATGGGCATAGAGGACCCTGCACACTGCACAAACGTGTCATCCATTCTTTTTTTTTGAGCATTGCTACTTTCTGCTTCACTTAGCCTAGCTCCACCCTCACAAAAAAGGTAACAAGCAAACATGAAGTACTCATGATTCATAGCAGGACTGATTATAACTAGAGCAATCAAAGTCCTTTCAGGTTCCGTTACTTGGAAGGAGGTGAGGCCGAGGACACACAAGCACAGCTATGTTGTATTTTTCCTTGGAGCTAGGGAATAGATAAAAACTGTCAATTTCAGTGTCTAATTTTTCCACTTTAAAATACAGTTGCCATATCAATTTGTGTTTTTTTAAAAAAATCCTCATGAACATTCATCAGTTGCATTTAGTGCAGATTTCTTAGAATACACATATTTTGGTATGCAATTCCCCCTAATATACACACTTTTTACAAAGCAGTTTTCCCTAATGCAATCCATTTTTGTGCGTGATTTCCACAAATGCAAGCATTTTTATGCAAACTTTACACTAGTATATGCATTCCTCCCTTTGGAAGGATGGGCAGGATATAAATTTAATCATAAATAAATAAATACTTTTTTGTGCACATTACTTGGCTAGAGTCCTGCACTGCAAAATTTAAAGAGAGGGCCGGCGCCAGGTGTGACTGGGCCCTTGGATGCCAGCCTGCCCTGAGCTCCGGGGGCCCTACTCCCAGCCCCCCTACAGACTGTGTAGGACTGCTCCACCTACCTCTTATCTCTGTGAATGTCCTGTGCGCCTGACATGCAGATCACTGCCGTCAACCAAGATGGCAGCAGAGGCTTCTCTAAGGGGCTGATACCCCTACTGCTATCTTCATTGATGGCACACATGCGTGCTATGCTGCATGTGTGCATATGCCTGCCATCAATCAAGATGGCGGTAGGGGCATCAGCCCTTTACAGAAGCCTCTGCTGCCATCTTGGTTGATGACAGCTGCAAGCCCAGGATGCAGGGCATTCAAAAAAAGAAAGGAGAGGTAGGTGGGGCGGGTGGGCACAGTCGGGAGTTGACCCTGCCAAGGATCACAGAAGGGGAGCGCTACCCCTACACCCTAAGGAGGGCCCTTCAGGGGCCCCTCTGGGCAGCAGGGGCCCTCAGCCAGGGCCCGACCTGGCCACCCTTTGGCACTGGCCCTGTTGAAAGATGTGCTAACTTCAAAGGATGACTGTGTTTTGGTGCATGTTTTGTTTCAGAAAGTTTGAATTAGGTAGGTTTGCCTTTAAATGTAAACTGAATCAAATTTCTCCCCCATCCCTACTTGGAGACCTAAATAAATACAAAATACAAAAAAGAACAAACACAAGGAAGGAAAACTGGGGGGAAAGGACAGGAGGATGGGCAAAGCGAACCAAGGAGCATTAACCCAGCTGGAACAACCCGAGCTGACATCAAGCTGAACACTAAGGTCTGGTTGTAAAGGAGAGGTGTCCCCAGAACAAAGAGGAGAAAGGTGTCCAGAGTGTTTGTGGAACCTAGGATTGAAGAAAAGAACTCGTCAGTTGATTGTAAAAATGTTTGCCGAGTGATGGGAGGGGGGGGAAGAGCTCATGGACAATGATCTTTTTAGTATTTTGGAGCTGATAACCATATAAAACCACATGAACTATAAAAATTGCGTTATACTTAGTGTTACATTTTCTTCTGTAAATAAAAAAAGAGTGTACAAGTTATTCATTAAATCTTGGCAAATTAATTTCTTTTGGCCCTGAAGAACCTGTCATAGATGATGAGAGCAAAAGGTGTGTGGTCTGCAAGAAGGGGTTTGGTGTGCATATTTTTGGTTGGAGGATGCTTAGTTTAAGGCTATTAAAGCATGCTAATGCGTTTCCTGGTGGCAGCATTGTTTCAGGCTTGGAGTTTTCCTCTCAGCTGGCCAGTTAGTGGGCATGTGCATTTCCCAGGAGTTCTCATCCCTGTTTGCCTTAATGATGTTTGACATTCCTAGATCATCTTGTCCTGATTCTCTAAGCTTCAGCTTTGTTTACCTTCCCAGACAAAATGTAGTTTGGGAGTCGAGGGACAGTATCTCACTCGTGCACCCCATCAGCACAAGGATTTTCGCTTGTGCAGCAGGACTTCCCTCCCTCCCCTGCATGCACCCCACACCCTCCCCAAATCTTCAGAGGATTTGGGAAATCACTAGAACAGAATTGGGAGGGGGGAGGGGAAAGTCCCGTTGTGCAAGTGGCAATCCTTGTGCTGATAGGACTGTGATTTAGTGCTCCTTCGGATGCAGCCCAAGGTGCTTAGGGAGGTACTGAAATGGCAGCAATGCCAAGCTCCCTGATAATGAGAATAAAATTGCCATGCTATCTTAGCCATGTTAATTGTCCATCATTGCGCTTAATATTCTGCCTACAGACAATTGCCTTTTGAAGCCTCAAGAGGGTATGTTTTGCCAGTCATTAGGTAGTAGTATAGGGGCACATTCAGAAGTGCAGTCCCTTCATGCCCCCTTCTAAGACTGTACAACCTTCTAAAATCATAGAATAATCTGGCCAGGCTGGAATACTGCTTTCTGCTTTTCTATCACTGTCACCATTTGACTGTCCTTTCAGAGATATTGCTTAAATTGATGAATTTAGTGTCTACATGTTTATCTCCTGCTGCTACCAAACTACTTGATGATGTAGATGGGATACTATCATCAGGGTTTACTGTCTCTTTTTCTGCAATTGCAGAATTCTCACTGTCCACAACTTGTCTTGGCTTTTTGAAGTAGGAACTAATAAAGACTTGCTTGCAATTGAAACTCATTGGGGCCTGTATAACTGATTTAGAAAGCCCTACAGCGATAAAGAAAAGCACAACCTTTTTTAAAAACTGCTGGGTGCGTAGGTTCACCCCCCCCCAAAAAAAATTCTCTTTGTCTGTGGGCTTTTTTGATGCTGGGTTAAGGCAAAGCAGAAAATGGCAAGGAAGCATCTTAGAAGACACTTCTCAGTGGGCAACACACTCCCCTTTTATGCTGGTTGTCTCATAGGATGCTGGAGACATAGGGACCCAGCCCTGCTGGGATCTGGTTCCCAAAAAAGTCAGGGGTCTAAGATACTCCTCTACCTGAGATCCTGGACTATTGCATTCCTGGTAGGCTTGCTCTCCCCTCCTCTTTTCACATGAAGAAGATACTAGAAGCTTTCACTTCCATTTCAGATTAACCATAGTTTAGCATTAGGTCCACACTATAAACTGTTAGTGAAAACAAAACATCTTCACAAACTATGGTTTGAAGCTGGCTTGTTTCCACTAACCATAGTTATGATTAACTGTGATTTTCAGGGTTCAGATATCACAACAAGCTATTGTTACTCTAAAACGGAAACAAAAATTTCCAATTACCTCATCGTTAAATGAGCAGGGAAAAGGCTAGTGAGCAAGTCTGAGGCTTGCTCCAGTTTGCCCATTTAATGCCAAACCATGGTTTATCTGTACATACAAATGCAGCTATAATCTAATCCACTGATGGAAATTTTCAGATAGGCCTTAAAACTGAACAGAACTCAATGTATTCATGCAAATGCATCTATGAAGGATGCATTAGAATGTTCAAGAAA
This sequence comes from Rhineura floridana, assembly GCF_030035675.1. Lineage (NCBI taxonomy): Eukaryota > Metazoa > Chordata > Lepidosauria > Squamata > Rhineuridae > Rhineura > Rhineura floridana. The sequence goes on from NC_084486.1 coordinate 55,070,720, forward strand.
CAATAAAACAGTATACAGATGTTGAGTTTTAGCTTGTTATGTTTTTTCCCCTAACCCAAAACAATAAGTGGTTCATTTATACCCTGAAGCATAAAATCATTTACACTAGAAGAGAAGATGAATGATAATATTCTTGAGCACAGCAAGAGGGGATTTATATTCATAGTTTCATTTAAAAGTGGTGGGAGTTTTGTGAATAACTCACTACATATGTCTTGTTAAATTCTCTTCTCTGTCTCACAACACTGGAAAGTCATTTTAAGTTATTAATCTACTTGTTATAGACAAATTTAACGATCTAATCAAGCACTAAGGAGGAATTTGGCCTGTTTTAATAGAGGGCAAATATGTAGACAATCTGATAAAAATGTTCCTTTTTCTTCTGAAATTGCATTTTCAGATGTTCCTACATGATGATAAGTCTGCGCACTGAAACAATAACATTTTCTGTTTAAGATTCACTGCTGTTATTTGAAGCCAGTATGGATTTTTCCATACAAAGAGTCTTTAAGCCTGTATCATTTTCAGCCATCAGTCTGTAACACTTCCTAACAGATTCTTTTGTTTTCTTGTTTAGAAAAGCTCCCCCCCCCCATCTCTCAGACACACACAAAGGCTTAGTTTTAAGGAACTGTCAATAGCATTCACCTTAAACTGCACAGGAAAAACTAAAAGGGTGGTTATAAAAATATAGAAAATTATAAATTTTAGAGGCAGGGATATTTTATTGCATCCATTTATCTGAGTGTGACTGGATTTGTCATACTGATTTCACTGAGTTTGCAATCTAACTATTAATCATCCGGCAATGAAAAGCATCTTGTTTTATATTTTACCAGCAGTGTACTCTTATATGTTAAGGAACACAGTTTAAAGTGAAGCAGGGTTATAAAAATAGAAGCTTTCAAAGAAGGGTCACAGTCCAACACAGAATTAAGGGTGCTTAAGTCTCTTCATTGCATGGGCTTTATTAAGGATGATCAGAAGCTGCCAAGGTCAGTATGCAATTGATTTAAAAAATAAACAGCAAATCACTCTGAGTACTCACAGCCTGTTTGATGCATATTTTGTGAGGCTGACATTGTGCTTTCCTGGGAAACTGAGATTTCTGTCTATGGTATCTATGGTGTCTTTTCAGAGCACCACTTTGTATCCTAAAAGGTTTACATGTATATGCATTTACATGTATATGGGTCCCTTTATATTTCTGCATTCCCTTGTGCTGGTATTGCATTTAAGGGACAAACGACAGGCTATGTTAAATAAGCACAATAGTTTAAAACAGGAGTGGCTAAGCTTTGACCTTCTAGATATTGCTGGATTCCAATTCCCATCATTGTTGACTATTGGCCATGTTGACTGATGGGTGTCCAATAACATTGGTAGGGCCACAGGTTTCCTATTCTGCTCCAGTTTAAAACAGGACTAGAACTGGACTGATCTATTTATTAACAAAAAGCTGGTCTGAATTGTGACCGTGGTTTGAAGTGAAAGGATTTAATTCCCCCCATGACCCTTTTCCGTTCATCTCTGCAACTGCTGTTGGCAGCAAATAATATCTTTTGGGCACAAATAGTAGTTTTGGAAGTGGGCTTTCAGTGGGAAAATTGAATGGGGTTCTGCAATGGGAAACTGTCACTTTCATCTTACAGAGATTGAGAGGAAGTTTGACAGTTAACTGATGCTGTTTGAAACATTTATATAGGGACTAGATAGTGGATCCATGCTCTGTCACATCCAGGCTAGGCTGCTGTAATACGTTCTATGTGGAGCTGCTTTTGAAGACAGTTTGAAAACACAGCTGCAGGAGTTCTCCTGTAATTTTAGGTAGTTAACATCCATAACACCTTTACTGTATCAGTTGCACTGGTTACTGATATGTTTCCAGGCCCAATTTAAAGTGCTAATTTTGACCTTAAAGCCCTAAACCATTTGAACCCAAGCTGTTTGCTGGGCTGCCTGTGCCTGTATCATCCTACCTACACTTCAATATTTGCTTTGGATGTTCTTCTGATGTGTCCAACTGCTAGGAAAATATCCTTCTCTAAGGTGACTTTTCAAAGCTGAACAGTTCCATGGCTTTGGAATTCCTGTCCATTGGACCTGAATCAAATCACTACATACAGGGTTTTCAGAAGGTCCTGAAGAACTCTCCCTTTCAGTTGGACTTCCAGGCGTGATGTTTGACTATCTGAGTTGGAAAGTCTGCAGTAATAAAGGGACTTGTTATATGTATCCCTACTCTTAACTGAGCACCATTACCCTTCAAAAGCACAGAATTTCCTTTTAAATTAATATAATTACTTTGAGTGTGTATGACAAAAAATATGTTTCAATGTTTAAAATAATTATGTTTAAAATTATACTTAGAGCAGATGCAAACACTACTCCCCCCCCCAAAAAAATAGTCTCAATCCTTAAATAAATAAATAAATAAAATTTTATTTCTAGGCCGCCTATCTGGGCCCTTGTAGCAAATATGTAGCTTTTGCATTTACTCCGGAAAATTGCAGGTATCTGCAGCACTCTTAATCTAGTCTGTGCACTCTTGAATCACAATGATTAATTGGAGCTTTGTCTTTATCCAATTTTGTGGTGGCACCATCATTCTGATGCTAATGGATGCTTATGCAAGGCTAAGGTAAGCCATTGGTTCTGGTAGGTGAGCTGACAGATTGATGCTGGATCTAGAAAGGTGGGAGCATAAACTTTACAAAATGAAGTGTGTAAACCAGCCGTGAGAGTGCTGAAGAGGTGCTAAATAATAATGATGAAATATAAATAAATGTCCTAGCTTTCTTTGTACTTTACAGTCGGTGGGGTTTGTGTGTGTGGACAAATCCCTGAGTCTCCCCCTTTTTTTGTGCTGCCAGGCAGTTGATTTTATTAAAAAGACTGTGGTGGCTAGAGCACTATTTCATTTTTATTTGCTTTTAAATTGCCTGATTTGAAAACCAATTATTCCACTTTTGACAGAATAATTGGAAATAGAGAACTCTTGACTCTTTGCTTAGGTGGGTAAACGAAAAAACAAAATATAAGCTAATTGGTAGAGAGGAAGCTCTATCTTTTATCCTTTTCTGAAACTTTGAAGATTGCTTCTGATGTGTTTTTGCAAACGGAGGTCCCATATAAATAGTCATTTCCCCCTATGTCTCATTGTGTGGGCAGCACTTTAATCCTGCACTATACCCAGCTTCCGAAACTGAGCATCAATGAAAATCATTGCATCAGAAATAGCCCCAACATTTCACAGGCATACCAAATACATAAATAAAAGCACCAGTTAGCCATAACTACTATAAAACACTCTCCATCTTCTTGTCACACACTGTGTAAAAAGTGCCTCTAATTGTAACCGAAGCATGGGGGGGATAATGTTTCTTTTGCTGACTGCACATTCTTTCTTCAAAATAAATAACTTCTTCAAGAAGGAGACAATAGGAGAAAGACCTTGACCACTGTTTTGAGGTGGTTCCTCTTCTTGATGGTGGCTAAGAAGTAGTAGATTCATTCTTATTACTATTTAAAGAGACCTTTTCTTAGGAAACTAGCTGATGTTCCTGTGGATAGTAATCACATAATTCATTACAAGGTATGCACATGACCAGAGCAGTATGAGAAAAGGCTACAGAGAAGTGCTTCTATATGGCTGTGGTGAACTGGGAACAATAATACATTCTGCAGCCAACACAAGGATAGATAATGTGGGACTTGCTGCTGCTGCGACTGCTACTACTACTACAACTATTAAATCACCTTCCACACACATCTTAAGACAATGTACAAAATGCAACAAAAGATAGCTAAAACAACACAGAAAATAGCAGCAGTTATATATATATATATATAATACCAAGTAGACAGTCATGGCAGCTGAAAAGTCTTCTAGGACTAAAAATGTATTCAGTTGTTTCTGCAAAGTACAGACAGTGGGCGCCTCCCGTATCTTGACAGGAAATGCTGTTGCACAGAACAGGGGCAGCTACACTAAAAAGCTCAGCTCTAAGATACTATGGAGCCAGGTTATGAGGTCTGTGGAATTTGGAAGGAGGAGCTCTCCCTCAGACTGCAGTGACCTACTGGGTACATACATCTCTCAAGTAACCTGGTCCTATGCTATATAAGGCATTATATGTTATCACGAAAACTTGAACTTGGCCAGGCAGCAGATTGGCAGCCAGTGCAAATCCCACAAGCTGTGTTCTGCACCAGCTGCACCCTCTAGATCAACCTCAAGAATAGCCGCATACAGAACCCATTGCAGTAATCCAGTCTTGAGGTTATCAGTGCACGGACAACAGTGGTCAAGCTTTCTTGATCCAAGAATGGTTGCAGGTGTCTTCCCAGCTGAACCTGGTAAAAGGCACTCCTAGCCACTGAGAATGTGTGTGCCTCCAGGGTCGGAACTGGATCCAGGCACACCCTCAATGTACATACCTGCTCCTTAAGGAAGTGTGCAAACCAATCCAAAGCAGGTAACTTACTAACTTCCTGTACCCAGGAAGCACTCACCCACAGAGCCTCCATCTTGCCAGGATGCATATGCAGTTTATTGGCCCTCATCCAGCCCACCACTATATCCAGACACTATATCCAGTCTAGGGCCTGCTCAGCCATTCCCTGTTCAGATGTTAAAGAGAAATAGAGTTGGGTAACATCAGCTTACTGATGACACCTTGCTAAAATCTCCTAATGACTGCTCCCAATGACTTCATCTAGATGTTAAATACCACTGGAGACAGTATAGTGTCCTGCAGTACCCCATAGGTCAGGAGCCAGAGGCCCTAACAATACCCATCCAATGCTACCTTTTGCAACTGTCCCTGGAGATAAGGCTGGAACCACTGCAGAACAGTGCCCCCAATACCCGTCTCCCATAAACAGTCCAGGAGGTGGTATCAAAAGCTGACAAGAGATCTAGCAAGAGCAGCAGGGTTGTACTTCTCCCATCTCTCTCTCTCTCTCTCTCTCTCAGTAAAAGTCATGCATCAGGGCAACCAGAGCAGATTCAGTCCCAAACCCAGGTTTCAACCCACAGTGGAATGGGTCTAGATAATCCCATATCTGTTAAGGCCAAAAGACAAAACTTTCCACATAAGAACAACTTGGGTACTACACCACAAAGGGTAGGCATGAATACTGATGATATTACTATGGGCCATCATCTGTGAAAACAGCATTAATATATAATTAAATATTAGCTTTAGACATTTTATTAGAATATTTAGGCTTCGATATTATATGCTATAATATCATTTGCCCAAATAATGTCACTGAATGTAAAAGAATGGATAGATACCTGGAGGTTCAGGGTTGGATCCATTTGTCAAAAACTTATCATCTGGAACTAATGTATGAAAATACGAAGTTTGCTTATATCAGGGCCAAGCCAATAATCTGCCAGCCTGGTATCTAAGCGGCAGCAACTCTCCTGGGTTTCAGACAGAAGTCTTCCACATCACCTGCTACTTTTTACTAGAGAGGCCAGCAGATGGAACTGAAGAACTTCTGGATGCAAAGCATGTGCTCTAACACTAAGCTAAATGTAACTGGGAATTTGAGGTCAGCACCCTTAACAAACTACAGTTCCCAGGAGTCCCCATGGCTGTTAAAGTGGTATTAGAGTGCTTTAAATATATGGTATAGTTCAGCAGGGAACACATGACACTGGTTACATTTTTAGCATAGAAATCAAATTGTATAACCAAGTACATATTGAAATATTGTCAGAGGAGATGGAGTTATTTCTTAAAAGCCTATGAGTTAGTTATCAAGCAATCTCCTTTTAAATTCAACAATAGAAAATGGCAAGGAAGTAATCACAACAAGAGTTTGTAGTAATAAAGTTTATAATAATAAAAAGCACCCTGCTTACTTGGTTTATAGTCAGGAGTTTTATGGATTATGCTTAGATATTATTTCAGCCCTCCGGGTTATATTCACTTCATTCTCAATGCTTCTCTTACATTATGACATTAAGCCAAATCCTTAGTGCTTATTTAGCATTTGAATTCCAAAGCAATCTATTGTAGAGATTGCTTTTGTATGTTCATGTAGTGCTAAAGTGTGCAAATATTTATTCCTGAAAGGTTATGATTGCTTTAAATAAAGCAACTGTTTTGGGCAAACATAAGGTATATTTAAATCAAGTAATTGGACTTGATCCATATATGGAAAATTTGAAAATATATACTTAAATGGACTGTAGATGCAAATGGTGAATAATTGTTTCACACACACACTCACTTGCTGAAAATTGCAAGGTTTATGTTAATGTAGCCAACTGTAGAAAAAAAACAGAAGGCTTACAAAAATGAAACATGATGTAAAGAGTGTAGCTGAACACGAGGAAGCAATTGCTGTAACTTTAAAAGGCTGTATAACACTGTAATAAGCACCAGGCAGCCCTATAGAACTTATAGGATGTATTTGCTCCAAGGCTCTGTACCGTACGTCAGTCCAATGAACAGGAAAAGTACCCTTCTCACCCATGTAATCAGTAGGTGATGCCTTTGTCCCCTTCCCACCCGGCTCCCAAAGAGATGGAAACCATTTGACACGACTCATGCATGCCTTTCTATTTGGTATCAATGTGAGGCTGAAATTCTTGTCTCTCCCCCACACACACACACACATAAGCACACACAAAACCCTGTTGAGGGGTGGGATGTGTTGCTGTGCATAAACCTCTTTCTGGATTTGGGATGGTGCAAGTCTACTCAACAAGGGGCTTCCTTTAACCTTCTGGGTTCAATCCAAGCTGCTGGTGCTTCCCTATCCCTTTTACCACCTTGCCCCCCATATCTCTCTTTACATTGCCCCCCATGCCTACAGTGTCTTCTCAGGCCCTGCTCCAAGTTCCAACAACCCATGAAGTAGCAGGACAATTATATTAATCACTATGAGGCAAACTTCCTGTTATGCCACATTTTCCTCCTGAACTTTCATTCCAATCTCGGTTTCAGGTTATTCCAATGAGCAGCGAAGAAAATATGGTTTCTGTCCTTTCCTTCATTGTCCCAGTTAGTGTTGCGTGGGCAGCTCTGAAAGCACTCGTTTGGTAGCACTGCTAAAGAACAGCTTCATATTTCAAATAAATAGTTTTTGCTTCCTTGGATTTGTCCCCGTTAACTGTTTCTCCATGCTACAGGCTCATGCGTGGCACTGTTCCCGCTCCTTTCCACTGATTGCCTGCTCAAAATTCATTTTGAGAGCCTTTGGCTTAGATCATCTGCAGGCAATAATTAAAATCTTCTGTGGGAAACAAGGGTATTAAGGAGCGAGCATGAAATCGTCATTTAGGGCCATGTGTAATATCTTTGCAGGTTATTATGAAACTTTTTTATTGCCTTTTTCTGTAGAAAATGAAAACACACTTTGGTTGTTAACACTAATAATGGCACTGCATCCTGTGAATAGTAGCAAAGCTGAATTAGAGCCTTACTAGTTCTCTGGAAGGTCTCAGATCTCTTGAGAAAATCAGTAATGACTTCTTTTGAGTGCATATTTTTTGATATAGACTGGTGAGATGAGGCAGTAAATACTGAAACTGCTGGGGAAGATTGGCTGCGGAATGCCTGGCAAACTTTCATGTTGTGGTAAACTTTTCTCTCTATAAAGGACTATGGGAAAGCAAAAATTCTATGCTTTTGAACATTGGGAGATAGAAGGTGGGTGTTATAGGAGGGGTATATTGCAGGTGTGGCTAACCCCTAGTTTGGGGGCCACATCTTGCCTGCCAAGCAATTTTTAGACATAGGTTTTGGGTGGTTGGAGCCCAGCGCCCTGATAGGGATGCAAATCTTTCCCTCCCAGATCATCAGGTTTATCTGCATGGATCAGCTGAAGGGGGCAGTGTGTGTGTATGTGCGTGTGTGTATACGCATGCACCAATATGGGAATGTGTCCTGTGTGTGTGTCTGTTCATGTGAGAGAGTGTGTATGTGGCATGCAACCCCCAAACGGTTGGCCATGTGTGAATGCAGCCCTCAGGCCAAAGCAGGTTAGGCAGCCCTGACTTATTGGAACCACATAATATGAAGGAATTCACCAAGAAATATTACACATTTGATGTATTCTCTGGTCTGGATATTTTATTTTTATGATGAAAATTAAAAAAAACCTATTAGTTCAAAGAAAGACAAGATATTGTGACTCAGAAAGCAGTACAAAACCCTGCCTTGGTTTTAGTTTTTTGATTGTCACTTTGCATTTTACTTGGCCATTTATTGCTGCCAGCCACCATGAGAACCATTTGATGGAAAGTACCCCTTCTCAGCACATTTGGGGCAGAAATCCTCACTGGAAATTAAAAAATCCAGAATGTTATCATGGAAGAGAATGGTTACTGTATGACAAGGGGACTGAGTGGGGTTTTTTCCTGGAATTTTTCTTTCTTTCCTTTGCTTTTTTCTAACTTTAAACAAAGCTAAGCTGCCATTCAGAGTCCTTTGGAAATGAGGGTCAGAATACCCCATGGGAATAATGCAGTAGAAGATAATCACCCTCTGATTATGGTACATCACCCATCAGAAGTCTCCTTCCTATAACTCAGGGGTGTGAAACACACAGCCTGTGGGCTACTTCCAATCTGTGAAACCATTTGCAGTGGCCCACCAGCCCTCTACCAAAACCAGACAACTCTTTCACTCCCAACAGACTTGCAAAAATGCCACATCTCTCTTTGTTGCAGCAGCATCACCAGAAGGTCTTGTTTTAATAGGTCTGCCCTTTATAAGATTCTCAGTCTTTGCCTAACCATTGGGTTATGATGACTCTTGTGACTGGCATAGCACTCCTTCCTTTCCTTTATGGCCCAGGCTTCAATAGAAGTTGGTATGATGCAATTTGTATTTAATGCAGAGCTTGGAAAAGTTACTTTTTTGAACTACCATCAGCCCCAGCCAGCATGGCCACTGGATTGGGCTGATGGGAGTTGTAGTTCAAAAAATTAACTTTTCCGATTTAATGGGTAAACTTCCCTGATTTCCATTACCTAAAACAATATGTAAACTAAAATACAACCTTTCTTCAAAATTTGCACTTCTCCGAATTTTGCAATGCAGCTGTCCGACCAAGTAATGTATACAAAAATGTGTGTACCTCATCACAACACTGCAGTTGCTTTCAGAAATAGGGCAAAGTATGCACAAAATGCATACATTGGTGAAAATAACATACAAACATAAATAATGCTAGGGGAAATTGCTTTGTGATAATGTGCACATTATTTATTTATTTATTTATTTAAAATATTTCTATCCCGCCCTTCTACCCTATAATAGGGCACTCAGGGTGGCATACAAAAATAAAATTAAACATGTACATAATAAAATTGTAAACAGTAAAATCACAAAAACATTAAAATAAATTTAAAATACATAAAATACAATTAAAATACATAAAATACAATACACACACACATACTAAAGGGACTACAAAAGTAAAATTTAACGCAGAAGGCATAAAATCAATTTCAGGCTCTACCTTCAATCCCTCCCAAAGGCTCTCCAGAACAAGATTGTTTTCAGAAGTCTCCAGAAAACCAACAGGGAGGGAGCAGAGCGAACTTCTTGTGGTAGAGTATTCCAGAGCTTGGGGGCCACAACTGAAAAAGCTCTCTCCCACATGCCTGTCAATCTAACATGTTTTACTCCAGGCACGCAGAGGAGACCGGAGGCAGATGATCTTAAATCCTGCGCAGGTACATATGGGCGTAAGTGGTCCCTCAGATACATTGGTCCAAGGCCGTTTAGGGCTTTAAAGGTCAGAACCAGCACTTTGAATGGGGCCCTGAAACAAATTGGGAGCCAGTGGAGTTGATAAAGCACAGGAGTAATATGATTCCTGCGCCGTGCTCCAGTTAACATTCTGGCTGCTGCATTTTGAACCAACTGCAATTTCCGAACCGTTTTTAAAGGCAGCCCCACATAGAATGCATTACAGTAATCAAGCCTCGATGTCATCAATGCATGTGTCACATTAGGGAAAATTGCATAAAGCATGCACATGTTAGGAGAAATTTGCACTAAAACACTGATGAATTTTCATGAAGACTCGGTTTGCTTTCTTGCTGGTTTGTTTGTTTTAAATCATAAACTGATGTGAAAATGTGGAGAACTGAACTTTAGTTTGGAAAAGTGAGAAACGGAAATTGGCAGATTTGCCCATCCCACCTGCCAGTGCATCTGCACAGCCCTAACCTCACTGCATCCCTGTCCCACCCAAGGACCATCCAGGTAAACTGGTAGTGATGCTGGTGTCAGCAGTGTGAATGCTGCTGCCTGGCTTTTTCCATGGCAAAATGGTTCTGGCATGCAGGCTGCTGTCGTCTCTGTTTAGGCTAGCAGGATATTTAAACTTCTGTCTGTGGAGAGACTTTTGGCTAGTAGCTATAGCTATCATTGGTGCTCTCCTATTTAATGCACTATGGAACATAGAAAGCTTCCTTACACTGCGTCAGACTATTTATAACCCAGCTCAATATTGTCCATGCTGACTAGCAGACCCTCTGATGGAAAGCTCTACCACTGAGCTACCTGCAGTCAGGAGGTCTGTACTAGGGAAGGTTTTTCTTTCTGGATGCCTGGTTTTGTGTGTGTGGATGATATTGTTGGGTTGATCAACCATCACCATGAGTACATTGGAACCATCTGTGCACATCTAATATGTGGATGTAACTGATGCACATGATAATGATTGGTGTGTGGTAGAAGTGTTGCTAGGGTCAGTGTGGGAGTGGATGTTGATGTTAATACTATACATTATCTCTTGTTTCTGTTCATGTTTTTATTGTTGCTTTTGCTTTCTCTTTTGCTACCTGGAGGGCATAGGTTCTCAGTAACTTTACAGCAGTGTACCAAAGATGGAGCTACAGAGTAATGACCTTCACAAAGGGAAGCCATAGGATCAACCTGAAAAGTTGCATGGAAAATGACAACCATCTGTTTAATTATATGGGGTTTTTTTGGAATAGCATCCCCTTAGATTATTCTACAGCTCTCTAACTTTTATTAGCCTTTTGTATCTTTATTGCTTTTGTAGGTTTCATATTCTGCACCCTACTTCTACAGCTCTAAAAAGTTGGGGTCTTCAAAAAATACTAAGTAGCATTAAAATGATGTATGAGCTTCCCCCCCCCTCCACTTTTTTTTTTTTTTAATCCACTGTCCATGCATAAAGAGTCTAGATCCAGTGCTGGTTTATAGCCTGAATTCCAGTCTTGTCCTGTGAAAATGTAATTGACAATATAACATACTATTAAAATAGCATGTTGAAAACTTGCAAAATGGAAAAAGCAATAAATACTGGATGGTTAGCGCCAGCTGTTTGTGTATGTGTTTTAAAGCTGACCGGTGCTCAGATTTATGGGGTAAAACTCCCACTTTTCCTTCAGGACTGAGTTGGAAGTTGCTTACTTCAGAGGCTGCAAAAAAAAAGTTTCTGCATGCCAGCTAGGAAGATGGTTAGCTCCCTATCCCCATTGTTGCTCCTGACACTCAGAAACAGATGAAGCTCTTTTCCCACCATTTATCCCAAGTTAGGATAAACATCACCTGTTTCCTTCCTTCATATGGATCTCCTTGAAAAGTAGGAGCAACTCGCCTTCCCCCACCCCCGGCAAAGTAGCAATCCTCATAGCAAACCATAATATCTGAATTGGATTTACCACCTAAGTTAGCCAAATCACATGAAATGTTTCTGCACCAGCAGCAGCTACTGGTATGGGTGCATGTTTGAATTGATCCTCAGAAGACAGCAGTGAATTGGTGCATGTTATTAGAAACTAGCAATAGGCCCGTGAAATTCATTCCACTCTGTGTTCTCTCCCCCCCCCAATCCTTAAACTAGCTTTTAGAGTTTGGGGGAAGGGAAAAGAACCAGAAGCATATTGATCTCATCACAACACTGCAATTGCTTTTAGAAAAAGGAAATTGGCCTCCTGCTCTCTTCCCTCCCTTAGCGGACTGTCTGCTGGTAGAAAACTGGTCAATCTAATGCCAGGGGTTGTGGGCAGGTTTCCCCAAAATTCAGTGTTATCTCTGACTGCAGTATTGTCCTTTCCTGCATGGAAATTAATACAGCCATTCACCCATGAAGGGATGCTGTGGTAATCTGCCACTGTAATGTGCAGCAGTTTGTGCAAGTACTTTTCCCATTGATTAAAAACAAGAAGCCTGCATTTAAAGAAGTTGATTAGAAACTCCAGCATATGCAATACACTCCAAGAACTTTCAGTGGATATCCAAGAGTATGGGAAAACAAGGCAGGACATACGTCTGTTTTAAAGTTTTACTGTTTTGGGGGGTTTAATCCTCTGTCCCCCCTGACTCCCCCCCTCTCTGTCTGTATATGTGTGTGTGTGTGTAGTTTTATGAATTTTGTTTTTAGTAGACTGAGTTTCAGCTGTGTTTTATCTTCAGTTTTATTTCTATACCACTCAAAGTTCTTTTTCTACATAAATAAATAAATGTCTTGCACGTGCCAGTGCAAAGGCAAAGTAAAGGGATACATATATTCAAAGATGGCTTTGGGTTGAGGGTTCAGCTGGTTCCTTGCCTTTTGTGACTCTAGCCATTGAAAGTCAAGCCTGTCCAATCTGCACCCCAGATCCTCTTTCTTCATCACACAGGAGCATGACAGAATGTTTATACTTAGGTAGACAGGAGGATATATTCTGACATGCAGAGTATTCTGAAGAATAACCTATTTTCAATTTGCCTTCAAGCATAAAGGGAAAAAAACAGCTGCTGTGGATGTGGTAAACACACATCTAAAAGCAAACTGGGTCATCATGAAATGCCTGTGTTAAAAACTGTAGAAATATTGATGATGATTGCACATGTCATTTGGTGAATGTTTTCTCAGACTCTTTGGAGAAGAGTGTTGCTTGTTGAGAGTATTCCTAACTGAAGATTGGTCCATCTTTAGGCCCCGTTGATTCTAATAGAATATTTAAGCACATGCTTAATTCTCTCTCTGACTTGAAATTAATATAGTAACGTGCTTAATTCTGATCTACACTAACACTGTGCATGTGATTGAACATTGCATGCTTGGTTTTTATTTCCCATGTAATGAATACAGTATCTGTGTTAGGACTATGTGGGGAGAGAGATTTCCTTTCATACACTGTAGTTCTGATCCACACACCCAATGTCTGTTATTTGTGCTGGGAAGAAATATGCTAATGCCTCCCTCCAAAAAAGCCAAGAAATGACGCCCCGCTCGCCGCGCAGCTGATGAGCAGGGCCTAGTTGCAGATAGGGGCGAAGCTGCTGCCTCCATCTTTGTTTGGGGCAACATCGCGTGTCACTCCTATTGTGTGTGTGCAGCGTGCAGCGTGGAAGAGCGGGGCTTCTGGGCTTATTTAAGTTCAACCGCCCCTCCTACCTTCCTCTTTGCCAGTGCGACACCCACCCCACCCTCCCTCTTTTATGGTGTGCCTAGGGGTTGCTTCGGGGCTGAGTAGGAATTTTTACCCTGCCCACCCGTGTTGGCGGGCAGGTTTTTTGCCTGCTCCACACCATGGGAGTGGGACGGAGTCGGGTTAGGGGGCATTGTGATTAATAGGCGGTTTTGGCTTATTTGGCTAACTTGAATGTGTTGACAGGTCAATGCCCTACCAGGCTATGCATCTTGCACTGGTGCGGGAAGGTGCAGGAAGAAAAATAGGTAAGGACAGCTAGGTGGCCCTCTTAGGCACCTTTGGAGGTGATTGGCGGTTCCGGAGGCCTGTCTGTCAGGGCTCGAGGGCAGGATATGGGCTCGAGGGCAGGATATGGTCTGCTTCTGGGGCCAACTTATCTTATCTATCCAGGGGTTATATGGCCCCGGGTGGGGATGATGTGGGAAGGCCCCCCTACTCACCTACAAGGTGTGGCCGGGGTAAAGGGTAAGCAGATGGGCTTGTCCTTGCCCCAGCAGGGGCTGGTCACCCGAGAGCTGTGTGGCAGGCTACTTGCTTATAGACAGTTCCCGCACCTAGGTTTCTTTCTGCAGGTCACTTTAAATTGGGTTTTGTTTGCTGTAATTTAATAAAGTGGCCCTTGTTCAACCCAAGCTGATGTCTCTGTGTCTTATTTCGCCCCTCGACTGCAAAAGGCTAGTCACATACCTAATGTCATGTCTAGATTGGTCCCCTGGCTTGACTCTGGCCCAACCAACTAAGAATCAAACTATACACGATGCTAATGTGTTATTGCTCCATTTTTATAACAATCACTAAAATGTGTCAGAGGGGAATTTTTGTCAGGTTTCCAGTGGGGAAGAACCCTCAACTCCTGCATGCCATAGTCCAGACAAAAATTAGGGATTGCCCATGTCTGATATATATATCAGCTCTTGAGAAAGACTTTCCAATTTCAGCAGGCATTTTAAGATAGTTTTCTGTTTTTAAGATAAATTTTAATTGTTCTTGTCTGTTTTTCTTAAAATTACACCACTTAGAAATTCTGAATATCAAGCAGTATATAAGTACCTGCAATAAAATAAAATAAGTCTCATTGATCTTGGTGTTTGTTTGACTACATCTTTAGGATTATGCTGCAAGATTTGATTCTGTTTGCAATAAATGAATATTTAAATGTCATCAATTTAATCTTCCTAATCAAAATTGGTAGAGTGCCTCCTATATGTCACATATCCATATAATCATAAGTATATATCTGTTTTGTTAATTGCCTCTGATCTTTTGAATGTTCTGGAATCTCTTGCATCCACTAGCAGTGGCTGAAATTGACCCACCTCAGATCAGAATGGTATTGGTTTCTCCAATTCTGTTTGGTGAATTCTCAGGGTATGTCAGGGGAAAGCTAAGGCTTTTCTCAAGACTTATGCAAATCTTAGAGAGGCCTAGCCCACATTACCAGACAGCTACTCTAAGAGTCTGACACTTTTCCAGGCTTACCAAGTTGTGAATGAAAGGGAAAGAGTGAAAATGGCAGTTGCAATGGCTGTTTCTAAGCTATTCCTCCCCCCCCCCCCCCGGAATGAAGAATTCCGAGCATGCTCTGGTTAATAAATTCTGAGAGATGAAAAAACTACCTTTCTTTGAGTTCATGTTAGCCACACAAGGTCTGAGAACACTCAGAAGTCCTCACTGCAGAGAGTGAGATGCAGCTTAGAAATATCCTTTGTGGAGGTGTAGTGGAGGGGCAGTGTGCAGGAGTGCAGATCCAATACTTTCTTTTTCAGGATAGGAGTGATGTCATCTGCTAGAGTGCCACAGTAATTGACAAACCCTCCTTGCTCAGGGAAGTGAATGAAGTGGTGACGCTTTCAGGTCTTTTTCTTTGATAAGGTTTTCTATGTCAGACTAACAAGTTAAGTGCTAGTACTTGTATGCAAGATTGTTTGCATTTCTAATTAAAAGCTTAAAATTACATTTCATCTGGCCGAAGATCTTTTCTTAAAGCTTAACATACTTTGCAAGTAGAACCCAATGCAGTTAGAAGTAAGCACCACTAAGTTCACCAGAGCTTACTCTCAAGAAGCTATGCATAGGACTGCAGTCTTTATGGAACCACAAGATCCCTTCTTGAGAACTGAGCCATCCGTTCATTTTTGGGGTATTTTTTTTTACACAATTGCCTGCATTTTTGGTTCCTCCTTGTGAGCACAGTGGTGGCTTAGAGTATGGGGGTGTGGCTATGGGGTTGTTACGATGAGCTCTTGTTCTTCAAACACTACAACTGTACCACTGATTGGCAGCTGTTTTAGTAAGTTTGGGATATAGTGGTGGTGGGGAAAGTGAAACTGACAGACAAGAGAGCTGGTGCTGCCAAACCGTGATTAGCTAAGCTGAAATTCAGAAGTGGGATGGGTCTAGGAGTTCCAAACTGAACCCCCTCACCCTTTCTCACTCATTTGTAAATCCCATCACCTATTTCTGAAATACTTCTGCATCCCAAGCATTGGCTGGTTTCTCTACAATTTAGTGACTACTCCTCAAAGTGAATGTGTTTGCCATAGCAAGATGAATGTAATAATGAAATGTGTTTATTTTATTTATTTTTATTTTTAATGTAAATATTTAATACTTGTGTTGTAAAATATTTACCAATAAATATTTTTACTAAGATCATCTGATCTTAGTAAAGCCTCTTTAAAAAATAAGAAATCAAACACTAGTAATGTGTTCGTTATGGTTTTGTCTGCAGGTGCTGCTTCTAGAATGGATACTCATATGACTCCTCTGATGCCAACTCAAGTCACCAGGGTAGCGGCTATCTCTTCACCAGCTGTGACATTCATGGCAACCAATTTGGTGGATCAGACATTAACAGGTGTGTTTATGTTTTGTTCTCTTGATTATATTGCTAAAGCATATGTTGCTTATTTGCATATTTTTCAACGAAGGAGTTTCCCACTTGCCCCAGTAATAAAAAAAAAATCCCTTTAACAGAAACATTTTGAAATGGTGCTAAATTTCTCATGGGTAGACAACAGCTAATCCACAATATATAGATTAGATACCAGTGATGTAGCTACATTTTAAAAACTTCTACTCCATACCTTTCCCTTCCAGACTATTGCATGACAGGGTGCTTTATCCTCATGAAGCACTAACATCATCATCATCATCACAGACTGCTTCTGTGTTGGAATTGCTTTTTAATATGTTTTTAAACCTTTTTTTTTAAAGAAAACAGTATGCTTTTAATCTTTTTTAAGATGTCTTCAAAGCTTTTTAAAAATGTTTCTAAAGTTTTGTTTTAATGTATTTTAGAGTCTGTTTTTATGATGTTTTGAAGTGTTTTTAGTGCTTTTGTTTGCCGCCCTGGGATCCTGCTGGGAGGAACGGCAGGATATAAATCAAAGAATAAATAAATTATCATCATCATGCTATATACCATTTAATAAAAAAAAATCTTTAAGTGGTTTTCAATGCCACTTCAAGTACAATAAATTACCTTAGCTGACTAGCCCTCTTCAGGCATTTGCCTGGACCCATGAAGGTTAAAATTTAGTGTCCCTCACTTGGCTAATGTAATCAGTGGCGGCTGGTGGCTCCATATCAGTGGGGTAGTGGAATCTGCTACAGGTTTTAGTCTGAAGCACCTTGGACAGCTCCTTGAAAGCTCGGACTAATACACAAGGTGGAGTCCACTGCCCCACTGACATGGAACCACCAGTTGCCACTGGATGTAGTTAGATTGTTAGTTTAGTGTTAAGCTGTATTTAAATGAAATATTGTTTTATTGTATTTTAATAGTGTTCCTGGTGCTAAGATTGAACAATGTTGGGCAGGTTATAAATAATTTAAAATAAATAAAAGTATGTATTGGAATGGGCATGTTCACACTGATTGTGTTCTTGTGAAATACTTGTTAGTATGTCTGATTCCCCACTTATCAGAGTTTTTCCATTTTTCAGATCCAGAGGGTTATTGTTGGCATTGATCTGACTTTAACTAGTCCTGTACCCAGTTACTGTGGTGCTTATTGGTGCTGCAAGGGTCTAGATATCACTGTGTAGCAATTGGTCTATACTGAGGAATAAACTGATGCAGTTCTATATTTATAGATACTTTACATGGATGAATCAGTTCATTTCCAGTCCATGCTATATTTGCATGTATCCATTCCATACCATTCCTACATTCGTTTAAAAAATGCACAAAGATATTCATGTATGCTTTTAAATACAAATTTTAATAAATTTTCTCCAAAAACATATTTTAATATTTTTTTTTAATCTAAGAACTACATTGGAAAATTCAGGTAGTGCGAAATCTGGTGGATTTCTGATCTGCTCACTAGTATGGGAGGTAGAGATCTGTTCCATTCATATCAGTATTTGAAGTTATTCCCTAAGCACATCTCTTCCTTTTATTAACAGAATACAGCTGTTTCAGGCAGATGTCTTTGCATTTCAACTGAAAAGAATGTGTGGAGAAGCAGAAGAGCTTATATGTATATATTTGTACTTAGTTAGCATCAGAGCTTGGAAAAGTTACTTTTTTGAACTACAACTCCCATCAGCCCAATCCAGTAGCCATGCAGGTTCTCCAACTTAGCATGTACAGTGTCTCTCTTCTTATTGCTGGAGATTACCTGTCAGCTAGATCTCCACACTGTCACAATAGTGTGTATTTCACTTGAGAAATTGATACCACAACATGTCCTGAATTTTGAAATGCCGAAAATATTAGTCTTTTATGCATGATATTATTTGCAGCAATAATATGGGACAAATCAAGGAACCTAAATAGGACAGCTGATTTTGAAAATTTTGAAGTGCTTTTTTTGAAGACTTCATACAAGTGCTTCTTTCATTTGACAACTTCTCTCTTCATTGTCCTAAAACCCTTGTTCGCTTCATGAAAGAAGTGTACATAATTTCCTCGGCAAATACTCAGGGAGCATGGCTTTAGATTTCAATACATTCTCTAGAGCCTGTGATGGACATCTTTAAAAAAATTCCTGGGTCTGTCTAGAACAAGGCTACAAATAACCTAAAATTTACATTAAATGAATACCATCAAGAAATGTATTGGGATAGATGTCATCATGCCAAGAAGACAATATATATTATTTGCATGTGGGGATACAGATATCAGTTATTCAAGTCTGAAAGGTGATGTTATCAGGAAGCATTTGAAAGATATATGTAATCTGGACAGATTTCGGAGCATTCTGACAAATGTTAGCACTCCTGTTTTCCTTATTAATCAGTAATACATCTTATCCTCTATTTCTTCCCACACAAACCCCCCTACCCTGGTATTGTTTTTCTAACTGTCTTTAGCTCTTTTGACATCTTTTTCTTAGGGATGGGGAAAATTTTTTGTTCATTTAATGTAACCTAATCCACAGTTCCCAAAACAATACACAAAATGAAATGCAGCTCCCCTTGAAAATTCACACTTCTCCAAATTTTGTGACTTAGCTCTCCAGCCAAAAGATGTGTACAAAAGATGTGTAGGTTAGGGGGAAGTGTGCACAAAAATGCATATATTATTGCAAACATGAAAAATGCATTATATTAGGAAAATGGCAAAAAAAACCTGTATCAGGCAAAGGTGCATGCAAAATATGTATATGCAGGAGAAATCCACACTAAAATGCTGAAAAGTGTTCATGACTCTTTTTTTAAAAAAAAATTGCAAACTGTTACAGAAATGTGGCAAGTTGTACTTAAGGTTGGAAAAATGAAAAATGGAGAGAAATAACAGATTTGTACATCCCTACTTTTTCATGTTTGGCTCTCCGTCTTCCAAGCATCCTTCTCTCCAGCCCATACCAATAATGTCTTCTTCCATATTGGTTTGATAAAAACAAAACCCTCTTCTTTCTTTGTATCAAAGAAAGAATGCTGATCCTGAATTAGAGCAGAAGCTGCCAACGTGCCATAGTATCAAAGAGGCCCACAAAACTTGTGGTCCACCCAGCTTGAATGCAACCCACCACTTGCCATACATTGCTGCCTACTGAAGGCTCATTAAAGTACCCATTCTTTGTGTCTGATATGGGACTTCAAAAACACAGAGGGGGCTGTCAGTCACCTGATGAACTGTACTAGATTTGATGAGTCACAACAAGTACAGACTTGCCTTAAATTAAGAAATGACTGTTTGAGTCCCCTTCCCCTTGCAGTCTCCTCCCACCACCACAGCTGTACATTGGCCATAAATCAGTAGTGGAAAGCATTTTTCAGCCCAAGAGCTACATCCCTTTGTGGGCAACCTTCTGGAGGCTGCATGCCAGTGGTAAAAGTAGGCAGAGGAAGATATGTGGCAGTTCCTTTGTATAGTAGGCTACATTCCAGCCACACAGAAAAAGATTTCTCTCTCTCTCTCTCTCCCCCCCCATCCAGAAAAGCAAAAAGCACCATCCCAGTTCAAGGACACATTCTAAATAGGCAAAAGCTCTCAAGGAGGGACAGAGCAGGACTGGTGAGGGGAGTGGACTAGGGAGAGGGGTGTGGCCCAGGTAAAAGTCCCAAGAGCCATATAGGCCTGGAAGGGCCACATTCCCTCCCCCACAGGCCTGAGGTTCTGTCTTGTCAAAGAGTGTTGTATAGACAAGGAGGTGTAGGTGACAGATTACCTCTCAAATGCTACATTTAGGGCCTAGGGGGGATCCTGTAACAGTGAAGTCCATCCACTTTGCATGGGGGATGGACTTAGTTAAGCAGAAAGCTGTATGTACAGGAGAAAACTGGAACTCTGTAACAAGAGGTCACATTCTTTCTATTTTAGATCACTGTGTATAGGGAGGACAAGCCTGGGAATGTACCAGCTGTCGCCTTTGAGGCTCATGATAGCCGTGAGCTCTCTCAGAGGAACATTCACTGTGCACAGGGCTACTGTGCATGAGGCCAGCAGGAGGCAAGTCATACATCTGCTGACTCCTTTGTAAGGGAGGGGTCAGGTAGACTAGAGCAGCAGCCTGTTACATAGAAGAGACAGCAGGGATCAAAGCAGCAGAGAAGCATAGCTGCAGAGGCCCCCAGAAGTGACCAGAGAGAGCGGTAGAAGCATCACCCTGCACAGCTAAAGAGCCATCCAGGCTCTGAAAGATAGAGTGGTAACTAGTTGCCCCCAGGGGATCTCCTAAACACTGCTGTCAAGGAACATGAGATATTTTATGCTTGTTTATATGTGTATGCTCAGCAATAAATGCTGCTAGGTTGCTTACCTTTGGTGCTCTTAATTGCCTAACTGGGATTCATGAACTAACTGACTCTAACCAATGGTTCCTGCTATAAACTATTGCTACCATAGCTATAAATGGCTTCTATTTACTATGTTGGATTCATCATTGCCCCCCCTTCAGTTTCCAGCTACGGTTCCAGCCCCTTCTTCTGCATCTCCACTTACTCTCTCAACCCAGAGGGAGAGGACAGATAAGCAAGCAATCTGAGCCCTGTTCTTGTGGTGATGGTGGTGGTGGTGATGAACATTTATTGCCAGTCCACCCAAAGGTCCTAGGGCAGGTTACAACAATGTTAAAACACAGCATTAAAAACAACCTAAAATCACAAAATGAAAGCCAGTGTGGCATAGTGGTTAGAGTGTTGGACTATGACCTGGAAGACCAGGGTTCAAATCCGCACACATCCATGAAGCTCACTGGGTGACCTTGGGCCAGTCACTGCCTCTCAGTCTCAGAGGAAGGCAATGGTAGACCACCTTTGACTACTGCTTACCATGAAAACCCTATTCATAGGGTCCCCATAAGTCGGAATTGACTTGAAGGCAGTCCATTTTTTTTTCAAAATCACAAAATAGGGAGAGTGCCAAAAATATACGTCTCAGGTGTCAAAGGCCAGGGTAAAGAGATACATCTTCAGCATTTGCCTAAAACTGTACAATGAAGTTGCCAGATGCACCTCAGTGGGAAGGAAGTTCTACAACTTAGGGGCCACCACAGAGCATGCCCCCACCCAGGCCACCCCCTCCAAGCTTCCAAGGGTGGCGGAACTACCGAAACGGCCCCCTCTGCTGATCTCAGCACCCGAGAAGGTCTGTAGAGAAGGAGGCAGTATTTCAGATATTTGGGACCTAAATCGTTCAGGGCTTTAAACACTACTGTGAGTAGCTGTTTTAAAACAGGTGTTATATTAGATCTAAAGGGAAACCAAGCCAGTAATCTGGCTGCTGCATTTTGGAACAGTTAAAGTTTCTGAGTCGCCTTCAAGGGCAGCCCCACGTAGAGCACATTGCTATAATCTAGTCTGGAAGTTACCAGAGCATGGAGTACTGTGGTCAAGTCATCTCTGTTCATCTCTGTAGGGCACTCACAATTTGAAAGAGGCTGAACTCCTGGACCTGCTTCTGACATTGCATCCTTAAGGCTAGTCCTTCCCCCGACACCCGTGCATTTACAGTTATCTGTAAAGGAGCTCCCATGTGTGAGCAGCTGCTTGTGTGCAGTGACTCTACACAAGTGAGTCACTTGATTGCACACATGGAGCCCCTAACTCACCCCTAGGGTTGTTCACATATAGAGATTCCTTTGCTAGATGAGTGTGCTCAACACAGCAGAGGGCAGGGCTAGCCCAGGTATGTGAGACGAGGAACAGACCTGCTTTAACCTGTGAGTGTCCTGCATGTGAGTAACTCACAAATGGGGCTTTGGTGGCTGGAGAAGGAGCAGCAGGATTCACCATAACCTACAGTTGTCTAGCTATCCAGTTGCCACCATCTGTAAGTGTATATGAGGACAGCACGTACTGGAAAGGTTCCACTGAGGTTCTTTTGACCAAGACCCATTAAAACCAACATTACCAGGATACAACTGTTCTCCAGTATTGGGATGTTGTGGTCTGGAATCCATTGGCTGAATTGTGTGGAATGGATTGTGCTCCATTTTGTCCTGGGAGAATTACAATGGCATGGAAAACGTTCTTTGAACTCAATGAAGAACTACTGTCTCGAAACAGTAGGTGCCATGTTGTGTCTTGGTGTGGGAGATAAATGCAATTCAGTTTTCATTTAAAGGTTATTTTACTAATTCACACTTTCCAATATAATACACAGACTGAAACATACCTGTCCTTCAAAATTTGCGGTTTGAATTTTGCAATGCACTTCTTCAGCCAATTAGTGTGTACAAAAATGCATTTACTAGGGTAATTTTTGATTTAAATGCATATATAAAATAACATGCAGAAAGTATTGTATTGGGGGAAGTTGCCTTCAAAATGTATATATTCGGAGAGATCTGCATTAAAATGTTGTTGAATTTCACTAGGACTTTGTTTTTTTTAAAATCAACTGATGTGGAAAGGTGAACTGAAATTAAGATTGGAAAAATGAGAAACAGAGAGAAATGAAACTGACATATTTTCCACCCCTTATTGTGGCTTTGTGTGTGATACTCCAAAATATGTATTTTTATATGTGAACTTCATATGAGAAGTTTATGTCACAAATGATACCTAAACAGAACTAAGCAAATGTCTCCACAGTTTTTCCAAAATGAAGATAAACAGTTAGGACTAAAAATGTGTGACACGGTTTCAATAGCATTGTGTTGTCATGCAGAAATCTATTAATGGATATATGGGGGCCCCTGGCTTCACTGTATGTGGCATCTCTTCAAAAGTAGGGTCTTTTGATTTATTGTTTGTAATCTGTATATCATTGTCTTTTGCACACATGATTGCGCCCTGCATTCTGCCATTAATCACACTGGTTTTATCAGAAGCAGCTACAGAAATGCTTGCAATGATATGCTTCACTTTTTAACAGGAAGGAAGCTTTTCAATCATCAGCTATTCATTTTTCAGTAATTTGACTGTATTTGTTACCTGAGAAGTTATGTGCTTTGGGGGCCCACAAATCTATCCTTATGAATAACTGAAATGCACAAAATCTGCTTGTTTCTTCATTGAAAAGAGTGTATTTTGAATACATTGCAAAAACGTGACAATCGGCATACAAAATCGTCATAAAGTTCATTGGCATGATAAAGAGTAAACAACTGACTATTTTACTCGTTCTGTTAATCCACATTATGAAGCCTTTCAGATGATGGATTACTGATGTTTTATCTGTAATAGCATGGAATTTACTTTGGCTGCATTGACTTTTGGTGGGAATCATTTCTTGTAAATTCTGCCATGACATTTGATCAATAGTTTATTTAATTCAAACCAGCACTTTTGTAACAAGCTAATTGAAATTGTCATTGCTCAATAAGATGTATATTGGCTTGTAAGATTTTTATTTACAGCACACCTTACCTAATATACCTTCCTTAAGACCTATGGCTATGTCTATGTCTAATGGTCACACCGAATTTGGTAATGTCCTGAAAAATAATAGTGCAAATTGACACACACATAAAATTCAGATCAGGATACTACCATGCCACATCTTTCTGTCCAATGGTTCTTGTCTGATTTAGATTGCAACCTGAGACACAGATGAACTACCTTTCCCACATACTTACCTAGCTGTAGCCAGTTGTGGTGACACAGGAGAAGGTCCCTCCTTCCTAGGCACTTGGAACATAGCAGTATTCCAAGCACTAGGAGCAGAGAGGGTGGAGGAGAGGAAAAGTTGCCCATGCAGCAATTGCTGATATCACTTCAGCAACCAGGCAAGAGGGCTGAAGAGATTCAGATCCTGCAATCCTTCAGGTGTCATCAGGAACACCACATGGTCAAATTGGGCTCAAAAGCAGGCTTGGAATTAACCACTTTTTTCTATTGGAAGAGGATAGCTTGATTTGTAGATTCCTGAGCACAATGCACCCATCGCTAGTTATGCCTCTATTAGTTTCTTCTCGGTCTAGCACCAAGAAACAGTTGTAACACATGGGCAGAATGAGGATTATGAGGAAAATCACTTCTTAACTCCAGGTGGCCGTGGATGATATTGATTGTTTTAGTTCATTCCAGTATTCCAGTGGTTTTGGAACAGAAGCAGTCTAGTTCACATTGGTGGATGATGCCAGGAAATGGATGGGGGGAATACAATCCTGTTAGTTCAACTGGACTTTTCAGCCACCCTCAGTACTGATCGTGATGTCCTTCTGAGTTGCCTAGCCAGAATAGGACTGGGGAGCACAGTGTTATAGTGTCCCAACTCCTATCTGAAGAAAAAGGCTCTGAAGGTTGTGCTGAGGGACTGCTGTTCCCCTTTAAGGACATTGGCCTTTGGAGCATCTCAAGGTTCTGTTTCATCCCCCAACTACATCAAGCCGTGGGAGAAGTCAACTGGAAGTTTGAGATAAAGTGTCATCAGTATGCAACAACCCTACCTCTTGTTTCCCCCAGGTAGTCCCAAGGAGGCTGTGGAAACCCCTAAAAGGTTTTGGGGTCAGTTTTGAGATGGAAGCTAAGGCAATACAGATAAGATGGAGGTATTCTAGGTAGGAGAACCTGCTGCTCTGAATGGAGATGTACAGGATAGGGTTACACTCTCCTTGAAGGACCAAGTGCATAGCTTAGGGCAAGGGTCATCAACCTTTTTGAACCACAAGGCACATTTCAAATTTTGAGAGTGCTGGGGGCACCAGTCACAAAATGGCTGCCATGGGGCATGACAATGGCTGCCATGAAGGTGTGGTATATTAGAGGGTAGTCATGGTAAAGCTTTTCCCATAATTTATATTTATGGGAATTATAATTATATTTCCATGCTACAAAAGGCTTGACCTTTTGAATTTCTGCCTGCCAAGCTGTTAAAGGCTTACAAGAACCCTGATTTCCCCCAGTGCCAACCCCAAACCAAAGCTTAGGCTGCCATCTTGTACCGACTTATCTGGAAGTAAGCCCCATTAAACACAAAGAGACTTCTCTGTAGGCATGTATACCACTGCACTGTAAATTAACTATACTGTACAGTAAATTCTTAATGAATCCCTGGTCTTTAGCTTCTGAAAAGCAGGAGACTCACCTAAGCCTCTTTGCAAAGTTTTCACATTTGCCTTTTTTGGTATTGGAGATTCTTTAGCACTCACCGCCACTTATCGTGTAATGGTATTTGCAAAAAAAAAAATACTTCTCAGGATTATCTGAACTCAGGGAACCCATTGCAGGAAAGATTGGTTGCAAGGAGAAAAGAAAGGGTAAACTATGGACATCACAAGGGCTAAGAAAAAAAGATGGAAGCAGGAAAAGTGCACTAAAAGGGAGAATAAAACAGAAGCTCTTTAGGACCCCAGAATTCATATTGCCTGGTGTCCAAAAACTCACTTATCAATCACAGCTCTGACTTCATTCATTGGCTAATAACAGTGACAGGCAAGAGCAGCCAGGCTGGCTCATTTCACATACATCGCTTAGAAGGGTACCTGCCATTTTGCTCCAGAACTTTTCTTTCTAGGAGGGCTCAGTGGTGTAGTCCTGCCAGGGCACACTGGGACAAAGTCCTGTTACTTTTTCGACAACCGGAGCCCTATATCTTCTACAAATCAATTGTCATTAAAGGGCAGCATAATAGCCACATAGAACAGTGTTCTCACTTGGCTCCTTACTTATTGGAACCAATCAGAGGAAAAGGGGGTGAGTCAAAATTCTTATTCAACAACAAAAATATCTGATAAGAAGCTTACTCTGATTTAAGAGTTTTGAATGACCTTATAAATATAAAAGATAGTGACTCTGAAAGGGAATTTACAGCTATAGCCCTGTATTTTTCCTATACCCACTTCTGATTTGTTTTGTTTGATTGCTTAGCATACTATCTTATGGTGGGCAAAGGTGGAGAAGAGCCACAAAACTTATTTAAAATATTTCAGTACTACCTTTCAAGGCAAAGGTTGTCTACAAATAAAGCCACAAAACAATAAAATAGAAATATCAGCAACAGTTAAAACTGTAACTCAGGAATCAGGAAACTTCAACCTGAGGGCCACATTCCCATCTGGGCAACCTTCTGGGGGCCATATGCCAATTATGGGAGGGGCCAGAAGCAGAAATGGACAGAGAAATAAATGTAAATTTTACCTTGACTAGTCTAGTCCCTCTCTATTCTCCATCTATGCAAACAAGAAGCACTATCTGAAAGGTGACATAATTTACACAGGGAGAAGGAAACTGTTTGTCAGACCAAGGTGTCAGCACCGCAAGTAGAAATTCATTTCTCATGCCCCAATAAGCTATGAAAAATTGAACAGAAATATTTATTTTACAAACATTTCTTAACTGCCTCTTCTTAAAAATAGATTGCATTTGCCACCCTCTGAACCAAAGTGTTAAGAATGTTACATGGATATCAACTCTTACTCTATTCCAGAAGAAGAATATGTATTTTTAGGATGCATTTTTTCATTGTACTCACAGACAGTTTGGCTATGCATATTGTACTAAGGATTGGCGGAGATTAAGCTTGCCTCTGAAGCATCCAGTAATTGCTGTTTTGGAAACTACTACTCCAAAATCCTTAAATCATTTAAAGGAAAAAACCGCACACCTAAATCATTGAACTTGAAAAGGGTTCCTACAAAGAGTGTTATATGCATTTGAGTTGGCTCCTTACCTCCTTTCTTCAGAACTGTCATTTTCTCTAGTATATTTGCTACATGCCTCTTGAATACGGGATCATTTATGTATGTATGAGTGTAACTGTGTGGTATATAAGTATAGATAGATAAGCAGACAGATAATGGATTCAACATTTATTGCTCTTCTCAGCTGAAATATGAGAACTGTTTCCATTGAAAAGCCTTGTGCTTGAACTACTAGGAAAGTTTTGCATGGACTGTTTGATATCTGGGTGACCCTGCCAAGAGAAGTGCAGCAGGTGAATATCAAGGAGAGGGCCTTTTAAGTGTTGGCACCCTGACAAAAGAATAGTGTTCCAAGACAAGCTCACCTGGAGCCTTTGGTGAAGACCTTTTATACAGCCAGGATTTTAATGGCCTTTTAAACTAGCCTTGGGCAGTTGTGGCTCCGTGTGGTTTTTAATCTGAGCTGTAAATTGTTTATGCTGTTTCTGTTGCAAATAATGCTTTTTTCCCTGTCTCTTACTGCTGATTTTAATTATATACGGCACCTTTTTAAAAGCTTGTCGTGTAAGGTGTCCAGGGAATATTTGTTGATAGGTGACCATACACATTTAATAAGTGAATAATAAAATTAATTTACATGATAAATTATTCATGTAAGTCACCACTTGATACTATAGGGATGACACGTGGGTGAACCAGCTGGGTGAAGTGCCTACTTCCAAATACTTGATGGAAGCTTTCAGAGTCGCTTGTGCTGATCATGGATTAGGGAGTGCAGGTGTGATAGACCCAATCCTGGAAGCATCCTTATGCAGGCAGCCTTGAGTGTTGGCTGCCCGGCTTCCCTGTCCCTCCTTGCCATGTAGTACCTTTTAGAGCAGGGGTGGAAAGCCTTTTCCAGCCCCAGGGCCACATTCAGTCATGGGCAACCTTCCAGGGGCTACATGCCAATGGTGAGTAGATTCAGAGGCAAAAGTGGGCAGCACAATGGATGTGAATTTTACCTTTGCACAAGAGACTACATTCCAGCCACACACGTCAAGAGGTTTTTACACACACACACCTACACACATATCTCTCCACCCTCCATCTAGGCAAGAAACAGACATCATCATAGTTCAAAGAACATAGGAAGCTGCCTGGTACTGAGTCAGACCATTGGCCCATGTAGCTCAGTATTGTCTACACTGGTTGGCAGCAGCTCTCCAGGATTTCAGGCAGGGAGTCTCTCCCAGTCCTACCTGGAGGTGCCTAGAATTCAACCTTGGACTTTCTGCATGCAAAGCAGATGCTCTACCACTGAGCTACAACCCTTTCTCATCAAGGACACATTCCACCACAGAAAAAGCACTTGAGAAGGGCACCAAGAAGGGCTGGGAACTCCTGGGAAGAGTTCTGAGGGCCAGAAAGAAAGGCCTGGAGAGCCTCATCCCCCTCCCTGACCTTTGCTCTAAAGTGTGAAGATGACATCCAAAAAGGTGAAGCACGCACACAATAGTTTTTTTGTTGGCACAAAAGAAAAATGGTTGACCAGGTGGTAGAAATTCCCTAGCTAAGCTGATGCTGTTATTAAACATAGTGAGGCAACCACCTGAGGAGCCCGCAGCCATTCCTCTCCGTTGCCACATAACTTCTTCTGTGACCCCTTCTTTGGCCTGCTGCCTTAGGTGTTGAAGTAAGATTCAGCACAATGTTGAAATAAGGTTCTGTAAGCAACGTTAAGATGGACCATCTTATCCTTTACCTCACACAACAAAATGTCTAGGGCCAGCCCTATTTCCTTTTTTTTTTATTATTAATTTTTATTCAAATTTTCAAAAACAAAAAAACAACACAAAACAAAAACAATTATACAAAATAAATAAAATGTTGACTTCCGATTTGTCGCAGATCAACCATAGGTCTACAATATATAACAATCCTATCTCTAAAATTATATTACAAAATCACTTTCCTCCAGTAGTTATCTTAATTAATCATCAAATCTCATAAACATTACTTTATTCTTTCCACAAAAAGTCCAAAAGAGATTTCAATTCCTTGAGAGATATATCTTTCAATTTTTCTCCAAATAAACATGTCGCTTAATCCATCTTGATTCAAATCTATTAGGTCCAGTAATTTCAATAGCCATTCCTCCATTATCTATATTAATTCCATCTTCCATCTTCAATAGTCCTGTTAAATCCAGTGGTTGCAGTATCCACTCATCCATTATCAGTATCTCATGATGATCTTGCTGTTATAGCCATAGTCATATAACAAGAGTCTGATGGGAATTTCCCCCTTCACAAATATGTCCTTGCCATCAATTCTAAATATGTTGCTGAAATATTGTTGTAAAGTCACTTCTCTGCTCTTCTTTTTTACAAAATGCACTGGCTCATCTCTTAAGAGTTTTTCCATTGTCACATATTTGTAATTAATTCCATAGATTTTTTCTATGTCAAGCTCCATCACATCATTCCAGTCAAGAAAATTATCCAAGACGTTGATAACTTTATCACTAATATCTTCATTAGTTTCTTCAGAGACAACGTTGAATTCCAAACAGTAAACTTTATTTCTAACATCCGTAAACTCCAGATCTTTTTCCAATTCCTCATTTGTTCCAGTCTCCATGGCTTGTATCTTCCCTTTAATTTTTCTTTTCTCATCTCTAATCCCATCAAAATCCTCTTTCACAGAATCCCCTATTTTTTTAAACTCCTGCATCATTTTGCTAAGTTCAATTTTCATCTCCTGTCTGCCCTGTCTCAGGGTTTGTTTCATTATCTCAATCTCACTCATTATTTTCTGAAACATAATTTCTTCCATGGTCTCAGTCACTTTCCTGGTTGTCATTCTTAAAACCACAAAAACAAAAAATTATTTCAGCCACAATTGGGTTAATGTTTCAGGCTTGCAGACATCAATACAGCCTGTCTTATCTCTTATATATTCAGGAAAACAAAACAAGTTTAGTTCCCAGCTTCAAGCAGTTAGTGGCGTCGTGAGTAAGCAGATTCGTCAAAATGAAATAGACCAAAAAAAAAAAAAAAGTTCCAGACATGATACTCCAAAGTTCATAAATCAAATTTATTTATTTTTTTCCCCTCCTCGAAATAAAAATCCCTCTTCCGTTAATATCTTTAGAATGCACTTCCAGGCCCGCTTTTTGCAATAAAAACAAAGATAAGCTTTTTTCGATTTCTTTCGTCCTTAGTTTCATGAGTGAAAGAGAAATTTTTTAACTCACCCAGTTCCTTATAGCTGATTCATTGACAAATCTCTTTTTGGTGCAACAATTTAAACCAAGTAAAAAAAAATGGAAAGAAGGATGCTTGCCTGTTAGTTCATTTTTCTTTGAAGAAAAGATAAACGTGTCGCTTAATCAGCAGGAGCTTTGATGGAAGTCCGTCCGGCATTCGCTGGCTGAACTTTCTCTCATAAATTAATGAAATCCAGTCCTCCCAACAAAAACAGGCTTTGTGGTTAATCTCACGTTTCTCCCTGACCAGGAGAAAATCTTAACCAGTCAAAAAAAAAAAAAACATTCTGACTGATTAAAGCTGAAAAAACTTCATCTAAGACAAGAGCTTGTCTCAGAGGCAGCACAGGCGAATCACCCTTCCCGGAAGTCTCCGGGCCAGCCCTATTTCCCAGTATAAAATACTTAAACATAAGCAGCACATGTTTGAAATGTTCAGGTTATTTAAAGAGATTACACCTGATGACCTATTCTACTCGTGAATTTATGACCAACTTTCAAACTGATGTGCTGTTTCCCTCCACCTGCATAGACCAGCTATGGTTATAATATACTACATGTCATATTTGCACAGTGGAAGCTAAAGTGGTAAATTATTGTAAAATTGTCCACCTCAGTCAACGGAAGTATGCAAAATTTTTGGTGCACTGAGCTGTTCCTTCTGGTTCCTGTCACTAAGGGACAGTAAACCAAATGTAGAGCTCTATCACTCATGATGAAGAACAAGTCATTGTGTTGAAAACATGTAATGGTACCATGCTAATTATGGTAGGGAATATCTACTGTGCTAGAAATAAGTTGTCTGAAGACAGTGAATATGTCAGAAGCAGAGTAAATACATTGCCAGGGAAAATGAGTGCACATTTTTCTCAATGTTTTCCTGCACTAGCAGGTGTAAATCATTTCTTGGGGTAATGTAGAGCTACCCAGGGAGATTCCTTTCCCTGTTGCAAAGCATGGCTTTCCAAAAAATAAACAAACAAAAAAATTCCAGTTCAGCAGCATGGTTGCTTTTAGAGTTCAGGCTCCCTTTGTTACTGATAAAAATGATAGTTGATAATTTTTCAGTAAGATGAGCTGGATTTCTTTTTGTCTTTAGCATAAAATTATGACATAATATAAAATACACATTTTGTTCAATTTCAGAATCAGACAATCATTAAGAATGGCTCAAAAAAACAACAACCCCTGCACAGTTGCATTCTCTACATGGTAAGAATCTAGCTAGGAGGCAGAGTTGTAACACTGTTATCCAGCTAAATAGAAATTTAAAGGCAGTTTCTGCATGAGTAATGATGCCACTGTAAACACAGCTACTCAGGTTGCTTGACTAGAGATGCTTGAGGAATTTGGCCTTTGTAAATTTCAATATAAAATGACCTGATCCACATCTCTTGGATTAATGTGCAAACTGGAATTTAGCTATCCATTGGATGCTGCAGGGATGAGACTGTGCTGGGACCATCAAGGGGCAAGCATTTCCACCTGCCTTGCCCCACCCCTCTGCCTGGGCCTTATCAGGAGGAGCTGCAGGCTGAGTCGTGCTGCTGCAGGGATGAGACTGTGCTGGGACCATCAAGGGGCAAGCATTTCCACCTGCCTTGCCCCCCACCCCTGCTCTTAGTGACATTTTTCTGGGGACTGCCCTTTACCAGGAAGATGAATGCTTTTGGTTTGCTGTTCCTGTTTTTTTAGAGATGTTAGGACTTCGTTAGTTTGATTTTTTTTTTTTTGTAAATTGTATTGTTTTTATTTGTATTTTGTATTTGTATTTTTTTTGTGTGTAAGCTGCCTTGGGGGCCTATTTGGCCGAAAGGCGGCCTAGAAATAAAACATTACATTACATTTCAGATTTCTCCAGTGTTGTGACACAGTTCTTGAATGTTTTAAACTTTTTCAACATAGGAAGGAGCAACTTTCACCAAGTCAGACCACGTACTCCTGGCTTTCAGGCAGGAGTCTTTCTACTTCTACCTGGAGACAACAGGGATTGAATTTGGGACCTTCTGAAATGCACATCATGTGCTCTTCCACTCTGTTGAGAGAAAATACACATCTGAAACATATTTGTTGTTGTTGTTATGTGCCTGCAAGTTGATTATGACTTACGGCAACCCTATGAATCAGCAACCTCCAATAGCATCTGTCATGAACCACCCTGTTCAGATCTTGTAAGTTTAAGTCTGTGGCTTCCTTGATGGAATCAATCCATCTCTTGTTTGGCCTTCCTCTTTTTCTACTCCCTTCTGTTTTTCCCAGCATTATTGTCTTTTCTAATGAATCACGTCTTCTCATTATGTGTCCAAAGTACAATAATCTCAGTTTCATTATTTTAGCTTCTAGTGACAGTTCTGCTTTAATTTGTTCTGACACCCAATTTGTCTTTTTCATGGTCCATGATATGCGCAAAGCTCTTCTCCAACACCACATTTCAAATGAGTTGATTTTTCTTGTATCTGCCTTTTTTCACTGTCCAACTTTCACATCCATACATAAAGATTGGGAATACCTTGGTCTGAATGATCCTGACTTCAGTGTTCAGTGATACATCTTTGCATTTGAGGACCTTTTCTAGTTCCCTCATAGCTGCCCTCCCCAGTCCTAACCTTCTTCTGATTTCTTGACTATTGTCTCCATTTTGATTAATGATTGTGCCAAGGTATTGATAATCCTTGACAAGTTCAAGGTCCTCATTGTTGTCAACTTCAAAGTTGCATAAATCTTCTGTTGTCGTTACTTTAGTCTTCTTGATGTTCAGCTGTAGTCCTGCTTTTGTACTTTCCTCTTTAACTTTCATCAGCATTTGTTTCAAATCATTAGTGGTTTCTGCTAGTAGTATGGTATCATCTGCATATCTTAAATTATTGATATTTCTCCCTCCAGTTTTCACACCTCCTTCATCTTGGTCCAATCCTGCTTTCCGTATGATATGTTCTGCATATAGATTAAACAAATAGGGTGATAAAATATACCCCTGTCTCACACCCTTTCGAATGGAGAACCAATCGGTTTCTCCATATTCTGTCCTTACAGTAGTCTCTTGTCCAGAGTATAGTTTGCACATCAGGACAATCACACGCTGTGGCACCCCCATTTCTTTTAAAGCATTCCACAGTTTTTCATGACCTACACAATCAAAGGCTTTGCTAATCTATAAAGCACAGGGTGATTTCCTTCTGAAATTTCTTGCTCCGTTCTATATCCAACATATGTTTGCAATAAGATCTCTGGTGCCTCTTCCCTTTCTAAATCCAGCTTGGACGTCTGGTACATCAAATAATATTTAAGTGCCTTTTTTAGAGGATTTAAAAAAAGAAATCCACAGATTAACTGAATGGAACCAAACTATGGATTAAAATTTAACAGTAGCATTGACTGGACATAGACAAATTTGACTGTACTTCTGTTTGGCAAGCTGCCCCTTTAATAATTAGATTCTAACATAGCAATAAGAACTAGAGTCAGAAACGAAATCAGAGAACCCCAATGAGCACGTGAAAGTCATTGTATGGGTCCACAAATGTCTTTTGGTCCAATTTTGTTATCTGATCATGTGAAAGAATGTTTCTTCAGGTAATGTTGGAACTTGATTCCCCATGTTTATCTTGCTGAGCTTAATGTCACAGGTCATATACTAACAGTGGTGTTAAAAAAACAGCTTTTTAATAAATATCCTGGATTCCATTTCCTCCCCTAAGTATAATAGAAATCTTGATTCTGGCAATTATACTTGTTAATTTTGTTATTAAACTTCAAAGAAGATAATGCCATTAGTGATATATAACTGATGCTGTATAAATTAAATGCTTAAGCCACCTATGAGGTTTCTTCATGCTAGCTAATATTAGTTATGAATATTTAGAACAGAACACACAAACACACATACACACCTCTTACTCTGACTACTGAATTTTTACCTGCTTTAACAAATCAAATTATATCTAAATAACAATACTAAGAATATTTAGATAGGAATAGGTCCCAGTGAAATTACTGAGACTTCCTTTTAAGTAAACATGAATAGGATTGAGTTGTAGGAGTGTCCTTCAATCCTTCAAACTGTTGTGTTTTACAGATATCATATGAGAACCAGTGTGTTGTAGTGGTTAAAATGTTGAACTAGGATTTGGGAAACCAGGATTAAAATCCCCACTTAGGCTGCAGTGCAATGCATGTCTACTCAGAAGTAAGTGCCTTTGGGTTCAATGGGACTTACTCCCAGGTAAGCTTGTTTTAGATTGCAGCATAGTTATGAAGTTTACTGGGTGACCTTGGGTCAGTCACATTTTGTCAGTCTAACCTTTCACTAGGGATGTGATCCACAGGCTGGTGCCAGTTCAAAAGCATTCCATCAATCTAACAGGCCGGTATCAATTCGAGTTAGTTCTTTGTCTACTACTCGCTGTTTTTACCAATCCATTTTTTCTTGCAAAAAATTGATATTCATATCAATAATTTTAAAAGAAATATCAATATTTTGAAAGGAAATATTGATAAAATTATCATTCTTAATATCAATATTATAAAGGCAGATTTTTTAAAAAAAGATCCCTTTTCGAAAATAGCCGCAGAAAATTGCCACATAAAATTCTGATCTGCGATGATAAAGAATAAGTGAATTAATGGAAAATTCTGTACCAAATCTGAGTTGGGCAGAATTCTGGCAGTTCGCTACCTACTATATAGGAGTTGTTTAAAACCACAATATTAGATGCAATATTATTGCAGATCAAAAAAGTACAACCAGGGCCCAGAGGATGCCAGTGTGGTTAAAGAGCAGAGTCAAATAAGCTATTAGAGTCAAGAAGGCTACCTTTAGAAAATGGAAGACTTGTCCAAATGAAGAGAACAAAATGGAATGCAAACCTTGGAAAAAGAAATGCAAGCAAACACTAAGGGATGCTGAAAAAGAATTTGAGGAGCACATTGCTAAAAACATAAAGACTACCACCAGAAACAAAATATTTAAATACACTAGTAGCAGGAAGCCGGCTAGAGAGGCGGTTTGACATTGATAACAAGGGAGTCAAAAGTGTGCTAAAGGAGGATAAGGACACTGAAGAGGAAGGGGGAAAGGCTGTAGCTCAGTGGTAGAGCGAAGGTCCCAGGTTCAATCCCCAGCATCTCCAGGTAGAGATATGAGAGAATCCTGTCTGAAATCCTACAGAGCTGCTGCCAGTCAGTGTAGACAGTACTGAACTAGATGGACCAGTGGTCTGGCTCAGTATAGGGCAGTTTCCTAAAATCCTATGTAAGAGAAGCTGAATGATTATTATTATTATTTTTGCATCTGCTTCCCAGAACAAAATACAGGGCAGAACCTGAACTAACTTCCACAGCAAGGGACTCTGAGAAAATGAAGCAAATAGTGGTGACATGAGACAAAGTTCAAGGCCTTACTGACAAAATTAAAAAGTCACCAGGTCCAGATGTGAAATTGCTGATTTTCTAACAAAAATATGTAATGTGTCTCTAAAAGCAGCATCCATACCTGAGGGCTAGAAAGTGGCTAATGTAACCCCAATTTTTTAAAAAGGGATCCTGAGGGATCCTGGAAATTATAGCCCATTTACTTTAATGTCTGTTCTGGAAAACTGGTAGAAAGTATTGTTAAAAATAGTGGGTTGTATTCAACATACAGTAACACTAAGGACATCGTTCCGTCAGCTCAAGGATTTCTCCTTGCCTGATGGAACAATCTCCCCTCTCTTCCCCCACATCCCCCCTAAATTTGTTCTGGGGTTTCCTCCAACCCTCCAGAATAGATTTGCAGATTGCATGGGGGAAGGAGAGGGAGGAAACTCCATTGCACTCACACTAACTCTAGCACTAGTACAAAAAGTTAGTTGAATGCCACCCAGAATTACTAACCCTATAGAAGAACAAGTCTTCCTGAAACAGAACCAGCATATCATCTGCAAGGGTAAGTCCTGTCCCACTAACCTGTTGGAGTTCTCTGAGAGTATAAAAAATCATATAGATAGAGGTGGTCTAGTTGACATTGGGTACTTAAGACTTTCAAAAAGATTTTGACAACGTACCTCACCAAAGATCTCTGAGTAAGCTTAGCAGACGTGGAATAAGAGAAATCTTCTTGTGGAACAGTAACCAGTTAAGAAACAGGAAGCAGAGAGTAGGAATAATGGACCGTTCTCAGTGTAGAAGGTGGGAATCCCCCAAGGAATGGTATTAGGACCTGCACTTTTTAACTTGTTCATAAATAATTTAGAGTTGGTGGTGAACAGTAAGGTAGCCAGGTTTGCTGACAATACCAAATTGGTCAGGGTAGTTAAAACAGAAAGGAATTATAAAGAGCTCCTAAAGGATCTCTCCAGATTGATTGAATGGGCAGTAACGTAGCAAATGCAATTCAATGTAAGCAACTGTAAAGTGATGCACACTGGGGCAAAACCCCTTAATTTCACATAGATGTTCATGGCGCCTGAACTGGCAGAGACTTTGGGGATGTAGTGGATAGTTGAATGAAGATGTCAACCTGGTGCGCAGAAGCTGACAAATCATTAGAACAGGGATTAAAAGTAAGACTGGCAATATCATAATGCTGTTATGCAATTCTATGGTGCGTGCAACTGCACTTGGAATACTGTGTAGAGTTCTGGTTGCTTCACCTCAAAAAGGATATTGTAAAGTTGGAAAGGGTTCAGAAAAGGGCAACCAAGTTGATCAAGGGGATGGAGCAACTCCTTGACAGTGAAGTGTTACATCTGTGCCTTTTTAGTTTAGGGAAAAGGCAAGTAAGAAGTGACATGATAGAGGTGCATACATCTATGCTTGGTGTGGAGAACGTGGATAGAGAAATGGTTCAACCCCCCTTATAATACTAGAACTCAGGGACATTCAATAAAGCTGAATGTTGAAAGGTTCAGGACAGACAAAAGAAAGTACTGCATGCTGTGCATAGCTGAATTATGGAATTCACTCCATAGAGGCAGAGTCTGAATGCCTTTGAATACCAGCTGCTGGGAATCGCAGGTAGGGAGAGTGCTGTTGCACTCAAGGTCAGTATCAAGCAGTATGCCTCTCAATATCAGTGTCTGGGGAACATGATCCAAAGAGTGTGCTTGTGCTGATATCCTGATTGCATGCTTCCCACAGGCATCTGGTGGGCCACCATGAGAACAGAGTGCTGGACCAGATGGGCCTTTGGCCAGATCCAGGAGGCTCTTCTTATGTTGTTATGTTCTTATGAGGATAAAATGGAGAGGAGGGAAGGACAATGTACACCACCTTGAGTTCCTTGGAGTAAAGATGGGATATAAATGCAATAATAATTAAAAATAAAGTAGGAGACACATCTATTTCATCACCGATATCCCTATTAAATTAACCAGGTCTTTATAACCCCTGTAGCATTTCAATTGTCTAGCATTTTGTGTTGCCATGATATATCACTTTCAAGATGGAGATTATTTGATGACAAAATTGTCAAGTGTTAGTGGAAGAGCACAAAGTAAGGAATACTGAGACATGTCATGGTGCTCTGTAGCTTGAGCCCTAAGAAAGTACCTGAATACGCTCAGCTCTGCTAGAATAGGCAAAGCACCAGAGCCAATTGTGTAAAAAGCCTTGAGTATGTAGACTGGTTTGCACATCTCTGTAGCTGTCGCAAAATCAATGACTGTTAAAGGAGTATTTCCTTCAAATGAAAAGAATGC
The DNA here is from genome assembly GCF_030035675.1 of Rhineura floridana. Classification (NCBI taxonomy): domain Eukaryota; kingdom Metazoa; phylum Chordata; class Lepidosauria; order Squamata; family Rhineuridae; genus Rhineura; species Rhineura floridana. Next base: position 55,108,558 of record NC_084486.1, read on the forward strand.
CAGCTTTCCCATCCTCACATATACTCACTTTCCAGCAGGCACATTAAGAACATATTCAACATTTTTCATCAATCATGTTGCAGTCTGTAAACAACAGATTCATTTGTTAATTGCTCCTGCAGCCTCCAGTAAGAAAAGGAATGGATATCGGAAGCTTTAACCAAGCTGCAAATGAATATGTTGCAGCATGCAGACAAAACAGGATTTTTTCGCCCTGAAGCACACATAGCCATACTTGTGAAGCTGTTAACATCATAGCTTAAATCTTTTTCAGAAAATGTCTTTTTCAGCCTGATCACCCAATTCCTCGGCGGGGGTGGGGACTCTCAGGGATCACATTCCAGGACTGGGTGGAGCCATACCCTAAAGTGGGTGGAGCCAGACTGGCAAAAACACAAATACACAACCGTAACACACACACATATACCTGCCTACTTCTCCTCAGCTACTCCATCCATGGGGACCAGGGGAGAGAGGAATGTGCTTGAAAAAAATAACAGGTAGTGAAAGGGGGAAGTGAAAGACACAAAGAAGGAAATATTTGCTTTCATGAGAAGAGGAAAAAAGAATCTGCTCGGAAAGAAGGAAGATCTCTGGCACAGCATGGGTAGGGTGGAAAGGCTTAGTTACTGGGAGTGAATTGTGTCTCTTCTCTTACTTCCCTTCCATCTGCTCTTGAGAGGCCACACCACCACTGCTCAGTCTCTGCTACTAGTGCTTTCCTGCAGGAGAAGCACAACTGCTATTTGCTGTGAGCTGAGGTACCCCAACAGTGACAATTGAAGTAGAAAGGTGATTGCTCCCAAGAACCAGGAAGTGCTTTGAAAGCTGATGAAGGCAGCTGATCATTGACCAGGAAGTATTTTGAAACGCTGCAGAAGGACAAGCAAGAGCTGTAGTAGAGTACTGTTAATACTGATGCATGGCAGGTTGGAAACGGAGTGTGTTGTGGCATCAGGCATAGAGCATTACAACAGAAGTTTGGCTTTCTGTTTTTGTAATGTCTGCACTTATCTTACATGGCCACTCCACTGTGGAGGACTAATGATTCCCACCCTTTGTGCCAGTTCTTTGGCAGATAACCATAGAGGAAAAAAGGGCTAGACTCTGCAAGATTTCCAACTCCTCCCACTGTACAAGCTCCACAGTTAGGCAAATAACTTTATTTATTTAGACAATTGAGACTTTACAGACATTATAGAAGCTGTCATCATAGAATGTGTCTTCTCCAACTGGCGTTGTTAGTGCATAAGTACAGTCATTATTAATGAAAAAGTGTGCAATTAATATTATCTGAATGAGCTTATAAATCAGTGCTGGATGGGAGGTCTAAAGCAATGTTTGTGTCTGTGCTAGTTTGTATTTGGTACCTCTGCTCATTTAGAGAAAAGTATTGTGTCATACAATCCTTAGTGTGAAAACTCAGAAGTATGCCCCAGGGAGTTCAACTTGACTTTTTCCCTATTACCAGAGCTGTCCTAACTCTGTCCCAGGGTCTCTTGGAGCACCAGAGAAACCACGGCTCCTGCAGGTCAAGCAAAAGAGGTGTTTCTTTTTTTGCTGTAGAGCAGCCTTTCCCGACCAGTGTGCCTCCAGATGTTGTTGGACCACAACTCCCATCTTTCCTGGCCATTGGGAATGCTGGCTGAGGCTGATGGAAGTTGTGGTCCAACAGCATCTGGAGGCACACTGGTTGGGAAAGGCTGCTGTAGAGAGTGTCCCATACTGGTGCAGCAGAGGGCCCAGATTGGGTCCCTTGCCAGCAAATGGGCCCTCTGATGATCCACTGGATCCTCAGGTGGCCCTCCTCCTGCCCCAGCCAAAAAATCCATGTTAAGCTATTGTTCACAATAATACTACTAGTGGTAGTTCCAAAACAGCTCACATCTTTGGTGAACAAAGGAGGGCTTCTGCAGTGATGAAGCATTCCCCCTTCCAGTGGAGCTGGCAGAGCCACCATTGAGTCCTACCCCACTCGCCAGAAACATGGATCAGGTGTTAGTATTGCTTCCTAAGTGTACTTTTAATTTCAGCTACAACTTGCTAAATATCCAGGTGTGAAGGCACCATGCTTCTGAATATCCATCAATAGGAGAGGTCTGTTGTCTTCATGTCTTTCTTGAGGGTTTCCTGGGGGTATCTAGCTAGCTGCTTTTGGGAACAGGATTATGAACCATATGGATACTTAGTATAATCTCTGTGACTGTTCATATGTACTTATGATCTTTGCAGGAAAGTGGGGACAGAGAGGAGTATTTCTCTTTGAATTCCACATAGTCATATTAAATACTAAAGTCGGTGCTACTGAAATTCCCTTATTCCCATTGCATTTATGGTATGATGAACTTAGAGAGCTGATTAAGAGCTGTCGCTTGTGAAAATATGCGTGGAAATGTTTGGATGAGCAATCATGTCAGTGCTCACTTGCCAGCTTTCTGTTTTGTGAGGTTTCTTCTGAACATTTGGTCCATGCTCAGAAGGTCCTCTCCATCCCCATACTAATAACTTGGGTTATACATGCTCCAAAATATCATTTCTTTACCTGTGCATGCCAGGGGTGTTGTACATGCTGGGATTTCCATAGCATAATAGGTTCTACTCACAAGTGAGCCCTCAGCAGAGACAGGTATGTTCATAAGCCACAGCTTCTTTGTTAGGAACAACACATATTAACATAACTATCTAGCACAGGGATGGGGAAACCTGTGGTCCTCCAGATGTTGTTGGATTCCAACTCCCATTAGCCCCAGCCTGCATGGATAATGATCAGGGAAGATGAGAGCAGTAGTCCAACAAGTTCTGAAGAGCCATAGAATAGCCACTGCTGACCTAGCAGCAAAGTACAGCAGCTTAGGCAGACTTCCATTTGTTCTAAACATACATATACTGAGGAATGGAACAAACAGTAGTCACACCCAGTTGAACTAAACCACACCAGACAAGCGCCAGAGGTGAAACTGGACTTTTCCATTAGAAGCCCCTTAAGATACATTCAATGTATGTTACATTCATTCAGACTGGGTTGTCTTTTAAAACTTTATCCCACCTATTATAACCTTAGCCTAAGCAGCCAACAAAATCCACCAAACTTGGCATTAATCCACTATCAGCAAGACAGAGTCAGTGAATCTGAAAAAGCTTAATGTTTCTATCTCTTTTATAACTTATCTGGAGCATTAATGTTTAATGGGGTTTCTCTTTCTTCAAGAGAAGGACAGACTGCAGCCTCTCCCCTCGCACGTTCAGGAAACTAAATGATTCCAATGTGCAGTAGAACAGTAGGATTGTGCTCTTCCTGAAGGGTGCCCCGGTACTTGAAATATCAAAACAGTGATAAATTCCTATGTGACTGAAATGTGCAGTCTTTACCACTGATTTTGACTAATAAAGATTGCACATTGGACGGGCAAATATAGGAATCCATTTATGCCATTTGAACATTGCATGGATGTGTGGAGGTGGGAGAATAGAGCAAGCAGCTGTAATGATCCCCCGATGCCCCATGAGTTTACCCAGTTTGCAAAGTATTGAGTTTACCCAGTTTGAATAAGCCCATATTGCAAAGTAAAGGGGGAATCTCTACCCATTTACTGACTGACTGTGGCACTGCACTCTGATCCTCTTACAATATGGTCACCCTGGAGGACCTTCTAACCTAGTGCTGGTTAAATTACAAAGATTGTCAGAAAGAATAAACTAAACAAAAGAAAGAAGAAATGAAGTTTGTAAATTACAAATGACCTTTGTAAGACAGAAAATCATCTATTTATGGAGGACCACTCTTTTCCATTTGACTCCATGTTAACCTCTTATTATCCTGAAATTTGCTATGCAATAAAACATAAATGCTTCAGATAAGTTCTAAAATAGATAGAAAAATTAAGCTTTTTCAGATTCACTGGCTCTCTCTTGCTGGTGGTGGATTAATGCCAGGTTTGGTGGACTTTACTTGCTGATTAGTAAGGTTGTAATAGGTGGGATAAAGTTTTAAAATAAAACCAATTAAAGCACTGAGTGAGCCATTTATTTTTAGAAAGTTTAGAAAGAAATTCAAGTCTTCCGTTTTTTAGCACCAGGGGAAATGCCCTTCACTTTGCAAAACAGCATGCCTGCCAACATGCTGTCACTTGTTCTGTCCCAGCACTAATCTCAATTAGTTTGCAGAGTTAAAGTAAGATTAAGTAGCCTAAAAACCAGTTTCCAGTATCTCTTTATCTTTGCAATGTAAGTTTCAAAATTGTGAATGAGATGTCTTTGTTGTATACACAGCTGAATCATCATACTAGCAGCAATGCCCACAGCCATTCTCTCTGTGAAACGGGAAAGTCGCCCAGCATGACACCAGTGAAGAAGAGAGGCATAATTTAATTTGCTGACTTCTTTTGAAGCAGATCACAAAATTGGAAATCAAGTTATTTTACAGATGCCTTTATAAGACTAAGCTGTCAGAAATATGCTTTCAGTTGGGACTAATTATTAGACTGGAATTGTTCATGTTAGCTATTTCATACATTGATATTCTATTATATACTCATGCCCCAACCCAGGTTTTAAGTAATATGCTTGCCATTTCTATACAGTACATTCAGTATTAATATTAGGCAGATACTCTTGCTGTATTGTTTTCAGCACCTCTTATTTTATTATGAATGTTATATTGTTTTATATAAACAACTTAGAGGCTTTTGTTAATTATATGGTATATACAGTAAATCTTATTAAATAAATAAATGCTGCCCTGGGCTCCTGCTGGAAGGAAGTGCAGGATATAAATCAAAAAATAAAAATAAAATAAATAATATATTTTACAGTAAGGGCGACACATGTAAGATAAAGAGAGTGAGTTGTGGTTTCATTTCATTGAAATCAATGAAACAAACTACAGTTTCAACTTAGGCCTCATCTGCACTATACATTTAAAGCAGTACTGTCCCACTTTAAAGAGTCATGGCATCTCCCAGAGAATCTTGGAAATTGGAGTTTGTTAAGAATGCTGAGAGTTGTTAGGAGGCTCCTATCCCAGACTGGTTTAATAATAAATCCCTCTTTCCAGAGAATCCTGGGAATTGCAGCTCTGTGAGGGGAATAGGGTCTCCTAACAGCTGTCAGCACCTCCCTTTTCAAACTGCAGTCTCCAGGATTCTTTGAAGAAAGCCATGACTCTTTAAAGTGGTATAATACTTCTTTAAATGTACAGTGCAAATGGGGGCTTAGTCTGTATGCAACCCAATATGTGTTAGGGTGTGGGAGCAAATGTCACGTCCTACATGCAATGCGGGAGAGTGCATTAGCCTGAACTTAATCCTTGCACTTCACCACAACCACATCATAGATCATCCTATCAACTTGAAGTTGCCTGTATTTTTCCTTGAAGGGAGAAAAACAGGTTGGGAGGTGGAATTTTGTGGGGAAAGAGTTAAGGAGCCATTGCTATCCCACACAGAGTCACAGTCTCCTGAGGCATTCTTTATTCTCTCACCATATCTTCCCTACGTTGGTGAAAAACATGGATCTAAGAATTTGCAGAACTTGCCTTTTTCCAAATGCCATATAGGCTATGTCCACACTGGGGCATTCATGCGTATGTGGATCATTGTTCTGTGTATGTGTTTGTGTGCCATCATCCATACATGAGCACTTCTATTTTATGCCTCCAAAATCTACCTTGGTGTTTCCTGTCCGCAGTTGGAGCAATGTTTGATGGGATGTATATGCACTGTGTTTTGTTGTCCCCTTCAGTTAGTACTTCCCAACCCACCATAAGTTCCAGAAACCTGAGGTCTATTATGGGCATGTGTGGAAGGATAAAATGTATTTTTTTTAATGTAGCTGTTTTGTGCAAGATCTATTCTGTGCAAAAGAGGTTTTTTAAAAAAAACAATTAAAAATACCAGGAACCTGCATGCTTTCTTATGGAAGTAGGGGGTGTGGTGATAGATAGCACCACAGAAGCTCACTAGAACCTGCCCACACAATGTGCTCCAGCACATTCACAATCAGGTAACAAATAATTTTATGTTCGATTTGCCTCCCATTTTAAAATTTGTCCCAATTGGAAAAAACTGAGTTTACTGTCAAAAACTGTGGGCTGTCACTTGGATGGGAAGAATGTCATGTGGATGATACTCAAAATATCAAGGCACATGTAGCTTCAAATCCACATTAAAGTCCTGTGTGCATGAGCCCATTTGTGAAATCAGTCTTTTAATGTGACCGCACCTGTACTTTGGAACTCCCTGCCTACCATTAATTGGTGTGGGAGAGAAGGGTTTTTTTAAAACCCTTTTCTCTCCTGCACCATTTTCCCATAGAAAATTCCCCTATAACACTTCCCCCCCCATTTTTTGGTTGTTTTTTAATTAAATTATATAACAACTGGGAGAAAGCTGGGATTTTTGAAAGAAAAATGGCATGGGGAGAATTAGGATTAGGGTTCAACAAGATCCTGATCCATGATGTGGGCAGGGCCGACGAAAGGGGGGAGAAGACAGTACAAATTACCAGGACCCAGCAGTCTGGAAGGGGTCCCGGGACCTGACTATGTTGCATATGTTTTTGTCTTTCTCAGTAGTATAATTATTTGTTGATCGTTTTTGACATCCATTGTCAAATTGGTGAATTTCAAAGAAAATAATAATGATATCAAAGATTAAAGTGTAAAGATTTTTAGCCAGTCCGCCCTTGCTGGGGGGCCTGAAATTTTTTTTTCACTGGGGCCCAAACGCACTCTCAGAGGTCCTGGTAGTGGGAGTCTGTGACTGCTTTTTGTAAATGAAGACAGGGTCAGAATTAGCATATTTTTTAATCACATGCTTAAAGTCACATAAAATTTGATTCTCAGAATCGACAAAATTGGGCTTATTGTGTCCATACTTCCAGCAACAGGAGTTGGTTAAACTGACTCTGAACATCTATACTATCCTAAACATCTCTAGGTTGGTTCTGTGGAAATGTATTATTCAATGGCTATGTGATTTTTGTGAGTTCAATCCATCACCAAAAGTAACTAGTGTAAGAAAGTTATCTGGATTGTATAGTTTTCTTTAGTAATCCCATGAAAAAATAGCTAGTGTTCTGTGCTACTTTTTGTTACTACCAGATGATAACTCCATGAAACAAACAATATTTTGACGACGTTTTGAATATTAAAGAGACCACATTTTCTAAGTGCAACATATTTACTTATTTTAAAAAAAATAACAATTTTGTATGCCTCTCTAATAAGATGTCTGCCTTTTAAGCTAAACTGTAAAAATCTCAAATAATGGAAAAATAAGTTGTTGATGGCTCAGTAGGATATAGTCACTTATTGGATCCATTTCCTTTTGTTTTTCAGTTGCTGATAAAGGTAAAGAATCAAACAGGCCCTCCTGCCCACCAACCCTAATTTTACACACTGAAATGAAAAACAAACCAACAGAAAGTGAAGATGAGAAGGTTTGTTCTCATTATATTATTCTGATTTGGGAAATATATTTATCTGCAGCAATCAAACAGATAACAAGGGCTTGTTGCATAGAGTTTGCTTTTCAATACATCCAGATTACTTAGTGTACATTTCAAGAATTCTCTGAGCCATTTATCTGTTTTGGTAGTTCTGGTCATACATGTGAGCCAAGCAAAACATTCAGATAAATAACATGCTTCAAAGTTTATGGGACTGTACCATATAACACTACACATTGGAGACTGTGTGTCTGAATATTGCCTCATATAAAAATGTCTCTGTTCATGGATAACTAGAAGATCAGGAAGGGTTTCTAGCATACCTTCCTGCCTGGCAGGCTACTTTTTTACATGGAGGTAATTTTAAAATATTTACTTATTTTAACTGGCAGCATATGAGAAGGTGATCTTTCATAAACACAAGAAAGATGGGAAGTTATCTAATATATGGACTCCTTATAAAGATCTGTTTCCTTGAATGTTTGAGCACCGGGTTGGTTTGGATCACCAGCCATCCCCCCCACCCCCGCTTCCCCTGTTTCCCCTCCTACTCCTTACATGTTTGCACAGAACACATTGTTTTGATTTATTATGTATTGTTTGACTGTATTTGTGGTTTTTTGTTTCTTTTTGGAAAATTCAATAAAAATATTAATAAAAATATTTAATTTTTATTTTATTTATTTAACACACACACACTCACATGCATTATCTAGCTATCTGTCTAGACAGACAGACAGACAGACAGACAGATAGATGAGTTAGAGGTGGTTTAAAAATTAAAAGTAAAAACAATCAATACAAACGAAAAAAAGGGTATAAAATGAAAAAAGTCAGAGATTTTAAGTCAGAGAGATGAAGTTATACTTAATCTTATATTACAAATGTTTTAAATGCCTAGATGACTAAGAGTTATTTACCTGATCCCTAAAAGATAGCAAAGTTGGCACCAGGCATACTTTCCGGGGGAGAGCATTCCACAGCTAGATCATCACTACAGAAAAAGCCCTCTCCCTCATTATAACAAACCTCAATTTTGATGGAAGTGGTATTTGGTATGGAGTGGGCATGGGAGGAGGAAAAAGAAAGAGGGGAGGGAAGGAGGAAGGGAGAGGAGAGGGGAAGGAGGGGAAAGGCAGGTGTGATCATTTGCATGCTTATTGAGTTCAATGGGATTTACTTCTGTGCAATCATAGTTAAGATAGGTAAAAATGACCATGGAGGAGGGGGAGGGGAGAGGAGAGGGAAGGAAGGGGAGAGGGGAGTGGCAGCAGGGGAGAGGGAAGGAGAGGAATGGAAAGGGAGGGCGAAGGTGAAGGTGAAGGAAAGGGAAGGGGCAAAAGGGAGGAATGGGAGGGAGGAGGAGGGGAGGACAGGTTTGATCATTTGCATGCTTATTGAGTTCAGTGGGATTTACCTCCATGCAGTCATGCTTAAGATAGGTAAAACTGACCATGGGGGGCAGGAGGAGGAGGGGAGAGGGGAGGGGAAGGAGAAGGGGGAAGGAGGGGCAAAGGAAGGGGAGGAAAGGGGCAAGAGGGAAGGGATAGGAGGGAGGAGGAGGGGAGGGCAGGTTTGATCATTTGCATGCTTTTTTAGTTCAGTGGGATTTACCTCTGTGCATTATGCTTAGGATAGGTGAAACTGATCTGGGGAAGGGGCAGGGAGGGGAGGAGGAGGGCAGGAAGGGGAGGGAGAGGGAGGAAAGGAAAACATTGTGAATAGTATCATTGTTTACAGCAGGCACATGTAGCCTCCCATCCAAATTTAAACCAAAGCTGTCACTGACCACATCCATACCAGACCTTTATTTCCCTTTAGACAGTCGTGGCTTCTCCCAAAGACTCCTGGGAAGTGTAGTTAGTGAAGGGTGCTGAGAGTTGCTAGGAGATGCCCTATTCCCCTCACAGAGCTTCAATCAGAGCAGCTGACTGTTAAACCTCTCAGGCCAATGGAGCTCTGTCAGGGGAATAGGATTCTCCTCTTACCACCCTTCACAAACTACACTTTCCAGGCTTCTCTGGGGGAAGCCATGACTGTCTCGCGTGAAATAAAGGTCTGGTGTGGGCGTGGCCTCCTGATTAGGCAAGCCAAATAGCTGTGAGTCTGGCTTTTAGAACACTGACAGATGGTTCTTAATGAGCGTGTCTGGGCTTATCATTGACTCCAATGCTAAATTTCATAAATTAATTAAAAATTGGCCAGGCATTTTTTTATCTTTTGAAGTGCAGACGATGAAGGTCTGAGTATGGGGCAAGGCCCTTAATAGTATTACAGGTACTCTGTGAACATTGCTGATTTTTAATTAATTTCAACATATTATAAGAACACTGACAGAAAAAAGTCCAACAGGGGTCTTTCTCTCTCTTTCTACACTTCGAGCTCTCAATTCTCTCTGACTGTTTTGTGTATCGCCATGAAAATTTAGAGGATTGTTAAGCAAGCGTTTCTGAGTTCAGGACTATAAGTTTTGTAAGGTTTTGTTTTAAAATGAGTTTAAGGGAAGCATCAGAATAGCATGGGGGTATTTTCAATTTAATATTGTGTAATGTGAAAAATCCATGCTGGCTGTAGTGTATAGCCACTCTTGTGGCTGTTATAATATCAATGAAATGTTGCAGAATACACCTGCCCCCCCCCAAAAACAGCACAGAGTGGTCCTTCAGAACTGTGAGTAGTGTTCCACTCATGAAATGCAGCTTTCCTTTCTCTTCCTTTCAGTTGCAGCCCTGTACGCCTCCTGAAAATCTGTGCCCCCTGAAAAGCTGTCGGGGACAACTTTGAACACGTGTGGGAAACCTTATTGCTGAACTGCAACTCGTATAAGCCTCAGCAAACATGACCAGTGGCCAGGGATTATGGGAGTTGTAGTTCAGAAACATGTGGAGGGCCCCCCACACTTGCTCTAGAACAACATGTGATGTGGCATGGTGGGCTGCAGAACTCTGAAAGTCTACCACCACCACCACCTTGTGTGAGAGAAAGTTTGATGTGTTTTAGGCAAATACTCTATTAGATCTACGTCCATGTGTGGTGCATAAGGTTATGGAATTTGATGTGTGGACCTGGATTCAAATCTTTTCTCTCCCCTAAAACCTAAGACTGAGGCCTTAAGCGAGTCACGTTTGATAAGGACTAGCTTCAGTAAAGACTCTTGCCCCTAATGATCCTTAGTTGCTTCAGCTTATGGTGAACTGGTTATGGACATCAGATAGCAGATGCAGCATTAAGCCTTTAATATAAAATTTATCAAGTTTATTGTGCCTAATCTACCTTGTGATCAGGGCTGGCATCAGGGATCAGCATCTGTGAAAGCCTGTGACCCAATAAGTGGGCCACTTGACAGTGGGGACTTTCCTGGGACCTCCTGGTCCTGCTGCTTCTCCTCTTTGCTACCACATCATATGTTTTTCAGTGCTATTCCTTCTCAGAGTATACCCACTGAAGTTTATCGACATGGCTAACTTAGGTTCATTAATTTCAGTGGATCAACTCTGAGTAGGATTTAACTGAATACAACCCATAGGATGCTACAACCCATAGGATGCTGATAGTGAGTCAGTGGCTCCACAAGGTTTTAGACAGGGGTCTCTCCCAGACCTCCCTTGAGGTGCTGAGGATTGAACCAGGGTCCTTCTGCATGCAAAGTCGATACTCTGCCATTGAACTACAGCCAAGCTTCCTGTTCACCATCATCTGCCCTCTCTGTGCAAGGGAGCAGTGAGAAGAGTGAGGAGAAGGGGCAACCTACACTTACCTCTCCATCTGAGTGATGGTGTTGATTGGGCCCAGAGGGAAAAGCATGTTGACTGGGTAGTGGCAAAGTGGCAAGGAGGAGGTGGCTACACTCAGGTACATTGAGAGCATATTGTCCAAGCAGCGCCCCTGCTGTCAGTCAGGAACTGGCACTGGTTGTCATGATTACAAGAAATGAATGGTAAGACAATTAGTTCACTGAAATGTGCAACAGTATTAAGTCATAAAATCCAATGTAGAGTGGTTCTTTTCAGTTACAAACTGTACCTCATTTTCATAGCATCTGTACACACATTTTTGTGTATTGTTCATAAGTCTGTTATTATCAAGGTTAAGTGCAGCACTGCAATTGCCTTTCTGTTCAAAAGCAGCATCTCTTTCTGGTTTTTATGTTGTTCTTGTCTCCATGCTAAGTATCCTGTAGACGGCTGCATTTTTCGTATGACTTCAAAATAACAAACATTTAATTTGATTAGTTATTGCGAGTTGAAGTGAAACATGTAGTATAATGATGTCTTTTGTTGATTAATCTCTCTATATTTCCATTTGAAGAATCATCCTTTAAAACTGCTCCCAGACGATGGCAATGCTTCAAATGGCAACAAGCCTGTGGCATCCACTCCTGTACCAGGATCTCCGTGGTAAGTATATTTAGACCAGGTATCTTTCACTCATCATATCAGCACTCTTACCACTGATCTCTTCTGCTATAGCTAATGGAACAAAGGAGGAAAAATGATTCTGTACATTAAGCAATGGTTCATGATTTTCTTTCAGAAACTGACTGTGCATTTATGTTACTGATCTCATAACTTCACAAAAATACAATGAACACATATTTGTATTTGTAACCTGCTCCATTCTTAAAACTGTGGCTGGGTTCAAAGTTTAAAATACACATTAAGTACTGATGTCAAATTAAGATTAAAGATATATACAAAAATGTACAATGCATTCCTAATTACACTTACCTGGAAGTATATCCCATTGAATTCAGTGCCACTTACTTCCAAGTAAACATGCAGAGGATTGTCAATTACAGATCAGCCCAGATAAAAACTTACATCTTGAAAGAAATTTGGGATCTGGTTTATCTGTCATGAAAGGATCTTTCAGGGTTGTGTACAACGCTGTGTGGCTTTCCACTCCTTCAACATCACTTCCCCTCCCTCTGCTCACCCCACATTGTCCCATGATCTGCTCCAGTGGGTCCCTCAACCCTCTGGAGAAGATTTTGAGGGTGTGTGGGAACGGCAGGGGATGAGGGGAAAGTTCCATTGTACAAACGGAAGTCTGTTGAGAAAGCGGAATGCCGGTGTTGGATAAAACTCTCAGTGATCAACCCTTGGTGTGCTTATTAAGGTAAAAAGTCTTCAGTTTCTTTGTTATGCTGATTCCATCAGATAATCTATCTCAGAATCTCACTGAAACATGGAGCAAACCTTTAGGGAGCATCCTATTGATCCATGCCTATTTAGATATGAAATCAAATATTTACAAAGGGATAATATATTGAAAACCATGGTGAATTACCACCCTCAGACACACCTGGCATTGATTCCCAACCCTCTCCACTCATAGGTTGGCTCCATGATTCTGATGGATTCTGTGCTTGATGTGACATTACCAGACATATGCTGGGATGTCATTCTGAAACAAGAGCAGGAAGTCTTGTGAGGGGCTCCAGGTTGTGCCGTTTAAAACAAATTAAAAGGTGAGTTTTTGATTGCTTCTATGCAGCCTGCCCCTCCCACATTAGCTCTGCAGGAGCATTCCTGGCACACTGTGAAAAATATCCATAATATTCTAAATAACACATCATATTCACACTTCATATACAGGCAGAATACCTTTAAAGGAAAATAAAGTTTTCTATCTTTTAGATATATTAAAAGAAAATAAGTAGGTCATTGCATTTGCTTAGAGGAATGGACATGCCATTGTGAAAATATTTACATTGGATGCAGGAATTGGTTTAACAAGCAATGGATTTCATTTGTCCTTGTTCTCTATGATTCAAAATCTGGATAACTGTATCCTACACGATAGTTTTGAACCTTATAAAACACATCAGGTCCTTCTTATACACTCTCAGTATGCCAAAATCCTTTTTAATAGAGTCAAATCATTCATATCTTGAAGTCATGATTTGCCCTCCTCTCTACCCATGTGAGTTGTGTCTGCATTTTTGTGTGTGGATGGCTAGACAGGTAAATGGATAAAAAGCAGAGCTCAAATACAATGAAATGCAAAGGTACAGTCCGTGACCACCATTTACATTTTATGTGCTTAGATCATTTTACTCTCTGTACCTATGTATATCTCCCTACGGATCACACTTCATGCAACTGATGAAGAGGACTCCAGTCTCTCGGTTGTTGTTATATTCCTTCAGGTCAATTATGACTTATGGCGACCCTATGAATCGGCAACCTCCAATAGCATCTGTCATAAACCACTCTGTTCAGATCTTGTAAGTTCAGGTCTGTGGCTTCCTTTATGGAATCAATCCATCTCTTGTTTGGCTTTCCTCTTGTTCTACTCCGTTCTGTTTTTCCCAGCATTATTGTCTTTTCTAATGAATCATGCCTTCTCATTATATGTCCAAAGTATGATAATTTCAGTTTCATCATTTTAGCTTCTACTGATAGTTCTGGTTTAATTTGTTCTAACACCCAATTATTTGTCTTTTTCGCAGTCCATGGTATCCGCAAAGCTCTCCTCCAACACCACATTTCAAATGCGTTGATTTTTCTCTTATCCATTTTTTTCACTGTCCAACTTTCACATCCATACATAGAGATCGGGAATACTATGGTCTGAGTGATCCTGACTTTAGTGTTCAGTGATACCTCTTTGCATTTGAGGACCTTTTCTAGTTCTCTCACAGCTGCCCTCCCCAGTCCTAGCCTTCTTCTGATTTCTTGACTATTGTCTCCATTTTGGTTAATGTCTGTGCCAAGGTATTGATAAATCCTTGACAAGTTCAATGTCCTCACTGTCAACTTTAAAAGTTACATAAATCTGTTGTCATTACTTTAGTCTTCTTGACGTTCAGCTGTAGTCCTGCTTTTGTGCTTTCCTCTTTATCATTCATCAGCATTCGTTTCAGATCATTACTGGTTTCTGCTAGTAGTATGGTATCTGCATATCTTAAATTATTGATATTCTCCCTCCAATTTTCACACCTCCTTCATCTTGGTCCAATCCTGCTTTCTGCACATTTTTCCAATGGGTAACCAATCGGTTTCTCCATATCTGTCCTTACAGTAGCCTCTTGTGCAGCGTATAGGTTGTGCATCAGGACAATCAGATGCTGTGGCACCCCCATTTCTTTTAAAGCATTCCATAGTTTTTCATGATCTACACCAGCCTTTCCCAACCAGTGTGCCTCCAGATGTTGTTGGACCACATCTCCCATCTTTCCTGACCATTGGCAATGCTGGCTAAGGCTGATGGGAGTTGTGGTCCAACAACATCCGGAGGCACACTGGTTGGGAAAGGCTGATCTACACAGTCAAAGGCTTTGCTGTAATCTATAAAGAACAGTGTGATTTCTTTCTGAAATTCCTTGATCTTTATCCAACGTATGTTTGCAATATGATTTCTGGTGTGTCTTCCCTTTCTAAATCCAGCTTGGATACCTGGCATTTCTCACTCCATATATGTTGAGAGCCTTTGTTGTAGAATCTTGAGCATTACTTTACTTGCATGGGATATTAAGGCAATAGTTAATTACTGCATTCCTTGGGATCCCCTTTCTTTGGAATTGGGATGTATATTGAATGCTTCCAGTCTGTGGGCCATTGTTTTCTTTTCCATATTTGTTGACAGATGTTTGTCAAAATTTGGACAGATTCCATCTCAGTAGCTTGTAGCAACTCTATTGGTATGTCATCTGTTCGTGGTGATTCCCCCCCCCCCAGTATTTTAAGAGCAGCTTTCACCTCACATTCTAAAATTTCTGGTTGTCCATCATACAGTTCCTCTGTGAATGAATCTGTCATCCTGGCATCTCTTTTATAGAGTTCTTCAGTGTATTGCTTCCATCTTCCTTTTATTTCATCTTTCTCTGTGAGTGTGCTCCCCTGTTGATTATTCAACATCACTACTCTTGTTTTAAATGTCCCCTTAATTTCTCTAATCTTTTGGAATAGAGCTCTTGTTCTTCCCTTTTTGTTGTCCTCTTCTATTTCTATACAATAATTTGTAATAGTTTTCTTTGTGCCTACGTACTAGTCGTGTATAGTTGCATTTAGGGTTCTAACCGTGTTTCTGTCTCCTTTTGCTTTTGCTTTCCTCTTTAACCATTTTAAGAGTTTTGTCAATCATCCATTGAGGTCTTTCTCTCTTTTGAACTAGAGGTACAGTAGGGCCCTGCTTTTCGGCACCCTGCTTTTCGGCATTCTGTTAATACGGCAGTACCAATGGGGCGATCAGCTGTAGCGTGGGGAGCTCCAGCCACCATGCTCCAGCTGACAGTGATCAGCTGCATCATGTGAGCTTCCCGAGCTACAGCTCGTGATCAGCTGTAGCGCGGGGAGCTCGTACGCTAGTGCTGATCACTGTCAGCTGGAGCGCGGCGGCTGGAGCTCCACAGGCTACAGCTGATCATGCACTTCAGCTGATTGCTGTCAGCTGGAGCGCAGCAGCTGGAATACAGTAGGGCCCCACTTTCCAGCGGTTTTCGCTTTTTTGCATTGGCCTGCAACGTAACCTGCTTTATTAGTGGGGCCCTACTATATTGTTTTTGTGCATTCTTCCCTGATGATGTCTCTGACTTCATAGTTCTTCTGGTTCTCTGTCAACTAACTTTAAAGCCTGAAATCTGTTCCTTATTTGATCTTTATATTCTTCTGGGATGTTATTTAAATTGTATTTTGGCATTATGATTGCTTTGTTGTTGTTCTTTAGTTTTATTCTGATTTTCGATACGACCAGTTCATGATCTGTACCGCAGTTTGCTCCTGGTCTTGTTTTCGCAGAAAGTATGGAACATGTCCATCCTCTGCTACCAATTATATAATCCATTTGATTCCTATATTGACCATTTGGTGATGTCCACATGTACAGTCATCTTTTCCGTTGCTCAAAATATGTGTTTGCAAGAAACAAATTATTGGCTTCATAGAATTTGATAAGTCTTTCTCCTGCTTCATTTCTATCTTCTAAACCCCATTTTCCCCACAATTGCTAGTTCTTCACTGTTCCTTGCTTTTGCATTCCAGTCCCCCATGATTATCAGCACATCTTGTTTTGGTGTGTGATCAATTTCTTCCTGTACTTCTGCGTAAAATATCTCCAATTCCCATTCTTCTTTGTTTGCTGTTGGAGCATAGCCTTGGATGATGGTTATGTTAATAGGTTTTCCGTTTAATCTCATTGATATCACTCGCTCAGACGTTGCATTATAGCTCTTAATTGTTTTTGCTACATCACTTCTCACTATTAAAGCAACCCTGTTTCTTCTTTTTTTTTTTTAATAATTTTTATTCAAATTTTTCCAAAAACAAACAAAACAAAGTCAAAAAGACATAACAATACATCAACAAAAATGAAAATAAAATAGTTGACTTCCGATTTGTCGCAGATCAGCTATACGTATATAATATACATCAAACCTGTCCCTTAATGTATACCCTGTTTCTTCTTAATTTCTCATTTCCTACATAAAATATTTTGTAGTTGCCTGATTGAAAATGTCCCATTCCTATCCATTTTAATTCAGACGCCAAGTATTGTAATGTTGATGCGTTCCATTTCTTGCTTGACAATTTCTAACTTTCCCTGGTTCATGCTTCTAACATTCCATGTTCCTATTGTGTGCATCGTACAACTCTGGACACTCCTTTCGCATCTGTGCACCTCAGCCTCTGGGCTTCCTTTTGGCTTTGACCCAGCTGCATCATTAGTCACAGAGCTACTTGTACTTGTCCTTTGTTCTTCCCCAGTAGCTTGGTGAGTGCCTTCTGACCTGGGGGTCTCATCTTCCAGCACTATCTCGTGTTGCATTTTGGATACTCTGTTCATAGGGTTTTCATGTAAGAGGTATTCAGAGGTGGTTTACCATTGCCTTCTTCTGAGTTTGGATGCATCTTAGTCTGGTGTCTCAGCTTTGGTCTCAGCTTCTTCGACACTCTCAAACCCCCTCACCACATTAAGATGTGCATCCTAGAGGGGGTCTCTCTAGTCCACAACATTTTATACTACAATAACTGTGTTACAGCTTGATCCTATGCAAGTTTAAGTGGAAAGTCCCACATCAGTTAGTGGAAAGTAATCCTAAGAAAGTCTTAATAGGACTGTACCCTTTGTCCTTAATATTCTACTAGAGTCTTTTGTATTTAATGTGAACTGTTTAGCTCACAGCTCTTGAAATAGACTCCCTTGGAAGGAAGTAGACTGTCCTGTGTTCAGCATTTTTAAGCACAGGCTGAATGGTCACTTTTCAGGAAGGCTCTAGTAGGATTTCCTGCAGCAGCAGGGGGTTGTACTAAAGAAGAACAGAAGAAGACCCTGCTGGATAAGACCAAAGGCCCATCTAGTCCAGCAATCTCTTCTCACAGTGGCCAGCGAGATGCCTGTGGAAAGCCCACAAGCAGGATATCAGCATGACCACACTTTTTGGCTCGTGTTTCCCAGACACTTGTATTGAGACGAGGCATGCTGCTTGAATCTGAAATTATGTAGCCATCATGGCTAGTAGAAATTGATAGCCTCATCCTCCATGAATTTGTTGAATCCCTTCTTTAAGAACTGTGCAAGGTGGTGGCTACCACTACATTTTGTAGTAGTAAATTCCATAGTTTATGGAATTCATTACCACAAGTACTTCCTTTATCCATCCTGAATCTTCCGCCATTCAGCTTCATTGGACAGCCTCAAGTTCTAGTATTAAGAAAGGAGGAGAAAAGGGTCTTGCTATTCCCTTTCTCCACACTATGCATACTTGTATACACCTCTATCATGTCCCCTCTTCCATGCCTTTTTTTCTAAACCAAAAAGCCCCAAATCTTGTAAACTTTCCTGACAGGGCTGTTGCCACAGTTCCTTGATCATTTGGGTTGCCCTCCCCTAAACATTTTCCAGCTCTACAGTATCCTTTTTGAGGTGCAGCAACTAGGGATGGACTTCGCCTGTCACTGATCCGACCCACCCCACTCACCCGTGGCATCACGGAGAAGGAGGAGGCAGAAGAGATGGGGCCCTCCTTGGGTGGAAGGATAGAGTGGCTGCCACAGTAAAATCCTCCCAGAGTAGGGCCAGATTGCAGAGGAGGGACAGGAAAAGGAGGTGCCACACTGTGGGGGAAGCAACAGACTGCGGGCTAGGGTGGGCAAAAAATCTTAATTCTGACCATGGGGTGTGGGGATGGAATTAAGAGGATAGTCGCCCATTGCTGCCTGTTGCTTGTCCCATGGTGTGGGGCCTCGTCTTCCTTTTCTTCTTTATTTGTTTATTTATTTAAAATATTTATATCCCTTCCTTCTACCCTACAATAGGGCAACTCAGGGCAGTTCACAATAAAATTATACACAGTAAAATCATGCACAGTAAACATTAAAACATTAAAATGGCCCTGCTGGGGAGGTTACTGCCATGACTGCCACTCTATGCTTCTACCCGGGGAGGGCCCCTTCTCTCCAGCTTCCTCCTTTTCTGTGATGCCGGAAGAGAGAAGGGTGTGGTAGATCGGTGCCGGGGGGGTGAATCCCATCTCTAGCAGCAACCAGATCAGTATACAGTATTCCAACTATGGGTGCACCATAGGTTTGTTCTATAAAGGCATTATAACAGTGGCAATTTGATTTTTAATCACTTTGCTAATGATTCTCTCCATGGAATTTGCCGTCTTCTTCTTCTTCTTCCCATCATAATCTCAAGATCTTCTGCCTGATCAGTCACTGCCAGTTCTGTGCATGTGGTTAGGACTTTTTTGCCTGCAGTTTCACTATTTTACACTTGCGTACATTGAACTTAATTTGCCATTTTAATGCTGTTTCATCCAGTTTGGAGAGATCCTTTTGGGGCTCCCTGAAATTCCTTTGTTGTTTTTACTACCCTAAATAATTGTGTTATCAGAATTTTGGCCTGTTCGCTGTTCACCCATGACTCCAGAACATTTCTGAACAAGTTAAAAATATGCCCGAAAGCAGACCCTTGGGGAACCCCACATCTTACATCCCTTCAATTGTAATGACTTTTGTGGTCCTTTCCAACTCTATGATTCTATAATTGCTGGTATTTATTATTCCCTCCAAATAGCACTTATTTTCCTGAGCAGTGATGCTGTTTGCCTAGTATTTGTTTCAGTCAAACACTATCATGTGAGCCAAATGTTCCTATTTACCAGAGGCAGTCTGTATTTGTTGTCTCTGTCCTCTGGAAATCACAGTCCTGAGCTTTTGCCTTGGGGAATGCCTTGTTTAAAATTGAGTTGTGATTCTTCAGGGTTCTGTGACTGCAATCTTATGGAATAAGCCCCATTGAAGACAGTGGTATTTCCAGCTATACACGCATAGGATCATCATAATCATCATCACACTGTTAATCTCCAAGTGGGCAAGAGATGTCTGTCTCTAGCATATGTGCATTTGAAATGCTGATAGCACTGTTTTTTTTTCTAGTATAGGTTTACCCAAAAGAACAGTCAGCAGAAGGCAGGCTGTTGCACAATGAAAGAATACAAATACAAGCAGGCAGTGAAGAGTCTTCAACAATATCTGGTAGTGAAAGGGAGCAAAGAAGCATATGATGTGATCCTTGATAGTCATATGAGTGCGTTCCAAGCATGTCCCTGATTTCTTCTGGGGAATGCTGGAGGATATGCACTACCACTCTTTGAACTATCAGTATTTTGAGCTTTGCTTATACCCAAATCTCTTAACAATGGGAAGCACTGAAGGGTATCGCCTGTTTTAGTTTTCTCCCTTCTAGTTTCACCTCTTTAATTCCCTTTTAATATCACTCCCCTTGAACTGTGAACTGTATTTTTATATATTTTAATGTTTTTGTGTTTTTATTTACTGTGTGATGTCGTTGTGAGCTGCCCTGAGTGCCCCACTGTAAGGTAGAGGGGCGGAATATAAATATTCTACATAAATAAATAAAGCACACACAGAGGATCAGATTCTTCAAATCCTTTCCAAAAAAAGTATAAATCACTTAACAGCCACAAATACCCTTTCTGTTGGTTATATTTTTACTTGCTGCTATTTTTGTTTGTCCCTGAAAGACCTGATTTTCCATATTGTCCAGATAAAGTTTATTTCATATCTAGAAAGCTGCCTTATATTGAGTTAGACCCTTGGTCCATCTAGCACAATAGTGTCTACACTGACTGGCAGTGGCTGTCCAGGGTTTCAGGCAGAGGCCTTTCCCAGTCGTACCTTGAGATGTCAGTGATTGAATCTGGGACCTTCTGCATGCAGATAAGCAGGGCCGGCCCCAGGCATGCCAGGGCACTTGGGCATAAGCCTGCCCCAGGCCCCAGCACTCCCCTTCCGCGATTCACGGCAGGAGCTTAGGAGCCCCCACCATTCCCTCGCTCAACCTACCTTTCTCAGCTGTGTTGTGTGGCTGTGTGCACAGCACACGCAGCACTGCCCTTAATGAAGATGGCGGCCGAGGTTTCCTTAAGGGGCTGAAGCCTCTGCTGCCATCTCGGCTGATGGCAGGGATGTGCGCATGTAGCACACGTGTGACGTCAGCCAAGATGGCAGCAGAAGCTTCAGCCATTTAGGAAAACCTCAGCCACCATCTTGATTAAGGGTAGCGCAGTGCGCTGTGCGCATAGCCACACAACACAGCTGAGAAAGGTATGTTGAGCAAAGGAATGGCAGGTGCTCTGAAGCTCCCTCCCTGCGATACATGGCAGCGATCCTGCCACATATCGTGGAAGGGGAGTGGAGGGGCCCCACCTGGCTGCCCTTTGGAGCCGGCCCTGCAAATAAGATTACTGCTGAGCTAAGGCTCTTCCCCAGAATAGATTGCTCTCATCCACTTTGTTCTGAGGAGCCGCAAGAAAGTTGTCATTCTAGGTCTAAGAAAGATCTATATTTTCTGTACAATCTTATACATACCTTCTCAGAAGTACACTTCACTGAGTTCAATGGGATTTACTCCAAGGTAAGTGAGTTTAGGACTGCTGCAGCCTCACAACAAAATCCTATGCACGTTTACTTAGAAGTATCCAACTATATTTAGTGGGACTCACTTCCAGGTAAGTATAGGATGGCAGCCTAAATTTATTTTTTCCTCTGAAAAGACAAATCAGTCCAATAAAATGCCATCGATCACATTCCAATAATTAGTGCTTTTAGTAGTATTTTTTAAAGTTTATGTCTTTGCAGTGTGATCCTTAATATGTCAGTTAGTCCCACTAAACTCAGTGGTAAACTCCTAATGACTGTGCTTATTATTTTTGTCCTAGTTTCAGAGACATTCTATATACAAAATTCTGTCATCACCACCTTTTTAATTAGTGTCCTGTGAGTGAAACAAATTACCATAGTTTTGCATTTGGATAACTGAAACCTTTATTATGCCAAACAGGGACAAGCAGTGTGTGATGCTGAGAGATGAGACCAATATTTTTTTAAATTAAATGTCAAATTGGGTCAGAAATGGGAAAGTGAAGACATTTCTGGAGGGAGCTGTCATTTGAATCCGTTTTTTAAGCACCTCCCCAGAGATGCTTGCTGGGTCTTTCAGTCAGATGTGGAAATGGGCCATTTGTATTTTAGCTATTACCTTGCTTTTAAATAAATACCTAGGCTTCAGCTGGCCCAGTGGTAATGGGTCACACAATGAATGCATTTGTAGCTAGAAACGAATTCTTCTATCATCCAGAGTATTGGAAACAGTCTGTAACACAGACCAGAGTAGTAGAATTTAGTAACAGAGGAAAGAATGAATTGTGGAATGATCAAAATTTCTAAGAGAGGAAAATGATCAAGTTTTTACTTCTGTACATCCCTAACATCCTACTGCTTACAAGATTTGAGAGCTTCCTTCCTTTAAACCCTGGGTGCTAATTTTAAACTAATGTGTTTGCTCTAAGGCAAAATACATATTAATTTTTTTGTTTATATTGAGATCCTTGTCAGTGAATAGATAAATGCCTGCTGTCTTCTACTTAGTGAAGTCTGCATTTGGATGTAAATTTGTTCCTATGTATTCCTTCTCTGTATATACAAAACAGTAAAGTAGAACCTGCAAAACAGTCACTGTTGAAGATAGAATACATGACATGATTTAGAATGTGCAAAGCCCCTTCCCAATTATTTCTACAAAACATTGAGACACAACAAAAATTCTCTTGGTTGCTTAGAAAGCTTATCTGCACAAGTGACTATGCAATTTTAGCAAGTATAGAATTTTCATATATTATTTTGGATTCTGGCTAATGTATGCAGGCTGAACAGTTTGATATGAGCTTCTGTTCATCTCTATTTGCCAACCAATTAGCTCATGAGCTTGCTATTTTGCATTGTACCAGGCTACTGCTCATCCTAGTTCCCTATTCATGTTGTGAAAGTGATGGCAGCAGAATATTGTTCATTCTTTCCCATACTGTGCCATTGGCCTAAAGAGCAATATCCTACCCAATGTCAACATCTTTTGTTCTTTTAAAATGTGAATCAATAACAAGAGATGTCAGTGAAGTCCACCAGATTTGGGCCCAGGTATGTGCTTTGGAAGAGGCAAACTTTGGGAAGATGTGAGCATTGAAATCCAAGCCAGAGAATACTCAACATAACACACTGGATTGAAAACTGAGTCAGAGAAAAATGCCCTAACAACCTCCCACCCAGTTGTGCCCCAGAGTCCAAATGCAGTTTCACTGAAGCCTTTCCTGGCCAATGGAAGCATTCACTGCTGGGGGGGTCTTCAAATCTTCCACAGTCCGCAGCTGCAAAAGACAGTTTGCCTTTGACAGCTTGGTGTAAGCAGAATAAGTCTTGTCAGGGCTTCTCCTGCCTACACTAAACATTTGCAGGCATTTGGGAATTGTGGAACCTTGCAAGCTTTTATATCCCTTACTGATTGCAAATGATATAGTTACCACTTGTGTGTGTATGGGAACGTAGAGATTGGTACCGTATATAGGGTCATTGAAATGCTGAATCTGGGAAAACCACTGATGGGAGCAAACATCAACCCCCTCATGTAGAACTCTTTTTCTCCAAAAAGGCAAAGAGGGTAAAAGGGTTGGCCTTTCCCAGACCACAAGTGTTTTAAATGGATCCATCCTCTTTAGATTTCCCTGTGGCTCACTTAATATTAAATACGACAATTTTTTAAAAAGCTGCAATCACTGAAACAGCTGATAGTGGGGTTCCCCCACTATAAGGATCCTCTTGCCCCTCTTTTAGCAGATGCAGCCTGGGGGTAAAATTTGGCTTGACTTAGCAACTAGTTGAACCATTTCCTGATTGGAACATGGCTCAACTTTTCCCCCAAGATTATCCAATGTCAGCTCGCCAAACTTTATCCCTACCAGTTCAGAAACCTGTTATCTATAGCTCTGAATATGTATTAGTTTTTATTTTAAGTATTTAGTTCATATACATCCTATAATAAAATCCAAGCAGTAAGATCAATATAATAAATGCAGTTGTAAGAGTCGTTCCCCAAAATAAAAAGCACAGGTATTGGTTGTGCCTATCAGTTTAGGAATGATGAATCAGTCTGTTTTCAGTAGTTTTGCATCTGTTCACCCGTAAGTGCATTAATACAGCCATTTCTGCATTAATCTCCTTAATAAAAATAATCTGCACAAAAATGCACATTTATACATAATTAAGTGCTATTTTAACAAGCATTTTCTCTCCAAGCATACATTTCTAAATACATTTCCTCTTTAAATATGCATTCTTAAATGTATCTTGATATGTTGGGGGGGGTGTTGAGCCAAGAACTGCATCAGAACATTTTGTAAGCACAAAATCCAGTGGCTATCTAAATGTTCATCCTGACATTAGTCTTTGTGAAGTGCAGATCAGGTCAGTCCTTATCAGAATGTGCCAGTATTGAATTCCTCAAGTGTTCCTCCATGGTTCTCCAGTTCTGAGTCCCCCACTTTGAGCCAAATTAAGGGCTAACTTTATATGATCTGGAGCATCTATGATCAGGATCCCCCATGATTATTTGTTAATTCACAGCAATTTGTGAGACCGCCTCATTTGATTGAGGCTTCCATTTTCTTATGTCAAAACTGAACCTGCAATTACACTCGTTTGGTGAGGGGAGATGGCAAGATGCTTTACCATTCTAGAGTCCAGCCCTGTTCAAGGTTTAGAGCAACACTGTGGTTTAGATTGGCTAAATGACATGGGAGGAAAGGATCACAAATTCTTGATTAATTGATGGGAAGATCCATAGAAAGCCATTTGCACAGATTTCTGCCCCTAGTTGTTACTAATGCTAATAACAGGAGTGTTTATGTATTCATTGCATTCACTCAATATGTTTTTATTCATATGATCTAGATATTTATTTTAGCCAAGACAGTCAGTTTAGTCTTATGTTAAATCAATTAATTACTGATTTATTCTCCTGTTCTCACATCAAATGCTGGATCTTTAATGTGCATGGTTCCGCCGCTGTGATATATATAGTAGTTTAGTTTCCTGCTCCTTAAGCTTTCTATCAACTGCGCTGTGATCTACTGTGAGCCTAAGACCTGGTCAATGATGTAGTTACAGTTCCTGAGCTGATTAACAGTATTGATGGTGGAATTAAGAGCCATGCCTCTGAAAAACACACACACAAATCATAAGGTTTCCTTTCAACATTACTACAATAATTACAGGGAAATGCACTAATATATTAGTTTAACAAGAATACTAATTTTCAACAGGTTCACATACACCCCTCCAGTAATGGAGAAATCCTTTATGACAGATAGCATGTTTGAAAATTGCCCAGTATATTTCTTTCCAAAGGCATTACCCATTACCAATAAACTGAGTAACACTTTGCAGTAATTTAATTACTTATAATTTATTATGTGATAGCTAATCTTCCCACTGCTTAATCTTTATTCCTCTTTTTTTTATATACAAGCTTCATTTACTAATCCAGCTACCTTCCTTTGTCTGACACCTACCAAATACACAATAACTTAAGCTTTTCATGTCCCTGTGGAGTATTTATGATGTGCAGTTAAGTAACATTTTGTGCATATTTAATATTTTTTTCAAAAAAACAGTTATCTTCATATATTCCACAATTCAAATTTTGGGATTTTTTCCTATTTTTATCCTAAAATTGGTTTGGTAATCTAAAGTCTGTTCTACACAATCAAAACTTTGACTTTGAAATTGAAAGTCCAGATTTGTTATAAAAAATTCTATTAGATTTTAGGTCAATTTCAGTTGTGGTTAAAGTAAGTCTAGTGCTTCCTAGTCTTCTTATAAGCATTTGTATAATGTTGTTCATGTGGAGTTTGTTAGACTTGCCTTGAAGCTCAGTCTATGAGCTATAGAAAACTCCTGTTTAAATCAATGAAATGAGTCCAGATTAGGAGCTCAAGGTGGCATACTTAGTTTTTCCCCTTTCCATATTTTCCACAGAACAACCCTATGAGGTAGATTAGGCCTAGAGTAGGTGACTGGTGCAAAGTCACCCAGAAAACTGGGTGGGAATTTGAACCCTGACCTCCCAGGTTGTAGCCCAATACTCCAACCATTACACCACACTGGTTCATGTGCCCCATAATTTTTATTAATTAATTTATTAATACTACAGAAAGCAAAAGGGAATTCAGTTAAGCTCCCTCCACATATTTAATTTATGTGTGGAAGAATAGTGAACTGTGCCTCCTGGCTTCTCCCGCAAAATCATTCACCTGGCTAGCCCTACTTCTCCCTCCTGCGCCCATTGTCTAGGCATTTGGCATCAGTGTGAAGGGTCCCTATATGCATATAAATGTCCACACCTAGGGGCTCATCCATGATTAGCTAGGGTTCCCACTCACAAGGAGAAGCCCTTAAATGTGTGTATCTTGTAAGTGCATAGGGTCCTTTCACACTGATAATGAATGTGCAGCTACCATGGATGTGGCTGGCATAAGCAGGTGTGATCCTGCTTCTCATGGGTTCAATGAATGCAAGGGTGAGTGTTATGTGAATCTCCTATAATCAGTGCTTCTTTTGGTTAAAAAAAATGAGGTGCTGGCACTCATATCTTGATAAAAGCACCGTGAGTGCCAGCACAAAATGGCTGTACAGCTGAGTACTGTCACAAAAAAGCCCTGCTTATAGTCATTCCACATTGAAAAACATACACACATGTGAGACTGAGGTTCTGAGATGTTCGTCCTTCCTTTTTTAAATACACAGTCTTCCAGAGACAAGGACTTTGTCAAAACCAAATTCTTTTTCTCAGAATAACTATCTTTGGGAAATTATGAATTGCTAGAATAACACCTGAATGCCTTAAAAAAATAGAAAACTGATGTAAAATTTAATTAATTCAGTGATGACACTGTTGTATTAATTACAGGTACGGCAAGCAATTCTAAGTAACAAATTTGAAGGAAATTAATATTAGCTTATAATGACTAGGGTCTAGTTGTATCATGACACCTTTCTCGATCTTGCACAAAGATAACTGTGCCTTTGTTGTTATGTGCCTGCAAGTTGATTACGACTTACGGCGACCCTATGAATCAGCAACCTCTAATAGCATCTGTCATGACCACCCTGTTCAGATATTGTAAGTTCAGGTCTTTGGCTTCCTTTATGGAGTCAATCTATCTCTTGTTTGGCCTTCCTCTTTTTCTACTCCCTTCTGTTTTTCCCTAGGGGAAGGCAATGGAAAACCACTGCTGAATACCGCTTACCACAAAAACCCCTATTCATAGGGTTGCCACAAGTCGGGATTGACTTGAAGGCAGTCCAATTCCATTTCATTTTCTGTTTTTCCCAGCATTATTGTCCTTTCTAGTGAATCATGTTTTCTCATTATGTGTCCAAAGTATGTTTTCTCATTATGTGTCCATTTCATCATTTTAGCTTCTAGTGACAGTTCTGATTTAATTTGTTCTGACACCCAATTATTTGTCTTTTTCACAGTCCATGGCATGTGCAAAGCTCTCCTCCAACACCACATTTCAAATGAGTTTTTTCTCTTATCCGCTTTTTTCACTGTCCATCTTTCACATAAAATACCTAGAGATCGGGAATACCATGGTCTGAATGATCCTGACTTTAGTGTTCAGTGATACATCTTTGCTTTTGAGGACCTTTTCTAGTTCTCACATAGCTGTCCTCCCCAGTCCTAGCCTTCTTTTGATTTCTTGACTGTTGTCTCCATTTTGGTTAATGACCGTGCCGAGGTATTGATAATGCTTAACAAGTTCAATGTCCTAGTTGTCAGTTTTAAAGTCACATAAATCTTCTGTTGTCATTACCTTAGTATTCTTGATGTTCAGCTGTAGTCCTGCTTTTGTGCTTTCCTTTTTAACTTTCATCAGCATTCGTTGTAACTCATTTTGATTTCTGCTAGTACTATGGTATTGTATGCATATCTTAAATTATTGATATTTCTCCCTCCAATTTTCACACCCCCTTCATCTTGGTCCAATCCCTCTTTCTGTATGATATGCTCTGCATATAAATTAAACAAATAGGGTGATAGATACACCCCTGCCTCATTTCTTTTAAAGTATTACATGGTTTTTCATGATCTACACAATCAAAGGCTTTACTGTAATTTATAAAGCAGAGGGTGATTTCCTTCTGAAATTCCTTGGTCCATTCCATTATCCAACATATGTTTGCGATATGATCTCTGGTACCTCTTCCTTTTCTAAATCCAGCTTTGACATGTGCCATTTCTTGCTCCATATATGATAAGAGCCTTTGTTGTAGAAGTTTGAGGATTACTGACTCCTAACAGAGCAGAGCAGAACAGAGGGAGTTTTCTCAGTTGATCTACAGGTGAGGACATATAAGCAAGCCAGCTTTCAGAGAGCGGCGAACAGAGCGAGCGAACAGGAGTTTGACAAAGGAGTTCAACAGGAGAGGTCAAGGGGGAGGTCCATAAAAAAACCCAAACAAATTACTAATTCTCCTTGTACAGCGCACTGCATACTAGTGGGACTCTCAAGTTTACCCTGAAGTAGAACAGGACAAAGCACAGACCACTCCAAAACAACTAGTTAGAAAGGAACAAAAGATAGAGGAGAGTATGAACGGGAAGGATTCTCCAGTGGCTGTGACCTGCAAGGTGTGTGCCATGTTTGTTTTCTTGCCTGAGAACAACATGGCGTACACCTGCAACAAGTGCAAGCTCGTGGCACTGTTGGAAGAAAAGGTGAGAGGCCTGGAACGGCGGGTGGCCACACTGAGGAGTATAAGAGAAGATGAAGAGTTCTTAGACAGAACACTGGAACAACAGCAGCAAAGAGAAATGGAGGTGGAAGAGCAACAGCATGTGGTAGCAGAAGAGGAGACTGCTTTGGAGAGGAATAATGAAGTGGAGCAAACTCCATGGAAAAGGGTGACAGGAGCAGAAGAGCTAGAAGACACCCTTCACCAGTGAAACTATGGAACCGCTTTCAACCACTCGATGAGGAGACTGGAGGACAGCCTGTGGAGGAAGAATTACAGGAGACCCCGTGCATCAACGAGCAACAGGCTGAAGCTCAATCAAGCAGGGACAATGAAACCACACCCCACAACAAGAAGAGAAGAGTACTAGTAGTGGGAGACTCCCTACTGCATGGGATCGAAACCCAAGTATGCTGAGAAGATCTGTGGACTCACCAGGTATGCTGTCTACCGGGAGGACGGATTAGGGATCTGACGGAAAGGTTGCCATCACTCATCAAGCCCACCAACAGGTATCCCTTTCTCCTCATCCATGTGGGAACAAATGACACTGCCAAACGAAGCTATGAAGAAATCACATCAGACTTTGAAGCTCTGGGAAGGAAACTCAAGGACTTTGGGGCCCAGATAGTTTTTTCATCCATCCTTCCAGTACTTAGAAGAGGAGTAGAAAGGGAAAGAAAAATACTCCGTGTGAATGAGTGGCTGCGAAGGTGGTGCAGACGTGAGAGATTTGGATTCTGGGACCATGGGCTATGGTTCCTGGAAGATGGACTGCTGGCAAGTGATGGGTTGCATCTCACAAGGACTGGGAAGAATGTGTTTGGCCACAGCATGGGGAAGTTCATCAGGAGGGCTTTAAACTGAATCCTAAAGAGGAGGGAGATGTAAACTTGGTGGTAACGACTGATGAAGGCTTATGCACAGTAGTGGGACCAAAGATATTGGCTCTAATAGGGCCCAGTAACAGCCCTCAGAAAAATGTAGTAAGGAAGCCAAGCCATAAATCACATGGTCTTCGATGTCTGTATACTAATGCACAGACCATGGGAAACAAGCAGAACGAACTTGAACTCTTAATACAGGAGGGCAATTACAACTTGATAGGTATAACTGAAACTTGGTGGGATGACTCCCATGACTGGAATACAGCAATTGAAGGATACAACTTGTTCAAGAAAAACAGAAGGAATAAAAAGGGAGGTGGAGTTGCACTATATGTTAAAAAAATATATCCCTGCACAGAAATACAAGAAGATGAGCTTGGTAGCTCCACCGAGAGTATCTGGATTAAAATTAATGGGGCAAGTAACAAAAGGAATGTGGTGCTTGGAGTCTACTACCGACCACCCAATCAAGGAGAAGATGAGAATGTAACTTTTGAAAAGCAAATTGCCAATGTTTCGAGGAGGCATGATGTAGTAGTAATGGGAGATTTCAATTATCCCAATATCTGTTGGGAGACAAATTCGGCCAAACACAGCCCCTCCAAGAAATTTCTGACTTGTGTTGGAGATAACTTCCTCCTACAAAAAGTGGAGGAAGCAACCAGAGGATCAGCTATCCTGGACTTGATTCTAGCCAGTAGAGATGATTTGGTGGATGAAGTGGCAGTTATGGGAACTCTGGGGAAAAGTGACCACACCATACTTGAATTCTTGATTTTAACAGAAGCGAAAGCTGAGAGTAGCCATACACGCACCCTGGACTTCAGGAAAGCTGATTTTAATAAACTCAGAACAATTGTAAGTACGGTTCCATGGCAAGCCACCCTAATGAAAAAAGGAGTCCAAGATGGGTGGGAGTTTCTAAAAAAGGAAATTCTAAAAGCGCAATGGCAAGCAATTCCAACAAGGAAAAAAGGGGGAAAACAGCAGAAGAAGCCAATGTGGCTTCACAAAAAGCTTAGAGAGGACCTGAAAACAAAAAAGGACACATACAGGAAGTGGAAAGAAGGCCAGGTCACAAAGGAAGAGTACAGGCAGGTATCATTGCAGGGATGGTGTCAGGAAGGCTAAAGCTGAGAATGAGCTGAGGCTAGCGAGGGATGCTAAAAGCAACAAAAAAGCTTTCTTCAGGTATGCCCATAGTAAAAGACAGAGAAAAGAAATGGTGGCACAGCTACTCCATGAGGATGGCAAAATGATAACAGATGACAAAGAAAAGGCAGATGTGCTCAATTCCTACTTTGGCTCAGTCTTCTCCCAAAAAAGGCCTATGACCCTCCTGGGAAACATGAAGTAGAAGGGTCAGGATTGGACCTTGAGATGGATAGACAAATGGTCAAGGAATACCTAATCACTTTGAATGAGTTCAAATCGGCAGGACCCGATAAACTGCATCTTAGAAGTATTGAAGGAACTGGCTGAAGAACTCTCAGAACCACAGTCTATTGTCTTTGCGAAATCATGGAGGACTGGTGAAGTGCCGGATGACTGGAGGAGAGCTAATGTTGTCCCTATCTTCAAAAAGGAGGAACCGGGGAACTACGGACCAGTCCCTAGAAAAATTCTGGAGCAGATTATCAAGCAGTCAATCTGTAAGCACCTTGAAAGCAATGCAGTGATTACTAGGAGCCAACATGGATTTATGAAGAACAAATCCTGCCAAACTAATCTCATCTCATTTTTTGATTGGGTAACCTCCCTTGTAGACAGTGGGAATGCTGTGGACATAATATATCTCGACTTCAGCAAAGCTTTTGACAAAGTGCCCCATGATATTCTGATTAGCAAGCCAGCTAAATGTGGGCTGGATGGAACAACTATCAGGTGGATCCACAGTTGGCTCCAGAATCGTACTCAAAGAGTGCTTATCAATGGTTCCTTCTCAAACTGGGCGGAAGTAATGAGTGGGGCACCACAGGGCTTGGTCCTGGGCCCAGCGCTCTTCAACATTTTTATTAACAACTTGGATGAGTAGGTACAGAGCATGCTTATCAAATTTGCAGATGATACAAAATTGGGGGGCATTGCTAATACCATGGAAGACAGAAACAAAATTCAAAGTGACCTTGATAGGCTGGAGCATTGGGCTGAAAACAACAGAATGAAATTCAACAGGGATAAATGCAAAGTTCTACACTTAGGAAAAAGAAGCTAAATGCACAGTTATAAGATGGGGGATACTTGGCTCAGCCATATGACATGTGAGAAGGATCTTGGAATTGTCGTTGATCACAAGCTGAATATGAGCCAACAGTGTGATGTGGCTGCAAAAAAGGCAAATGATATATTAGGCTGCATTAACAGAAGTATAGTTTCCAAATCGTGTGAAGTATTGGTTCCCCTCTATTCAGCACTGGTTAGGCCTCATCTTGAATACAGTACTGCGTCCAGTTCTGGTCTCCACACTTCAAGAAGATGCAGACAAACTAGAACGGGTTCAGAGGAGGGCAACAAAGATGATCAGGGGACTGGAAACAAAGCCCTATGAGGAGAGACTGAAAGAACTGGGCATGTTTAGCTTGAAGAAGAGAAGACTGAGGTGAGATATGATAGCACTCTTCAAGTACATGAAAGGTTGTCACACAGAGGAGGGCCAGGATCTCTTCTCGATCGTCCCAGAGTGCAAGACACGGAATAATGGGCTCAAGTTTCAGGAAGCCAGATTTCGACTGGACATCAGGAAAAACTTCCTAACTATTAGAGCCATATGACAATGGAACCAATGACCTAGAGAGGTAGTGGGCTCTCCGACACTGGAGGCATTCAAGAGGCAGCTGGACAGCCATCTGTCGGGAATGCTTTGATTTGGATTCCTGCATTGAGCAGGGGGTTGGACTCGATGGCCTTCTAGGCCTCTTCCAACTCTACTATTCTGTGATTCTATGATTTTATCTATACTTTGCTTGCATGGGATATTGAAGCAATAGTCCAATAATTACTGCATTCCCTGGGATCTCATTTCTTTGGAATTGGGATGTACATTAAACACTTCCAGTCTGTGGGCAATTGTTTAGTTTTCCATATTACTTGACAATTTTTTGTCAAAATTTGGATAGATTTCATCTCAATAACTTGTAGCAACTCTGTAGGTATGCCATCTGTTCCTGGTGATTTGTTTCTTCCAAGTATTTTAAGAGCAGCTTTCACCTTACATTCTAAAATTTCTGGTTCTTCATCATGTGGTTCCTCCATGAATGAATCTGTCATCCTTGCATCTCTTTTATAGAGTTCTTTGTGATGTTCCTATATTAATGTATATATGGTAGGTGTTGGTTGTTTAGAAGATACATGGTAAGTGGAGTGAAAGAGGAGGGGGAGTGAATGGGTAGTAGAATGCTAGATGATTGGCTGAGTGTTTAAAATGGCTGAACGTATAAAAGGAAGAGTGAGAGTGGAATCTGGGGGGAGAAGAGAAAGAGTGGGTTGTTTGGTGGGTTTGAGAGAGTGGTTTGCCAGGAGAGAGTGGAGAAGGAGGGGGGTGGAGTTCGGATTAGTATTGAGTAAAACCATATGCTTATGTGCCTTAAGAAGAAATCTTGTTAATCTTGTTAGCTTTGTTATCTTTAATAAATACTTAATTTGGTTTACCAAAGGCCTGATCCTTGGCTGGGGTTTCACAGACCAGAAGGGAGGGTAAGGTAATGACCAAGGCTGAAGGGAAACTGTAACAAATGGTGGCAGCGGTGAAGAGAATAACAATACCAGTATTCAGAGACTCTGGGAATACTAGTATTAGGACGTGACTGGTAGTTGCCTAGCAGGGGGATCTGTTGAGATCTGTGCTAGAGCGGGGAGAGAAACAATAAAAAGGACAGTCCGGACTGGTGGAGTCCCTGGTGGTGCCTAGTGACAGGCAGTAGCCATGCGCAGGTAGGAACCTGACAGGGAGAGCCAGGGAAGGGCACCACATTCTTCACTGTATTTCATCTCAGTCAGTCAGTGTGTTCCCCTGTTGGTTATTCAACATCCCTACTCTTGGTTTAAATTTCCCTTTAATTTCTCTAATCTTTTGAAATAGGGCTCTTGTTCTACCTTTTTTGTTGTCCTCTTGTATTTCTATACAATAACTATTGTAATAGTTCTTTTTGTCACTATGTACTAGTTGCTGTATTGTTGCATTTAGGGTTCTAACCATGTTTCTATCTCCTTTTGCTTTTGTTTTGCTTCTCTCTTTAACCATTTAAAGAGTTTCGTCAATCATCCATTGAGGTCTTTCTCTCTTTTTAACTAGAGGTATTGTCTTTTTGCATTCTTCCCTGATAATGTCTCTGACTTCAATCCATAGTTCTTCTGGTTCTCTATCAAGTAAGTGTAAAGCTTCAAATCCATTCCTTATTTGATCTTTATATTCTTCTGGGATGTTATTTAAATTGTATTTTGGTGTTATGACTGCTTTGTTGTTCTTTAGCTTTACTCTGATTTTCGATATTTCCAGGTCATGATCTGTACTGTAGTCTGTTCCTGGTCTTGTTTTCGCAGAAAGTATGGAACTTCTCCATCTTCTGCTACCAATTATATAATCAATTTGATTCCTATATTGACCATTTGGTGATGTTCACATGTACACTCATCTTTTCTGTTGCTCAAAAAATGTGTTTGCAAGGAACAAATTATTGACTTCACAGAATTCCATTAGTCTTTCTCCTGCTACATTTCTATCTCCTAAGCCCTATTTTCCCACAATTCCCAGTTCTTCGCTGTTCCCTGCTTTTGCATTCCAGTACCCCATGATTATCAGCAGATCTTGTTTTGGTGTGTGATCAATTTCTTCCTGTACTTCTGCGTAAAATCTCTCCAATTCCTCTTCTTCTTTGTTTGCTGTTGGAGCATAGATTTGAATGATGGTTATGTTAATAGGTTTCCCGTTTAATCTCATTGATATCACTTGCTCAGACCTTGCATTATAGCTCTTAATTGCTTTTGCTACATCACTTCTCGCTATTAAAGCAACCCCATTTCTTCTTAATTTCTCATTTCCTGTATAAAATATTTTGTAGTTGCCTGATTGAAAATGTCCCATTCCCATCCATTTTAATTCACGTTGATCCATTCCATTTCATGCTTGACAATTTCTAACTTTCCCTGGTTCATGCTTCTCACATTCCATGTTCCTATTGTGTGTGTCGTACAACTCTGGACTCTCCTTTCGCATCTGTGCGCATCAGCCTCTGGGCTTCCTTTCGGCTTTGACCCAGCTGCGTCATTAGTCACAGTGCTACTCGTACTTGTCCTTTGTTCTTCCCCAGTAGCTTGGTGAGTGCCTTCTGACCTGGGGGTCTCATCTTCCAGCACTATCTCATGTTGCATTTTGAATACTCTGTTCATAGGGTTTGGGGTTGATCATATCTGGTTATTGTGCCTTGGAGATTGATAATATCTGGTATCTTCATGGAAAATAGCTGAAGACTCCTTTGTCTCACAGCCCATATTAATTTAGAAATGAACTATGACCATGGGCTTTTAAAAATATATGATATCTCTGAGTATCTTTCTTTGTTTTGTTTGCCTGTTATGTTACAGTATTTATTCTTCCAACCATTATTATGGCCATTACAATTACAGGTTTTGAAAATGTGCAGATAATTGTGAATGATATTTTCTTAACATATGCAGAAATCATGAAAGAACTCATTTGGAGGCAATGAAATTTATTCCAACAGCTTTACTGGGGAGTCAGTCTTTGCGAAGTTGCAGCCTATTATTACATGGCATTATTGGGTATACATAACATTGCTTTAAGGGCCAAACTACACATTACATGGCAGGTCCATGACTGATCTTCTGAATTTTCTAAATGGAAATGTAGCCATGGCCTGGAAGTTGCCAATTTGTTCTGCATAGTGGTGGTAGCAGCAGATAGAAGATGGAGGATTAAGCCTTTTCCACCCCTACCATTATCATGACCAGATTTGTTCTGTTCTCCCCAAGATTCTCTTGGCCTTAGTGCGGAAAATTGTATTTTACCTTTCTTGGGGCAACAAGAACTCTTGGAAGGTGATTTTTATTTGGAAAATGGCAGAAGGGTAAGAATGAAACAACCATCACTCTGCCACTGCTCTTAACAAGTTGCCAGCCCCCAACACCTGCATGTGGATATGGAACAGTATGGGTGAAATATGCTTTCATTTACAGACAACAAAGAAGTCCTATTTCTTTCAGCAGTTCACAGGATTAGGAGGAGAGTGAGGCTGCACTTGTGGCTTGTACTCCTCCATGACATCCTTGTTGTCCAGCTCTACTCCCCCACACACACTGGAGAGAGAAGCAGAGAGCTATTTTTGTATGTGTTGGCTCCCTGCATGATCAAGGTTATAAGGCAGGGTCAGATGCAACAGAGAGGGTTGCACAGCCATATTTTCTTTATAATTGTGGTTGGGAATGTCTATCGGGTTATTGTAATGCAAGTAGTATCTTTCCCCCCACTGTATTTGTGATTCTCTAAGCCTAGTTTATTAATTAAAATAGGTGTATAGTCTGGACTGGAGATGACCGAGTCTTCTTCTTCAACCCTACAATGCAGTTGTCAGTATGGGAGAAACCTGTGGATCTAAAGCATCGTGGTGATATTAACAGAATCATTGAAGACCCACCTCATAAACGCAAACTGGAAACTTCAGCAAGTAACTAATGCTGTGATTATTTTTATCTATTTAAATTTAAATTTTGTCTATTTAAATATGAGACACTGGCCATTAAATGTGCAGAGTAAAATGTTAAATTATTGTAACTTGAATGTTGGTTTTATGTTAGTTTAGCTTCTGATCCTTGGGTATTCTTTTGATAAAGTCTGATTTACACTAAAAGGTGTAATACTCAAATTGCTGGTTATTACTATAGTGCCCTAAATGCCTTGGGACCAAGTTAAATGAAGAACTGCCTCCAAGAGTGGCAAGGCTGGTGGAAACATGAGAAAGAGCCTGCTTGGTGGCAGTTATAGAGGTGGATCTAAAGAGTGGCCTCTTTGTTAATGATTTTTAGCTGGGTGGTTAAGACATTTTTAGTCCTCCAGGATTTTAATTTATTTTTCATCCTACCAGCTGTTAGTTCTCTTTCCTTTTTTAAAAAAAATATTATTCTGGATTTTAAGATTTGTTTTTTGGAGTTTATTTTGTTAACATTTTTATTGTTGAAAACCACTTTGGAAGTAAAAAGGTCGTATAGAAAAGTTTTAATCAATAAATGTTGTTAGGACAGGTATCCTCCTGTTATGATCTGAAAGCCAAGAATTATGCGTGTTCTTATGTTTACTGATTTTACAACCTGATCCTAAGCATGTTTAAATGAAAACAGGCCCAACAGATTTCACATCTGCCAAAATGCTGTTAGAGTTGGGATGTTAGCTGAAATGTGCCTTGGTAGATATATTTTGCTTTTATGCAGTCTTATTTCATTTGTTCGCATTAGAAATGCCCCAGCGTAGCTTGTTTTATCCAAATGTCTTCTTGACTATGCTGCCCAAGGGAGCTGTCCTGTAATAAATGATTATTTAACCCAGCTGTAGGAAACAAATCTCAAAGATGCATCTCACTGAAATGATGGAAGATTTGGCAGAAATATAGGTACTTCCATCCAAACATGGTATTGTTAGTCAATCTTCAGACACCAGAGACATCTTAAAGACATTATTGGCACTAACAAAGAATTCTTGCTGCTATGCTCAGATATATTTTAAATTGTCAGAATACATATCCTGTAATTTTTGTAAAGAACAGCACTGGTGGGCAAATCAACAGTGCTAGCTTATCTTTGTGGAAGGAAACATACTTCGACACATTTATTTTCCTTTTTGTGGCTCTGCCTCAAGAGCTTATTTCAGGATGATCAGGCAGCCTGTTCAACTTGTCAATCCCCAAGCCAAACATAGCCCATCTCCTATGTGTGACCCCCTCAATAGTTCTGCATTTCCAGGCAAACTGAAGTAGCTTCATTGAGCTAGTGGTCCATAGGAAGTTACTTCATAATGAGTCAAATCACCAGTCCCATCTAGCTCAGTATTGTCTATACCAGCCTTTCCCAACTGGTGTGCCTCCAGATGTTGTTGGAATGGCTGAGGCTGATGGGAGTTGTGGTCCAACAACATCTGGAGGCACACCAGTTGGGAAAGGCTGGTCTATACTGTCTGGCAACAGCACTTCAAGATTTCAGACAGGGATCTTTCCTAATGTTCTCTGGATATATCAGGGATTGACCTGGGGATCTTCTTCATGCAAGGCATATGCTCTACCATTGAGTTACAATTTTCCCCAAAGAGACTGACTTTACCTTGGTGAGTCGCAAGTTGTGCATATCTGCTGTAACTAGAGACGAGATCCGCTTGGTGGTTCTGGTTTGGTTACGGTCCGTTTTTGTTATTTTTTTACTATCCTTTGCTTCTACCAATTCTTTTTTCCCCTCCCAAAAATAACAATATTGTTCTCATTATCTCAAACAATCTTTTTCCTTTCAAATAGAAAAACAGCTTTCTCTCTGCCCCATGCCCACCCACCCAATTTTCCCCTTTGCCGCCACCTCCGGCTCCTGACTTGTATTGGATCTCTCTCTCCCCCCCCCCAGCCATGGGAGAAAGTGAGAGATCACCTGGTCAGTTACAGTGAGAGAAAGGAAGAAATCACCTGGTCAATTTCATGTTTGCAAAGCAAAGATGCATGCTGAACAGTTTCATGTTAGCACAGCAGAATCTCATGCTGGTCATTTTCATGATAGCAAAGCAAAGATGCTGATCAATTTAACATTAGCAAAGCAAGGACACATGATGATCAGTTTCATGTTAGCACAACAACACAGCACTGGGAATACAATAATAATAGTATTGTTACGTTCAATGCAATTTTTAAAAAAATCCAGTGTAGGGGAAAGCCATGGAATTTCTCAGCATTCAGGATTAGTCCACAAACAAAGCGAACATGCGAATTATGAGGACATCCAGTGCCAAGTTCAATTTTAGCAAAATTCTCACCCATCCCTAGCTGTATCTCTTCCCTTATCATACAACACACACACATTCAAATGATGACACTATTTATAGGACAGAACAAGAAAAGCTCCTTTTATATTAAGATTTTCTATATTTATACACTATTTTTATTTAGCATACTAATATGAAATCACTCATATTAATCCCACAAACAGATGCTATGAGGAATAAGGTATATGTGCAGCTATCCTGGGTTAAGTGATGTATCAAGTACACCCACAGTACACTAGAAAGTTTCGGGATCTTCTTAAATCCCCCTTTGAACATTAATTGAAATCCTGAAAAGATGTCCTTACTGAAGTGTAGTTGAATCAGCAATAACCAGGATCAATACTGTTTCCAGTATAAATATTTTATCAAAGACAAAATATAATATAACCATAAGTATCCTTAATATAGATATATAGAAAGTTTTGTGTAACAACAATGTTCACATTAAGTTTTTAATCTTAATCTCTGAGCATTTCTAATAAACAGTGGTGTCAACAACAAATCTCTGAATTATATCTGATTATCAGATTCGTGAAATCTAGAACATAAGAAGAGCCTGCTGGTCAGGCCAGTGGCCCATCTAGTCCAGCAACCTGTTATCACAGTGGCCAACCAGGTGCCTGGGGGAAGCCCGCAAGCTGGACCTGAGGGCAAGAACACTCTCCCCTCCTGAGGCTTCCAGCAACTGGTTTTCAGAAGCGTACTGCCTCTGACTAGGGTGGCAGAGCACAGCCATCATGGCTAGTAGCCATTGATAGCCCTGTCCTCCATGAATTTGTCTAATCTTCTTTTAAAGCCATCCAAGCTGGTGGCCATTAGTGCGTCTTGTGGGAGCAAATTCCATAGTTTTAACTATGCGCTGAGTAAAGAAGTATTTCCTTTTATCTGTCCTGAATCTTCCAACATTCAGCTTCTTTGAATGTCCACAAGTTCTAGTATTATGAGAGAAGGAGAAAAACTTTTCTCTATCCACTTTCTCAATGCCATGCATAATTTTATACACTTCTATCATGTCTCCTCTGACCCGTCTTTTCTCTAAACTAAAAAGCCCCAAATGCTGCAATCTTGAGTCGCTCCATCCCCTTGATCATTCTGGTTGCCCTCTTCTGAACCTTTTCCAACTCTATAATATCCTTTTTGAGATGAGGCGACCAGAACTGTACATGGTATTCCAAATGTGGCCACACCATAGATTTATACAACGGCATTATGATATCGGCTGTTTTATTTTCAATACCTTTCCTAATTATCCCTAGCATGGAATTTGCCTTTTTCACAGCTGCCGCACACTGGGTTGACATTTTCATCGTGCTGTCCACTACAACCCCGAGGTCTCTCTCCTGGTCAGTCACCACCAGTTCAGACCCCATAAGCGTATATGTGAAATTCAGATTTTTTGCTCCAATATGCATAATTTTACACTTGTTTATATTGAATTGCATTTGCCATTTTTCCGCCCATTCACTCAGTTTGGAGAGGTCTTTTTGGAGCTCTTCGCAATCCCTTTTTGTTTTAACAACCCTGAACAATTTAGTATCGTCAGCAAACTTGGCCACTTCACTGCTTGCTCCTAATTCTAGGTCATTAATGAACAAGTTGAAAAGTACAGGTCCCAATACCGATCCTTGAGGGACTCCACTTTCTACAGCCCTCCATTGGGAGAACTGTCCATTTATTCCTACTCTCTGCTTTCTGCTTCTTAACCAATTCCTTATCCACAAGAGAATCTGATGATCGCTACTTGTTATGCTGACAATGAAGCTCCATAAGTTTTCTGTATAGAAACAGAGCTCTGCCCAAACAAGGGCTCTTCCATTTTCTTCTGTATTGTTGTGGGAAATATGCCCCTACACTGCCTTCAGAGAAGGTACATCCAACATTCAAGAGGAGGTGCTTGTCTGCATTTGAGCTTTGCTTACCAACTTAAAAACTAGTCTGGCAAAAGGGTGGAGGGCTACACGTGGCCTGCATGAAGCGTTAGCATGGTTGGCCATCTGCCAAGCGGCCATATCCTAGCAGGGGGTTCAGTGTCAAAAGTCCCTAGGACCTGCCGCAGTGAGGAGGTAGATTCATGGGGGGGCAGGGGGTGTCTTTCCCAAGGGCCCTCAAAAGGTAGAACTGATACCAGGGCTAGGGGTGGAGCTCTTGGGGCACAATGCTGACTAGGTAGCTGTTTGTATAGCTATAAACAAACAAACAAAGCTCAGGTTGGGGGAGAGAAATGGTCCTGCTCTACAGTGCTTTTCCCATGACACACATCTGAGTGACTCCTAACCCCAGGTAACCATTGAACAACCAGAAGCTGGAACAAGGAGAGGGGCATACTTTCATTGCCTTTCCATTTCTCCCTAGCCCTGTACTAATCAGCAGCTGTGCAGATAGCCTCCTGAAAGGGAGAAACACCTATATATGAGCCCATAGGAAAAAAGGCTGGAGGAGCAGGGACATGGTCTTCTATCAGCTAGGACACTCTCAGCCCACACAGTTCTGTTGGTCTAGCTTCTTGCAAGGGCAGCTTCTAAACTTGGCTACGTCACCAAAACATGCTGGATGCTGTGATGCTCCAGGCGTTGCTTCCTGTGGGTTTGTGCCCAGGTGCATCTGTCCTTTCTGGCACCTGCTTGCATGGGTACAGTGAAAGCATGGCTACGCAAAGGAAGTACTCCTGTATTTGGCAGCTGGACACACAAAAATCGGCACCCACCTCCTCTTTCCAGATATCCAGAATTAGACGTATGTGAAGTTTGGAGCTATAGGGTTTACAGTATTATCCTTTCCACCTAAAATTAATAGGGTGTGTACAATGTAGGCGTCAATTCTATTTCCACTAACCACTTACCTTGGAGAAGCCCCACTGGGCATACTTCTAAACAGACATATATAGGATTACACTGATAAAGAATTATGGGCACCTTAAGAAACTTGTTGCTACCAAATCCTAACCAGGATTTGTATGTGGCTCTGTGTTTCTGAAAATCGGACACTAAAAGTAGTTTATATGTTATAATAATGATAAGGCCAGAAAAATGGTCAACATATCCTTTAACTCACAAAATAAACAGCCAAAATGAATGACACTGAAAAGATTCCTGTTGAACTGAATTAACGGGTGTTATCTGAACTTTAATTAGATTTTTCTAAATCAATGATAGACAAAATTTAAACCAGCCATCATTATGAGAGCGTTATAGGTTAATAGCATCCTTTCCTCCATTAAAACAAATGCGTATGGAACTCATGCATGAATGAAAATTGAATAATTAAAAACATTCCACATTTGCGTAACTATTCCTATTCATGTTCACTGATATTCATGAAGGTGTCATAGTCTCATTTAATGGGTGCACATCATGCTTTTCGGTACAATACATCTCAAATTCTGTTTCTTCTGAAAAGAGGGGTTAAGGGCTAGGAAAAGAATGTACAACCTCTGCCTGATATTCTGGAGAACCTCTGCCAGTCAGAACAGACAGTACTGGGCAAGAGGGAGAAAGGGTCCAACTTAGTATAAACAATAGAGATTGGTTGCTCCAAAGTCAGTGGGGCAGTGAATCCGCTGCGGGGTTTAGTCTGGACTTTCCAGGAGCTGTCCAAGGTAACTCTTTCCCAATCATAAAGGATTTTGGTTTATTTATTTATTTTTAAAAAGGCAGGCCTGGAAAGTGCACTTACCCGGTACCTCATACCCAAAGGCTGAATAGGAGCAGGAGGTTGCTCCAGAACTGAGAAGCCTACTGACTGTGCAGCCGCAGCTATTAGGGATGTTGTTAAATGGCTTGAACAAAAGGTCTTTTGAATCCCATGTAGATTTTTAACCAGACTTTTTCCAAACTGTGTATGGTCTGAAGGCACATGAAGCAAACACCTTGGAACAGATCACCTCAGACTATGAGGCTCTGGGTAGGAAGGTCAAGGATTTGGGGGCGCAGGTGGTCTTCTCGTCAATTCTTCCCATGAAGGATAGAGGACTACAAAGGGAAAAGAAGATACTGCAGGTCAACGACTGGTTACGCAGATGGTGTCGACGGGAGAGGTTTGGATTCTGGGACCATGGTCTAAGCTTCTTGGAGGGAGGACTGTTGGCAAGAGGTGGGCTGTACCTCATGAAGACTGGGAAGAATCTCTTTGGCAGAAGTATGGCAAAACTCATCAAGAGGGCTTTAAACTAAAGCCTCTGGGGGATGGAGATGATAGCTCTGGGGGGTTTCCGGTCCCGGTCCCAGTAAGACGCTTTTTCTCCAGCTCGATATCTTTCCTCCCTTAGCTCATAATTTTCAAACCCTTTAACTCTAGTAGCTTCATGGAAATAGAGACGGCATGAAGTTTAAAGACTTGGCGATTTTCCCAGCACTATAATCTTCACTTCAAAGCCTAAACATAGCTGTAATTAAGATATCAAACTGACTTCCTTAAGCAGAACGTATAACTAAGGAGCAAGAAAAATGGGACACTGAAGTGAAATATCTATGTCCACGCCTTAGAATATCTAAATAAACGCTATATACTTAGGACTAATTCATAAACCCCTTTACTAGCAGAGCGGAAAGTTTATTTACTTACCTTGTGATTAACGCAGCCATCCAAACGGACCGAACTGTGCTACTGCCGTCCATTTTAAGGCTTATGCTGATGATTACACAATGATCTTTACCAGGAAAAAATGCCAGGAGTTAGGCATCTCCTTGGGGGAAGGGAAAATCCCCCCTGAACCAGCTCAACCCAAAATAATCCAACCTTGCCTACCAAATTCTACTTCTCCTTACCCTCCAGATATATCAATAAATAACTCAAATGACCATCCACAGCCGACTAACCTTCATGACTGGTCATTAGACCACCAATTAACCATCAACCCACTTAAGGAGGATATCGGCACTAAAAGCCTCGCTGAAGAACTTCAGGATACAGGCTTTGGCTACATCCCAACACAGAAGGACGAAGAGCTTCCCTCTGAAAATTTAACTATAGATGACACTAATGTGCCACAAGATTCCAGGACTGCCTCTTCAGAGAACTACCCCAAAATTAATCCTTCAACACAGCAGAGCCTGGAAGGCTTGAACTTGCTGTCGTTAGGATGGGGAATAGCTGTAACAGAAGAACTTAATTTGATAAAAGCTTACATAACCGAAACGAACAGTCTACTTACCACTCTGACTAAATCTATGGGACTATTCCTGACGGAGAAACAAATCTCCCCCAGCTCCACCTCAGTCACCCAAGATTCTCGAAACTTCTTGATAAGGAGACCAAAATCGAAAGTTAAAAACATTAACTCATCAC
Source organism: Rhineura floridana (assembly GCF_030035675.1). Lineage (NCBI taxonomy): Eukaryota > Metazoa > Chordata > Lepidosauria > Squamata > Rhineuridae > Rhineura > Rhineura floridana. The sequence goes on from NC_084486.1 coordinate 55,152,297, forward strand.
ACCAGACTGCTCGGAGAGTTAACAAAATGAAGAAAACAAAGAACATAAAGAACTTAAAGCCTGCCCTAACAAAGAAAATGAATTTTAACCCCTTATATAAGCTACTAGACGCTTCAACTAAATCTCAGCATTCCCTTCCGCAAGATTGTAAAACAAAAACAGTTACAAAAAATACTTCTCTCCATTTAAATAAGTCTAGCCCCTTACTGGGGAATGCAAATTTTCTAAGAGAGCCTTGTTCTGAAAAGTCCAAATATGGAATCAGGAGCCCGGATATTAACACACCCCTAGGTGCTCACAGACTTTCAGACAACCACTGTAACGTTTCAAATTGGAATTTACAGCTCACAAGAGACAAACCAGCAGTAACCTTTCTAACTTCGTCGTTGGAGCAGAGGTCAACTACATCGATAAAACAACTTTTTGAATCTTACCTTAAACTTTATCTCCCGAACATCTCATCTAATAACTGCGTCAAGCATATGTCTCACTTCTATTTGCATTTTCCGGAAAGACGCACCATCATTACCTTTCAATCAACACACATTGCTGAGTGGATTTACAAAATCAAGGAAGACTTTTACACTCATGGTATCTGGATACAACGCTATTTTGTAAATAAGGCTTCCCCTAATTCACTTTTTAACCATTCTTTTTCACAATTAAGGAAAGAAACATCCCAGTCTCAGCTATCCCCCGCTAGACAGAGTACTCAAGTAAATAAGGCCTCTCCTAATTCATCCCTTAATCATCCCTCTTCACATTCAAAGAAAGATAGATTTCGATCTCAGTCATATACCCGTAGAAAGAGTAACCAGAAATACTCCACCCCTACTAACCCCCTGGCCCAAGCCCAATTTCAGTCTTGCGGGTCGGCGGCTCCAGACTATGAAGACCTCCCCCTCCCCCTCCCCCTCCTAACAAAGCGCTGTTCTGATCCGAACAGAGCTGACCCCCTCCCATGTAATAAAAACAGGTCTATAACTGATGCTAAGGAAAGCGAGCTACTTAGACCCCAAAATTACGACCCGATTCCAGTGCCTCTTGGCTCGCAATGCGTTATCTATATCCTGAAGAATTGGGTTCCCCAACTAAAAGCCAAATGATAAAATTAAATCCTTCCCCAGGTTCAATACAAGCTACTGGAGTATCCTCCAATGTTAGTACATTAACTCCAATAATTCATATCATCACTCCACGTTATGATTCCTCTTAGACGTAACCACTAAAACAAACAGCTTATTATTTAACCCAGCCCTGGGTTTAGCCCTAATCCCACATTTATCATGATGAAGGACCCCCTTTCTCCATGTGATTATGAAATATAGCCAGCGGGAAAAGTACTATGCGAGACATAACTTCATGTTTGTTATGCATTTTAATCTTGAAGATTTTTAAGGTCCTAGTATGTCGGAATTCCAAATATGTATTTTATAACCCTTCTTTTTGTAATTAATCCTGTTATATGGGCCTTTGGCCGCAATAAAGATTGATTGATTGATTGATAGCTTAAATACCGATCCAAAGACAGCGGGTTGTAAACGCAACGATTTGAAGGGTACAGGAGACACTGGGAGAGAGAAAGGGATGCACGGCAAAGCTGGGAGGGATAGCTAACACAATGGAAGACAGGAATAAAATCCAAAGGGACCTGGATAGACTAGAAAATTGGGCTGAAATTAATAAAATGACATTCAATAAAGACAAATGCAGGATTCTGCATTTAGGCCACAAAAACAAAATGCACGGGTACAGGATGGGAAATACCCGGCTTAGCAGTAGTGCGTGTGAGAAGGACCTTGGAATTGTAGTGGATCGCAAGTTGAACATGACCCAACAGTGTGATGCAGCAGCAAAAAAGGCAAACATGGTTTTGGGCTGCATAAACAGAGCTATAGTTTCCAGGTCGAGGGAAGTAATAGTCCCACTATATTCTGCATTGGTCAGGCCTCATCTGGAATACTGCGTTCAGTTCTGGGCACCTCATTTTAAGAAAGATATCGACAAGTTAGAGCGGGTTCAGAAGAGGGCGACGAGGATGATAGCCGGTACGGAGAACAAGTTTTATGAGGAAAGGTTGAAGGAACTTGGCATGTTCAATCTGGTGAAGAGAAGGTTGAGCGGTGACATGATTACACTCTTTAAGTACCTGAAGGGCTGTCACATAGAGGAGGGTACAGATTTGTTCACTGCTGCCCCAGAGGGTAGGATTAGGTCTAATGATTTTAAGTTGCAGGAGCGTAGATTCAGATTGGACATTAGAAGGAACTTCTTGACAGTAAGGGCAGTTCAGCAATGGAACCGACTGCTTAGGAAGGTGGTGGGATCCCCTTCGCTGGATGTCTTCAAGCAGAGGCTGGACAGCTATCTGCGGGAGATGCTCTAGCTGTGGATTTCCTGCTGTGAGCAGGGGGTTGGACTCGATGGCCTACAAGGCCCCTTCAAACTCTATGATTCTATAAAGTTAAGCAGAAGTGGGTGACTGCCTGTGAACCACCTGTACGCCACCGTGAGTTCCATAATAGAAGAAAGGCAAGATGTAAGTAGAAAGAAAGAAAGAAAGAAAGAAAGAAAGAAAGAAAGAAAGAAAGAAAGAAAGAAAGAAAGAAAGAAAGAAAGAATATTTGCCCTCAGTAATCTTCTCTTTAGTAGCTTTTCTCATATACATTTTTGACTGCTTCTCCATTATAAGAAACCAGTTTTATATAATAAGCAATCTGTTTAATCAGGCATCGGTACTGCATCCACGTTTTAGGAAAGGGACTTCCTGAGATGGCTCGGTTACATGCTTTTCTGAAAAGGTTCCATTTCGGGGAGGGACTCTGTCCAAGCCTACCTATTTTTCCCTGACAGAATTAAAGATAGGTAGGTGGCAGCTGTTGAGAAATAACCCTTGCTAACAGATTAAAAGATTGATTGGGCTTGGACTGAGTGATTTGTTCCTGAGAGTTTAACAAAAAGAAGGAAAAGAAAGAAAGAAAAGAAAATCTTGATGGTATAATACCATTGATGGAGTATGGGTGAGGGAATCAAGAGTGCTTAGGCAACTATCGTCATGATCAGATGACCTTTTAAAGCATCTTCACTGGGATGTTAAAATGCTAATGATTGCAAATGTGCTGAATGCTTGTCTGCACAGCATGCCCTTGCATACTTTCTATTCATTCAGTGGGGCTCACATAGGAGAAGTCCCCAGTGGATTGTGCCCTAGAAAGCCAGAAACTTGGGAATGAATGGCATATTCTGTTTTGCTTTCATGCAAATTCCAGCTAGCATCCTTAGAACTCAATTGTTAAAACAGGATCCAGGGTTAAAATGGATTTGTGTCCTGACCTAAAGTTTCATGTTCTTTTTTGTTTCGTTTCTCCTATATCAGTTTCACTTTTATGGGAATTCAATAGAATTTAATGGTTCGATGTCACCATATATAATTGTATTTTGATAAGTAATGTATGGCACTACATCAACTGCAGCATAATAAACACATTTATGGCCAATTTTAAAATATAATCTTGTCAAATCCTTTTCAGGACAGAATAACACCTTGCATTTCATTTTAAATATAGTATAGAGGTGACCTTCCTATATTTGTCATATTGCAGTCAGTGACTATGTTTTCTACCTCTGTTTAATTCTAGAAAGTGGATTATTCTAGTACCTTTTGACTAGCATCCTTTTGAAACAGCTTGCTTTCCATATGCTGTCCATTTGGGCTATCTATTCTCACAGAGGGACAAATAACTTTTAAGTGTATCCTGGCATCTGTCTTTCTAGTCAGCTCTGAGAAACCTATGGGGTGATAACGGTTTTATAGATGTTCCATCTCAGATGCCTGCTAGCTTAACTCAGATAATAGATTTTTGTGTGGCTTAAAATCACATAAAATAAAGGACTTTTATTTATTTATTTATTTATTTATTTGAAAAGATAAGATTGTGTTTGTGCTATCAATTCTAAAACGTAGGTAATTTTGTTCTCTTTTGATAAGCTTCAAATATGGTATTAAAATATTTTATTATAGGTTAGGATTTTTTTTCATCAGCAGAGTGGTTAGACAATTCATGAAATGTAAGGTTATCAATTCCTACAACTTAGTATGGCTATCTATTACCTTCAGTATCAAATGCACTAAACCTCTCAATACCAGTAATGAAGGATTACAAGTGGGAGAAGTTATTGCACTCATGCCCTGCTTGTGGGTTTCCCACAGACATCTGGCTGCCTGCTGTAAGGACAGAATGCTGGACTAGACAGGCGTTTGGTCTGATAGAGACAAGCTTATCTTGTGTTCTTAATGAATGCATTGACAAAAGTTATTATCTGTTAGTGTAATTAATTCTTATCTAGGTGAATCACCATGAATGAAAGAGCTGCCTAGGTTCAGCCACAAGAAAATTGTTGTCCGTAGATTTTTATTTTAATTTTATTCATTTATTTTTTGGTGGGGAGGAGAAGGCTAAAGAGCTGACCCTCAAGCTATATTACAAACTGATTTCAAGATTCTTCTCAGTTCCAAAATCAGCTTTCCATGCAGTTAGAAGGGCTGCTGTTCAAAGAAAATAAACTAAAGCCCCCTTTTTATATAGAACTGCTTTCACTATTCATAGCATCCTAAACAGTGGCCCAATTTTGACAATGCTAGCATCATCTGGTACAACAGCTATGGCTGTATCTGGACCGGGATAACTTGGGCACTGTAGCCCATGCATTGGTAACCAGCAGAATGGCTTACTATAATGCAGTCTACCTGGGGCCACCCTTGGGCATAGACTGGAAACTCCAGCTGGTGCACCTTGCTAAAACAGCTGCACTGGGTGGTCACACCCTACCAGGCCAGGTTCAAGGTTCTTGTATTAATATGCAAAGCCCTGAACAACTTAGGTCCTGGATACCTTAAGGACCACCTGAGCCCTTACATCCTAGCGTGATCACGGAGATCATCCAGAGTAGTGCTCTTAGTTGTCCCCTATGTCTCTGAAGCCTGACGGGCCTCGACTAGAAGCTGAACATGTAGTGTCACTGTCCAAAGCTGTGGAACCCTCTTCCAGCACTGATTTAGCTGGCTTCCTCATGGTTAACCTTCAGACATCTCTTGAAGGCTGGCAGGCCCAATAGTTTAATTTTCTTTTTTTAGGTCAGCCAGTCATTTTTCGGTGCGATTATTTTGTAATTTTATGTGCACTGAATGTTGTGCACTGCCTTCATATTTGATGTGAGTGGGGGTGGGTGGGAGAGTATTTAAAATACGTCGGTGAAATAAAGAGATGAAACCCTGGAGAGCAGCTGCCAATCAGTGTGTAGACGATGCTGAGCTGGATGGGCCAGTGGTCTGACTCAGTATAAGGCAGCTTCCTCTGCTCCTCAACATTCCTCCCCACAATCTGGCCCAACATCTGGAGGGGAGGGAGTTGCACATATTTCTCCCTGCCGACCCACGATGCCATTTCTCTGGCAGTCATAAGTTGCGCAATTCACTCCCCACAGAGGCGTGTGTCGCACCTTCACTGTCAGCTTTCATCATATGCGGAAGATGCCCCTCATCACCCTGGCCTTTGACTAAGTTTTGAATGTAATTTGTTTTAAACTGTTTTTAATAATGTATTTTACATTGTTGTGACCCGTCCTGGGACCTACTGGTGAAGGGCAGGTAATAAATTTGATAACAGTCATTCCCACCTCCCTCACCCTTACCTGTAAACCTTGGCACTGATTTTTTATAGCCACCTATGAGCCTACAAACCACATTATAGATGTCCTAACTGAATCAGGAATTGAACCCTGCAATTTTCCTCTATGCACGTTGCCATGTATGTGGGTAAGCAGCCATTGGACTACCTGTCGCTCCATGTAGAAGCTGGGGGAGGGGGGCGGGACAGGGTAGAGATGGAATGCTGCGTGGATAGGGGAGAGAGGGGTGTAGTCACTCCCTTTCACCAGTTGGCCCAGTTCAGGAGGAGGAGGAATATCACCTGAACGAGAAATAACGTCTATGAGTGTTTTTTCATAATTCTGAGGTGGTTTTTTCCCCCCATAATTCATGAGGTTAATTCTACCTCATTTTAGCCTACTGGGAATCTGCCTCTAAAATAATCCCAGATAACTAGGCAGAAAGTTATGAAAGTGTCTAGATCATTTTAGTGAAGTGTGCACTCCTAATAAAAGTCCATGGTTCTACAGCTGGGCCACTGGGCTCTCAGAGGAAATGCAGTGTCCACATTCCATCTGTTGCATGCAAGAACCTCTTCCACAGAACAGGCTGAATGCAATACATGTCTAGCACATATTTATTATACCACTTTGTTGTTGTTATATGACTTCAAGTTGATCTCAATTTATGGTGATACTATGCATCAGCGACCTCCAAGAGCATCTGTTATAAACCACCCTGTTCAGATCTTGTAAGTTCAGGTCTGTGTCTTTCTTTATGGAATCAATCCATCTCTTCTTTGGTCTTCCTCTTTTTCTACTCCCTACTGATAGTCAATCTGTTCATATATAATTCTGCTACTCTGCTATCTTGCTATGATTATTATTAGTAGTAGTAGCAGTAGTTTATTCTACAGGGTTATATATATTATTTTACAGCATTTATACCTGATTTCTCACAAATTACTATGTTGCCAAGCAAAATTGATATAAGATTGTGGCCTGCCAAACTTCTCTTCTCTGGGTGCTCCCAGAGTGGGGTTTCTTGTGGGATCAGTGCTCCTCATGCATATCAGCTTTTTGTAGCATCCACATGAAATGCTGGCAGTGAAAGCCAGCCTGTATTTCTTCTCATTTGATTAGGACTTACATTTTCAACGGAAAAATCCAATATTTGTTTTTAAAAAGCTGTTGCCACAACCTGTTTGCAATACCTGAATGACCCATTTGCAGTATTACAGACCCTCAGTCTTCAGTCATTACTTTACTATAGCAGCCTGCTCTAGGCTTGTGAGAAATGTAATTTTGTTCTATTTGATTTTATGTGGGCATTTGTGTTCCTTGTTTCATTTCTGTAGCAACCTGCTTCAAAAAATTGATATATTGTGAGACTCTAAATGAAAATATAACAATTCACTTCTTATCTTCCGGGAGAAGGAATTGAACCTATAAAAGTGAGTTTAGCTAGAATGCAGCTTTAAGGACAAAATGCCTGAAATAAAGTGTTATTATAGACCTTTAGATTCACATTTCCTGACTCTGATTGAAGAGATCACATGCATAGCAGCTGGGGCTGAGGATATAAAATCTTACAATCCCACCAATCAGCTGAACAGTCCACCCAACAGTTGACTGGCAGTATTTCACTGTTTAAAGAAGGGGTGTGTGTGTGGCTATTAGATCAGGTTGGGGAAGTTGCATTACATGTGCAGTCCAAACAGGACTAGTCAGGTGGAAGCCTGTTTCCATGCCCGCAGGAGATGATTAAAAAATGATATGACAGCAATCTTCAAATATTTGAAGAGCTGTCATATCGATCATGGAGCACATTTGTTTTTTTTGTTTTAAATTTTATTCATTTAACAGCATTTCTTAATTGCTTCACATTTAAAAATCTCTAGGCGGTATACAAAAATGCAACATAAAAACAATAAAACAGGAATTCCATAATAAGCGGGTTCAATCTTGTGGATGAGGGAATAATGTCTCCCCTCTTTGAGGGGGGGTTGCCCTCACCCCTCCTTTCTAAAGAAGACTCAGGAGATTGTATTCCGATAGGAGGGGCTGGCTGAAAAGGGAGGCCACATGTGAATCAGTGGCCAGTGGGAGGGGAATTTATAAGCCAGATTCTCCCCCAAATTCTTCCTCTTCACATTTTTGTTGTGGCCACCCTCCTTCCCTCCCTCCTTACATGCAGTGTGGGCAAAATATGAATTTTTTATTCACCTTGGGATCCATTCCTTTTTCACCTACTTCACACTGTTGGGATCAGTCTTTGGCATTTAAGGGAGAGATGTGGTTTGGTTACCTGCAGGGCATGGAGTATGGGTAGGTGAGGTAAATGGGGAGGAAAAGTCACTAGGTATACTGAGACATTATGGGGTAAAGGGTACCCTCCAGGGATCTGCCAATGCTGTATGCCTGATGTGACCTGACATGTGCATCTGGGGTGAATGTGCTTTGGTGCACATGTTTGGTACATACCCAAAGGTGTCCTAGCAAGGAGGCAGTCAGTTCTTCCCCATCCTTTGCTGGGAACCCACAGCCAGCAAATGTAACACATGACCAGAGGTGTGGAGGAACCTTTTCCTGCCAGAATTAGTTAAAACACTTATCTGCCTATACTTTCTGAATCAGGCTAATTGGTTTAAGTTGGAGAACAGTGTCTCCAAGTTATATTTTAATAAATATAACCTTTCATCCATGTGAGTTTCCTGAGTCTTATTTTGGGTGTGGGGGCAAAGTTTCAACAAAAATATGTCTTTTCAAGACATCTGAAGCACTTCTTGGATGATGCTTTATGTATGGCAGGGAACAACATTCCACAATGCATGGAGCAATTACAAAAAATGCCCATTTTCAGGTCCCCCCCCCGATATTCAGTACAGTATGGTGCCATGAGTAACATTTCCTCAGATGAACTAAAGTGATCAAAGGTGTATATAGGGGCAGGCAGCTTTTCGGGTAACTTGGTCCTGAGTTGCTCAGGGTTTTATATGTTAGTAAGAAGACCCTGAACATGGCCGGATAGCTGCATTGAACCAGCAGAGGTGTAATGTGTGCTTGTCCAGGTGCTCCATTCAACAACCTGACCAACAACCTTTTCTGTTGCTCCAGGGGGTTGGGCCCAAATTGGTCTAAGTTGCCAGAAAGGGGACTGTGTCTAAACATTAGGAAGACCTTCCTGACGGTATAAGCTGTTCTGTGGTGAAACAGGCTGCCTCTGAAGATGAAAGACACTTTATCTGTGAGAGAGTTTTTTTTAAGTAGAGACTAGAAGGCTACCTATTGCCACGGTGAATTTGCTGCATCATCAGGGGATAGATGACCTTTGACACTCCTTCCATGATTTTTTACATATTGCCCCTAGCTGGATTAGGAATGCCTGCATGCTTTTGATTACTATTATATAGAATGTCAAGTCTAATGACAAACTTTATAGTTCAGCTACATTCGAGTGAAAAATACCACCACCACCAGAAGTTCTTCTGTTGGAAAGGAGCTTACATCAAATTCTTCAGCATTTTTTTTTTCATTTGATTTGCTATCCAAATATGAAACAATAACAGTATCTTTTGTTTAAAAATTCATATTAAAGAAAGTGGATGAGGATCAAAGTAAGAAAACTCTTATGTTTTTAATCATTCAGGAACTCTAGTGTAGACCTTTTAAAGGCATCTCCGATGGCCAGAGAAAGGCATATATAGAAACTGAATTGGGTCTGGGAAAAGCTGAACAAACATTAGCTGATTGGTCTAATGGCATGTTTGTAATTAGTCTAACTACTTTTTTTCCCTTTAGCAGATAAAAGTGATGGCTCTTATACAGAAGATTTAAATGATGATCACAGTACCAAAACAAAGAGAAATAAGTAAGTCTTGGTAATACTTTTTTAAAACAAGACCCATTGCTGGAAAAATACAAGTCCTTCTTAATTCATTTATTCCCGAAGTATCTAGTGCATAATTCAGCATCTCTACCACACACAAATAGCATGTGCAACAAATTGTCAGATGCTTCAGAACTGCAGAAATAGTTAAGGTGACCGCAAATATCACACTTCTTATAAATGGGCACAATGTTATAACAGTTTGATGTTGATTTATTCAACATTGGTTGTAATGTCATCTCAGGATATTTCTGACCATAACATCTGTGATATAATTTTTGCTGAAGATGCCAAAATGGACTTTGAATATATGAAGAATTCCAAGTTCTCAGTTTGGTGTCTTAAAATTTAATCTGATGATAACAGGGCTATTTATCTGCAGGAACTGACTTCTTTTATATTAGACATATGTTTACTCAGTCTAGGTTCCAAACTATGCCCACATATTATTTGACTTGTTAATAGGCAAATGACGGTCTTTGTGTATGCGGATCAGGCCAGATCACAGACATTGTGCACTATATCTTGTATTGCCCTATATACAGTTCACCTAGGGATAGATTCATCTATTCAGTTCAAAACTTGTTAGGAGAGTTAGGTGATTTCAGATGTAGACAGGTTTGTTACCTATAGGGTAGTTTTATATACTTCAGCAGCAAGAAAGTTACAAGCTACTTTTTTTTACTCAGAACAGTCAAAAAACTGCTAAGGGGATTTTTTGTAATGTAAATGATATGGGGGAACTCTACCATATTTGAGATTTGATAATTGCATTTATGAAAATTGATATGTTTAAGTTTGATTGTCATGTTTGTTTTGTGATTTATACTGTAGTGCAGCCTTTCCCAACCAGTGTGCCTCCAGATGTTGTTGGACCACAACTCCCATCAGCCTCAGCCAGCATTGCCAATGGCCAGGAAAGATGGGAATTGTGGTCCAACAACATCTGGAGGCACACTGGTTGGGAAAGGCTGCTGTAGAGGCTTTTGGCTGCAAACACTAAAAGTCTGCCTGACTGGGACTTTTTGTAAACCTCAACCACGTCCTCTAGTAATTGTTTGAGACAATATCCAGGCCAAAACAAAAGTGAATCTTATTATTTGGGGTAACTTCTACACTGAAGAAAAAAATAGCTGTATGAATCATGCAGAAAAAGATTAAAATACTGCGTGGCCTTGAATAACGGGAAGGTTTTACATTTCATTTAAACTGGAATTAGTGCCATGCCAAAAAATTCTCCTGTATTTTCTCCATAAATTAATGAGAACAGAAATTACATTTGAAAATTATTGAAGGTGAGAGGAAACTTTGGCAAAATTTTCATGGGTAGGATACGGGTGTTTTTGTTTTGTTTTGTTTTGCTGCGCTTACCTTATTTTTTCGATGGTCCAGGGTTTTTTGAATGTCCTTTATTTTAACTTACAAATCACCTCATTGGTAATCTGAAGCCTGTAGCCTTCCTGGAAGCCTGCATTTCAATTAAAACCTATCATGAGATTCCTGTGGGGGGCCTTTTTTCAGATCAGGAAATACAGGCAGCTGAGGAGGCTTCAGAGTGCTGAAGAACTACTTTATGGATAGTGAAAACAATATCCCGCTCTTGGTCACCTCACAACGATAAACTAAGCTCAAAACTGCACAGTCACCAAGATTCTAAAGACCAAAGTGCCCTGAGAACGAGTTAGAAAAATGGAATCTCTTTCACATGCGAAGAAAACTTGGAAAAAATTGGAAGACAGATTTTGGCATAGCACTAATAGGAATGGGCTGTAGCCTGGGAGTGTAGGAACAACTGGGTGGGTATATGGAAAGTCTGTTCACTGGTCTATCTTCTATAAGTAATGACAGGTGACAGATTACGCCAATATATGAGTAGCCAAAGCCTGGCCAGCGAAGGGGAAGAAGAGCTCATTTGAGTTCTAAGCATGCACAGCTGCACTGATGTAATGCTTGTGATGGTGGATTGTGTTTTAAAATACAGCCATGAGAGTGGCTGTATACTATAGCCAGCATGGTATTTTCACATTCCACTATATTAAATTGAAAATACCCTCATGCCATTCTGCTGCTTCTCATAGGCTCATTTCAAAGCAAAACCTTACAAACCTTATAGTCCTGAACTCAGAAACGCTTGCTTAACAACCCTATACATTTTCATAGCGATACACAAAACACTCAGATAAAATCGAGAGTTCAAAGTGTAAAACAAGAGGAAAAAAATCCAGACCCCGTTGGACTTTTTTCTGTCAGTGGTCTCATAATTTCTGTTGAAATTAATTAAAAATCAGCCATGTTCACAGAGCACCTGTAATCCTGTTACTGACCTTGCCCCATACTCTGGCCTTCATCTTTTGCAGTTTAAAAATTAAAAAAAATGCCTGGCTGATTTTTAATTAATCTAAGAATTTTAACATTGGAGTCTATGATGACGAAGGGATGCTCAGTAAGAACCAACCAGACTAACAGCTTTTGGCTTGGTTAATCAGGAGGCCACATCCATGCCAGACATTGATTCCACTTTAAAAAGTCATAGTTTCCCTAAAATAATCCCGGGAAGTGTAAAGGGTGCTGATGACACAGTTCCAGTGGCCAGAGTGGTTTAACAGTCAGGCCCTTTTCTGTGATTGTAGCTCTAGGAGGGGAATAAGGCTACTCCTAACAATTCTCAGCACCCTTCACAAACTACACTTGCCAGGATTCTTTGGTGGAAGCCATGACTATTTAAAGTGGAATAAATGTCTGGTGTGGATGTGGCCAGGGACAGCTTTGGCTTAAATTTGGGTAGGAGATTACACATGTCTGCTGTAGAAGATGGGAGAAACCCCCCCAAAACAATGATACTGTTAACAATGTTTTCCTTTTGGAAAGGAAAGGGGCTTTCCCTCTGCCCTATGCCCATCCAATCTCTTCTCCTCCCTCCCCCTCCTCTTCCTCCTCTCCCCCACCTTTCTCCCTCCACCTCCACCTCCCCTTCCCCCCTTCCTTCCTTCCTCAGATCGGTTTCACCTATCCTAAACATGGTTGCCATGGAGTAAATCCCACTGAACTCAGTAAGCATGCAATTGATCAAACCTACCCTCTCATCTCCCCATTCCCTCCCTCCTGCCCCTCCCTTCCCTCTTACTTCCCCCTCCAACCCCTCCCCTTCCAGTGCCCTCCCCCTCTTCCCTCCCTCTTCTTCTCCCTTCTCCCTCCCTCCCTCCCTCCCTCTTCTACTCCCCCATGGTCAGTTTCACCTCTCCTAAGCGTGATTGCATGGGAGTAAGTGCCACTGACCTCAATAAGCATGCAAATGATCAGACCTGCCTCTCCAGTTCCCCTCTCCTCTCCCCTCCTTCCCCCTCCTCCTCTCCTCCCCATCTCTTCTCCTGTCCTCCTCCCTTCTTTCTCCCTCTTTCTTCTTTTTCCTCTTCCCACTTCATATGTTCAGAGCTAGATGTTACTAAGTTCCTCCAAGCTACACAGGAAGTGGATTGGACTGTGAAAGACCAACCCAAACTGTGTTTGCATTTTTACAAATTTGTAGGGCAGTATAATATCTCAGAGAGGCGGTCAGGTCTCCTGCCCCCTTGGTGCATTCACTGTAACTGCCCAATTCTCCTGTTTTTAAAAATTTGATAGAAATATCTGTTGGCTTTCCGTACGTTCTTCAACCAAAAGGAACACCCTCCCAGGAATCACAGATTTCACCCAAAATAACCCAAATCCAGGATAATCAAAATAACCCCAGAGTGCCTTGTGAAAACATTTTATAATCCAATATAGGTTATAACATGGGATATATTTTATAATATAATAGAGGTTATAGCATGGAAATTTTTTAATGTAAATTCAAACATAATACCTATTACAGTAGGGCCCTACTCATACGGCAGGTTATGTTTCAGGCCCCCGCTGAAAAGTGAAAATTGCTGGAAAGTGGGGTCCTACTGTATTCCAGCCGCCGCGCTCCAGCTGACAGCGATCAGCTGTAGCGCACGATCAGCTGTAGCATGGGGAGCATGAAACTTTTTGCCTATTAGTGAACAGATACTTAAGTTTTGGAATTTAAGTAATACAGAAGGTAGAGCCTAACGGGAAGTTTGGTTGTGGTGTGATTCTGTGGCAAACATGCAGTCCAATAAATAATAGATATTACAGCAGGGGTGCTAACCTGTGACCTTCCAGATGTTGCTAGACTACAACTCCCATCAGCCCCAGCCAACAAGACCAATGGTCAAACGGAATGGAGGTTGCAGTTAACAGCATCTGGAGAGCCACAGGTTAGCCATCCATCCATCACTGTTTTAATAGGTACACACAGTGGGTTTGTAATGTGACTGTACTAATTAAAATGTAGCATATTATGAATGAATCAGGCTTTCACTCAATGTGTTTATTTCCAAATTAATTCCTTTCTTCCTGGGCATCTCTAAAATCTTGTACCTTATGAAAGTTTATAAATTTAGGGGGAAAACAGGCACCTGAAGTTCTGCCAGTCATAGGCTCGCTTCCATGATTTGTTAGCTAAACTATAGTTTGTTTTAATATCTATTTGTTTGCGGCTGACACAATATGAAACCACAATCTAAGTGCCTGCTGAAAACCTTTCTATTCTGCCAGGCTTATGCAGGCAGGTAAGAAGATGCTGTTTTCGCAACAGTTGACCTTTGTTTTTGTTGTATTTTTAATGTTCTTGGTGGTGGTGGTTTTTAATGTGTTGTAAACTGCTTTGATGTTTTTAATGAAATAGTGGCATACACATATTTTTATAAATATAAATAAATATAATCATGTGAAACCGTTTTGCAAACCACAGTTTGTGTTAAATGTGGCTTGCTTGCTCTTGTGTCTGAATTCACATACTACTGAGAAACCCCCTACACGCCATTGCTCTACCTCAAAAGATTCCTGCTTCCTGGAGATGGAACTACATATGAAGCTGAGCAGTCAGGAAACAAAAGCAGACAATCACTCTAAACCATAGATTGTATTCTACACTTGGAAGCCAAACCATGTTAGTTCTTATCTGTGGTTAGCACAAACCATGGTTTTGCATTATGTTTGAACTTACGTTTAAAGGTTTCCATGCTATAACCTCTATTGGATTATAAAAGGTTTCCCATGATACAACCTATATTGGATTATAAAAAAAATCCACTTGTCACTTTGGGACTATTTTGATTATTCTGGGTTACACATTTGGGTTACTTTGGGTGAAATCTTGTGGTCCCTGGGAGGGTGTTCCAGAAGTCATAGGGTAGAGTGGACAGAGAGAGACCTCCCCTTGGAGGCAGCCATGTTTAGGTCACATAAACTTCCTTTGTCATCCTCTTCCACCATTAGTGGTCCAATGGTGGGAGAAAGAAAAAGGAATGTACTGTGAGCAGGACAGGGTGAAGGAGAACTCTTCCCTCCTCACTCTAGTAGGAGTATTTTGCCCTAACAAGTGGCAAGAAAACAAAACAAAATCATTTTAATGTAAGAATAGAGACTTTTTCAATCTAATTCAATATATTTACTTGGAAGCAAGTCTCATAACATTCAGTGGGTCTTGCCCTCAAATAAATGTGGGATTGCATGCTTAGGCAGCAGTTCTGCACATATCTGGGTATACATTCCATTGAATTCAATGGGGCTAGGCAGACATTTATGTGATTGCACTATTCACTCTCTTTAATTTGCATATTGGTGTAATTTCTTTCCTACTTTATTTTTCTTTTATTATAATAAATGGACAAACCATTTGATTGGTTGAATCATTTCTAATTACCCATACTAAAGAAGGAGGCAGCAAGAGAGAGACTTTGTTGATGAAGTAGCTTTCTGGATTTCCATCCATTTTTTTGGAAATAAAAATTCTTTGTGGTTACCAGAAATTGGACTGGAAGTTTTATAGATCATATTACAGAATATTATAATTTGGGGAGAATGCAAATGGCTAATACAATATCAAAATCACTACTATAATATGAAGAGTGACAATTTGATGCCTCTAGAGCTACTAACACCATGCAATAGCCATTTTAGTATAATTTAAGAGTGGAATTGTATAATGCAATTATTGATGGCAAGAAGGTAATATGTTAGGACTCATATTGCTTTACTGGGTAATGGAATTTATTAGCTGAAAGATTTTAACATCTTCCATTTCAGCTGAACAATTTAGAACCCTTTGAGAATAAAATCATGTTTATGCCCAATGGCTGAAAGTTTCTAATCAGGTGCAAATGTAGTTAGTTGGCTTCAGGTTGGTTTTGCTACTGAGAATCAGATCACTTCTGAAAGTTTCTAAAATAGATGTTATAGGAACTGTGATATATTTAAATCATTTATTTGATAGAAACTTTCTGCATAGTTAGTAAGCTGGGCCCACAACCCTTTATGCAGCAGAATGCAGACATAACTTGTCTGTTAGAACTGATAGTTGAAAGAATAAAGAAACGTAAGGTTTATTTCTACAAAGAGGTAAAGTCATACATGGTAAAGAAGCCATGTGGCTTGCACTCAAGGTGCCATCATTAACTGGCTGAGAACAAATGAGAGGAAGGGAAGGGAGAAAGGGGAGGAGCAAAGCCTGCAAAAACAACAAATACTTTAGAGGAAGAATCAGCAGAGGGAAGAATAGATTACCTTTATGTCTATTCTCCCCCCCCCACTAGTTCAGGTCACTTGTAACATGCATTGTTGCTTTACTCCTAACACCCCTCCTCAACAATGTGTGTTCATGTCCACAAGATTCATCTTCTCTCACACATGTTGGAAGTCATCTCTGGGAAGAGGCTTAGTGAGAATATCTGCAATCATGCTTCCTGTTGGGCAATATTCCATCTCAATAAGCCCTTTTTCATGCATGTCTCTGAACAGTGGTATTCCACATCAATGTGCTTGGGATGTGCACTGTTCCTTTCGGTCTATGAGACCTTTATGTAGCTTTGGTTGCCTTCCAGGATCTGTATGGGCCATCTATTCCTACATCCCCCAATAACCGACATAGCCATTTCTGTTCCTGGCCTGGACAGCAGACTACTTCTTCAGCTAACTGCTCTGCTTCCATAGAAGAACAAGTTCCATTGGTGGATTTGCAATCTGCTGTGTCTCAGGCTGAATCTGCATCTGTGTCAACTATTAGTCTGGGACTATTGGTGGCCTGTAACTTCAGTTTCAGATTTAACATAATATCTTTAAATATATGGCCACTCTCTTTATAGCTATCCAATTTCTTTCCCTTGGTGAGTTGGTCTTTCTACACAGTATTCCTATTGCTATGCCTATTTCTAGTCTCACTATGGTTGCCAATTACAAGTTTAATATAGATGTCCTGTATTTGTCACTCTTTGGAAGGAGTTTACTGTTCTCATCCCCCTTTAAATAATTTGTCTCCATGGATATGGCCACTGGATTGGCATCCTTGAGTCTTAGGTACTCTAGAATTTCATAGAATTTCTGGCTGAGGAAATAGTGTCCATCTTCTTCTCTTTCTATTTCAATCCCGAGATAGTGGGTGATGTCTTTAGTTGCTTCATCTCTACCTCTCAATTCAGATGATGTACACTCTCCTCATGGTCAGTTTCATCTTCATAACTCAAAAGTAGATCATTGACATATATTAGTATATAGGTCAGTCTGTTATTTCTGTATTGTGCATATAGACAAGGATCAGCTTTACCTTGCTTGAACCCTTCTCTGATGAGCATCTGATTCAGTTTCTGATTCCATGCTCTTGTGGCTGGTTTTAGTCCATATATATTATTCTGAAGTTTTCACACAAGTGGTTTGTTTCCTGAATTTTGAAACCCAGGAAGTTGTTTGATGTAGATTTCCTTCTTAATTTCTCCATGTAACAAAGGTCTTTACATCTAAGTGTTCAACATGCATCTTTCTTGATTCTGCCACACTTAAAAGTGTCCTTATAGTTGTATACTTTACTACAGGAGCAAATGTTTCATTGTAGTGCTCCCCATATTTCTGGGAATAGCCCTCGGCTAGTAGTCTCTTTTTGTATCTCTGGATCTCCCCTTCTGCATTTTGCTTTGCTTCAAAAACTCATTTATACCCCACAGACCTTTTGCCTGCTGTGTAATTTGATCCAGTAGCTAATGTATCTCACTCGTCTCTCTGCTTCCTTCTTAAAGTGTGCTAAGACCAGTTTATAGTATGGGTCTGCCTTGGCATCAACAGAGTATGCCTGTGGTATGGATGACAGCAAAATTGCAATTTTCTGTTCATTATCCAATTTCCCTCCTGAGGCATGCAATTGATCCACAAGACTCAATAACTTTTCTATATGTTTCAAGGGGTCCTTCCCCATCCCCCACCCCGTAATTGAGCAGAAAACAAATCTTGGTAAATCTGAATCTGATCTTGCATTCCAGGTGTTTCATATAGATTTTACAAAGCTGAGAACATCTCTCTAGCAGTTCCTTCATTCTTCACATGTATAAGCTATGAGTCAGCCAATTAATAGACCTTTTGCCTTATGGTCTTTTAAGTCCCATCCTGCAATGTTCTCAGTTTTTTGTGTAGGTCTTTCTGTCCTCAAAACTTGCAGGAGTCCCTCATCATCCAACTGGGTCTCAACTCTGTACAGCTATACATGGAAATTATGTGGTACCAGTCTTGGGATCAATGTTTGTCCATTAATACCTGCCTGCACCATATATGCAGAAATAGCTTGTCTGTCATGACTGATAGTTGAAAGAATAAAGAATCTTAAGGTTTATTACCACAAAGAGGTAAAGCCATACACAATGAAGCAGCCATGCGGTTTGCACTCACAGAGCCATCACTAACTAATTGAGGAGAAAAGATAGGAATGGAAGGGGAGGAGCAAAGCCTGCAAAAGCAATAAATACTTTAGAGGAGGAATCACCAGACAAAACAATATATTGCCTTTCTATGTATCACCCCACACTGGTTCAGGTCACTTATAACATCTGTTGGTGCCTTATTCCCAACACTAATTTACATAGCATAAATATAATACAACAAATGGACATTTTAATCACCCTGAAAACAACTCTTACACTATGCAAATGGATTTAAATGAAATGGATTGCCCATATGAATGGAGCCTCTGTTTAGCACACTCAGCAAGTTCAAATCTTGTTAGCCGTCTTGTTAGTTCACTCCTGCATAGGAAAGTAACAAGCAGAAAGAATATTAAAAGGGAAAGATAGAGGTTCTTGTTTCAAATGGTTTGGCAAGGATAAATAGGCAAGCAAGTAACAAGTTTGTTAAATCACTACTTCAGGCTAAGTCCTTCCTTTATTTATTCCAGGCTTAGCTATTTCTCTTCATCCTTTCCTAACTAAGATTATAGTAAGCACAGTGGGTAATAGGCATACCAGGTAATCCCTTTAAGGCAGTAGTTTCCAAACTTTTTTCCCCAGGGACCACTTGAAAATAAGGGTCTTGGCAGACCACTTAATGACTTTTCTGCCTGCTGTACCAATTGTAATGTGCTGTGCTAGATGCAGTACGTTTTTTAATTATATTTTGATTGCTGCTTTTATTTCTTTTGTTGCATTTTATTGTATTACCATTTCCATTCCATAGAATTCAAATTGTAATCCCATAAAATACAATACAAGAAATAAACAAAGCAATAAAATACAATTAAAAATCAATACAAATATTTAATGCAGACATGCCATGGACCACCTGAATGAAGCTTGTGGACCATTGGTGATCCATGAACCACAGTTTGGGAACTCCTGCTTTAAGGGAACTTTGTAAAAATATCAAAATCCTTATCACTTCACTGCCTTTGACTCGTAGAACTGTAGAATTGGAAGGGGCTTATAAGGCCATTGAATCCAACCCCCTGCTGAGTGCAGAATTCCAACCTGAAGCCAGTAGGAAGTAGGAAATATATACAGCAAATGTCTTGTAAAGGTGTATCCTGCCCAAAGGCTCCTAGAATAGGATAATGTGTAAATTTTTCCATAAATCAAAAATTGGTACAACTACACCACACAACTTCAGAGCTTTCACACAATCTAGAAGATGAGAACTGACTCTGTCCTATTTGAAGCAGGAAGGGAGTTTTCCTCCAGATAAAATGAATCAGTCAATAGAGCTTAAATGTCCAAGTAAGGGCTATCTCCCAGTAAAACAATTTTAGCATTTTAGTAGTCTGACATCTCCGTTCCATTGAAGTCATCCTTTGTGCAGCCTCTCTCAGTCTGGTGCCCTTCAGATGTTTGGGACTATAACTTCCCTGCCAGCATGGCCAGTGGTCAAAAATGATAGTTGTAGTCCAAGATATGTAAAGGGCACCAGGTTGGGAAAGTCTGATTTAATGACTCAAAAGAATGGGGTTTTCCCAAAGTCTGGAGGAAAATCTGCTCATGTGATCATTGATGAAGAACATGCTAGCTGGGTATATAATATTTAAACTTGGCCAATAAAATACAAGTATAGTGTGTAAGTGGCGGTAACGCAACCGAAAGCTCTGCTCAAGGCCAAAGTTTGATTCCAACGGAAGGAGGAAGTCGAATCTCCAGTAAAAGGGGCCGAGGTCCACTCAGCTTTCCATCCATCCGTGGTCGGTAAAATGAGTACCTGGCATATGCTGGGGGGTTAAGAAAGGCCGGGGAAGGAACTGGCAATCCCATCCCATATATACGGTCTGCCTAGTAAACGTTGCAAGACGTCACCCTAAGAGTTGGAAACGACTCGCACTACAAGTGCGGGGACACCTTTACTTTATAGTGCGTATAACAAGTTACTGTTTTTATTTAGCTAGCTCCTGCTGAGTTTGTAAAGATAATTGAACATTAAAAATGTATTCCATCCTGCATATTTCTTACATTATTTAAGACTGGAAGATCCTCAGAATGCTGGGCTAAACAAGGTCGAAGAGAAAAATGTGAAAGCATCAGAAGATCAGATTATACTCCCATTGGAAGAACGTATTAGCCATTTCCGAGATATGCTTCTGGAAAGAGGGGTAAGAAATAAGGTTGGATTGGCTTGATTCCAGCAAATCATGAGAACATGATATAAACTCAGGATTTGTAACAGCATGTTGCAACAATCTCATGATTCCTACTGCTCCTAGAAATACTTTTTAATATTGCTTTCTTATCAACATTTATTTCTGTTGAATGCTGCTATGTTACTGCCATTTGTTGTACAAAAGACTAGGTGATGTAAAGGACACAGTATGAATATGATTTGTGCCCAGAGAGTTTACAATCTTTTGTATTAACTGATCCTAGGCATGCTTGTTTACTGTGTTTCTGTCTTTGAATAGCAGCTCAGGTACCCAATGGAAACATGTTTAATTATATTCAGTTACACAAAAAAAACTCAGTCTCTGTCATTTAGACTTGATTAACTAAGCCTATGTCCTATGTTTTACGTGCTTTTAATATGATTCGAAGAGCATGTTCTGTTCATTATAAGGAAGCACAATAAATAAGACAGGTTGGAACAAAACAATCCAACCTGTAATGGGCTGTATAATTATTTGAAAATCATGCTATTGCCTATTTACTTTTACTATCCTTTGTGTTTCAGTGGGATTGATAACGTTTTATTAACTTCAGCACTTTTGGTGGCATCTGGTAGTAGTGTCCTGCAAAAGATGTCTGCTTATGCAATCTTCCCCTTCCTCTCCTCCACCTGCAGCTCCCCAAAATCTACTCCATAGGATTGCAGAATCATCTGGAGCAGATTGGGGGTACAGGGAGAGGGAAGAAACATTTTTTGCATCTGCTGGCACAACGTTAAATCTTGAGCTTTGAATATTTTTCATATCCTTTAGGCTGAACGCTTGAGATTCCCAACATGTTTGACTAAAATTTCTCCCCTGGGTTGGGAGGCTACTTGGAGCAAGATTCAATATCAGTGTAATCTATTTGGCTTCCTTGAGATTACCCCCAGTATCAGTTATATATTAGGCTAACTTCAGGCAAAGTCACAACTGTGTGGGTGTCTCTTCACTATGGTATGATCCCATGCAGTTGTGGACTGTATGCAATTGATAGATCCACATGGGTAGGAACAATAATCACTGCGTCTTTATCATGCAGACATCTCTCTCCATTCTGGCTGAATGATGATTGGTTGGAAAAGAACCTTGTGATCAGCCCCACCCATGTAGATGCATCATTCACACACATCTCACAGCCACAGGGGAAGCAGCATCCACACCACCGTCGCTATATGTAAAGGTGGGGGCTTAGAAAGATATTGTTAAGATATAAGAAACTAGCTTATGTTGAAATTAATTTGAGAGTCTCACACCAATCTTCAGAGTACTTTTTCCTTGTACTCACAGATAGCTTTGAAGATCAAGCTTAGAGATTCATTCCATATAATCTGAAATGTTAGGTTTTTTTAAAAAAACTGTTTTACCAGATTTTCTATATACATGTTCATATTTGGAATTCAATTTTTGCCACAATGGAAAATAGCAACATTTTGCTCTAGAAATTGAAATCTGTACTGTGGTAAAAAAAATAGTGAATAAGCAGAGATAAAGGACATGTGAAAGACAGAGGGTGAAACTGAAGTAAGATTCCATGTTAGTCTGTTGTGTCAAAAATAGGCATGACTCATGCAACACTTCAAAGCAATCCATTTATTACGCTTTAAGGTTTCTTTGGCCAGAATCCACCTCATCAAATGCATTGTCTTCTGAAGTTGACAGATAGATACAGATATGGATACAGACAAAGAGGGAGGATTATTAGAGTGAGGTCAGGAGTCCCAGCCATGCAAGAGATGCACATGCCTCACAACTATGCAATCAAGATCCAGTGAACATCTAGCCTGATGAAGAGTTCTGGAGAACTTGAAAGCTTAGTCCTTGTTTCATGACACTTTCGTTGGTCCTAATAACGGTTTTGCCTTACTGTAGTTTTGGGATTTTGTTCATATGGATCAACTTGACTACTCCTAAGTGCTAATGAATAGACAAAACAGGATGAATTATATACTGAGGAATTTTCTACAGTAATTTTATATTGTTTTTATGTGAACTGCTTAGAGGTTTTCGATTATTAAGCTGTATATAAACCTGTTAAATAAAAATAGTGAGCTAGCACCTCCAGTTTCTGTTCTGCATAACCCTGCTCTAGTCAGAAATCTGAAGTCTTGATTCACATGGGTTTGCCAGTAACAAGTATTCAGATGGCCATTACAAAAATAAGAAAATGACTGAAAGCTGAATAAAAAATGCATTTGGGGAATAAGATAGCTGTTGAATAAAGAATGCTGGTTAAATGGGAGGAAGGGGAGTTCGCACTGAAATAGCTATAGGTGTGTGAATGAAAAGAATGTATCTCATTGATTTCTGATTCGTTTTCTGTTTAGGGTGATCGTTCCTTCAAACCTCCTAATAAAATGTCATCTTGGGGTTTGGCTGTTGCTGATTACTGAATCATACATTTTCCTTTCTGGTTCTGTAGTTCTCACAGCTAGTTCTCCTTTCAATCCTAACTCTTCTGATTAATAAGTTAATGCTGTTGTTTGTGACATTTTTGTGTTGTTCCATTTTTTCGCTCAGAAATTGAATCCTGGTTAATTCCAAAACCTTCAGAAAATTGTTTTATATATATTTCATTTGTATATTCCTTCAGGTCTCTGCATTTTCCACATGGGAAAAGGAGTTACACAAAATAGTATTTGATCCACGCTATCTTCTGTTGAACTCAGAAGAACGTAAACAGGTGAGTTCAAAGTTTCATAACAATGCATGCTTCTTTTTAGTTCAAAGTCTTCAAACCAATTCACATGTTACTTTTAAGAAACAGATACACAAAGTACCTGAAATAAATATGGCATACAAGTGAAAATCAGAAAATGATTGGGTCCTTGCTTGCATGTTGTAAACATAAACTAAGGGAAAGGGACCACCTTTCAGGAAGAGGCAAACTAATAATAGCAAGGAAATCTGGCCGTTTATGCATGCATGTGGCATTCACAGTGGCCAAAATCTGTTTACAGGTGTTCATTATGTGTAAAATGAATGTATGAATGGATAAGGATAGCATTATGGAGGCAGGCGTGCCCCCAACCTACAGGTATTCATTAGAATAACCATAGAAAGCCACAGCACATGGCTCTCTAAAGATGTTCTAATGAGTGTGCATAGGTTAGAGGCACAGCCTGCCACCAAATACCACTCCACCTATTCACGCATTAATTTTATCCCCAACAAAAGTCTGTGAGAAACTAGAAGAACAGCTCTATTTTGCAGGTTAGGTCCTTCTTATAGCCAAAGCAAAAAAGTAAATAATCCTTTAAATAGTGTCACTTACTGGTGGGTCAGAATCTTTACCCAAACTCTTATTTTGAATTGCTGACAATAATCGCCTTCTTTTTAGCCTAGTGACTGTCTGTTAGATTCCAGCAGTTGAAAGCATCATACTTGGATGGGGAAAAAAGGTTTTGCTCCCGTAACAAGGAAATAAAGAGGTGTGACACACTTGAAGTTGGGTGAAAACTTGGGCCACGTGTATTAAACTTAATAAACTTTATTCAAACTAACCAACCATCTGCAGTGTGACCGTGTGGGAACGATGAATCTAAATCCTTAGGGAGGAGGCAGAAAGCTGACTTAATGGCGCACTTCCCCATGAGAGCACCTAGTCCACAACATCGAACTATGGGCAAGGCTCTGTCAAAGGAAGTGTAGTGTGCCAAACAAAGGTGGTCCAGGATAGCGTCATTGACTGACTGCCCTTTAGGATAGGACAAATGGTGAATAAGGCAGTACTGCCCTGCAGCTTTCTTAGGTACTATCCACAAAGGGGAAATTCTCAGGTTGGGTACCAGTAGGGCAAGGAAAGAACCCAGGACCCCTCCCTCCCTGACTTCCTTGTCTATCTTCTCTTGCACCACCACCTCCAAGCCCAATACTGACTTCAAATTCTGAGAGAAAAAATATTAACTGTCCCCAATGACAGGAATTCTGAAGCCACAAGTAAAACCTTCCTTAATATAAATAGCATCCTCATGCTTAGGGTAAAACTACAATAACTGGCTGAGCTCCAGTAGTTTAATTGAGCTGGGCCACTTTACCCAATCCTTGGGCACCAGCACTGGGCTTTTTACCCCGCTGTGGGATTTGGAAGCTCCAGAGCCAGGAACAACCTGAAAAGAATGCGGCCCTCTACAAATGGAGCATTCGTGCCTAAACTTACAAGTGTTTCTCCCACATGAACCTTTGGCACTGAATTCCCAGCGGAGCAGGCAGGGTAGAACCCTTTGCCCCTCAACCCCATGGGAAGGTATGCCAGCTGAGGGCTTTAAAACGAAGTGCCCGCTGTTGGACCTATCCCCTTGAATAGGTTGAGCCGCAGCCTTGAACTGCAACCAGAGCTCGGGCTTCTCCCTGTCCCATTTCAATCCCAGGTCCACTGCCACCCGCATACGAAAGGATTCATTGTACCCAAGCCAGGCAGGCCCCGTGTATTCTGTGTACACCCTAAATATAATGTCAAGGTACTTGACCAGAACACTAGACCTCAGTGGTTTCTTTTGCAGGACCACCCCTACAAAGATTAGAAAACCAGCCGGCCGCCCCAGGTTCTCTCCACCTTGTTTTTCTTAATCTTATTGTTAACCTTGTATTCCACCATAGCACTTTCTTTCTGCTCTGGCTCCCAATACAAAAGGGAAAAGACATCAACATATTCCCCTTTCCAGATATGATCCTTGGTACTAGGGAGCAGGCACATAGCCAGAGGAGAAGTCTCTCAAAAAGGCATAGCTCCCTCCTTCATTGATGCCAGAGGATCTGACACATGCTGACTAACCCCACTAGCCTGCCAGTCCTGCCTACAGGCCTCACCGATGGGTTGCTGAGTAGGGGAATCCCCGTGATTAACCCCATAAGGACCTGGAAATGCACAAAATGGTGACCCATATGGCCAATCCTGCCTTAAACACCAAGGAACACCCCATGCAGTTGCAGGCCACCCTGTCTAACTCAAATTATGTGCTGATGTGCATGCTCACCAGAACCCCAGTCCAGAAAAGTTGCTGGCTTCTCGGCAGGCACAGGCAAAGACTCTTCCATGTCTACAACAAGTGCCCCCACCACTGCAGAACTAGAAGATCCCTCGATGGATGCAAGGCGATCCAGAATATCATGCAGAGCATTAGCATGTGATTCCTTATGTTCACTGTTCCTTGTAAGTCCCTTTGTTCTTTTCTTAGGCACCGATTCTCTCTGTTTTTCTGCCATTCAAGGGACTCAAGTCAAACCAATATCATTGCCATATCAGGACCAACACCGTTTGAAGAATTAGAATCAGTAGACAGGGTGGGGGCATTTGGAAGGCTGTGTAGCCACCTTAGCCTTGCCCTTAGGTCTACCCCTGCCTTTCTTGGGAGGCACTGTAAAAAAAAAAGTATATATACTTTTATATACACTGGCTGCCCATTTGCTACCGGGACAAGCTCATGGTTCTAAGCACAAAGATTAACTAAGCACATAGAAGAACAAGCTTTGCTGCAGTAGAGCCAGCATGGCTTCTGCAAAGGAAAGTCCTGTCTCAGTAACCTATTAGAATTCTTTGAGAGTGTCAACAAGCATATAGATAGAGGTGATCCAGTGGACATAGTGTACTTAGACTTTCAAAAAGCGTTTGACAAGGTACCTCACCAAAGACTTCTGAGGAAGCTTAGCAGTCATGGAATAAGAGGAGCGGTTGGTTAAGAAGCAGAAAGCAGAGAGTAGGAATAAACGGACAGTTCTCCCAATGGAGGGCTGTAGAAAGTGGAGTCCCTCAAGGATCAGTATTGGGACCTGTACTTTTCAACTTGTTCATTAATGACCTAGAATTAGGAGTGAGCAGTTTGCTGACCACACTAAATTGTTCAAAGTTGTTAAAACAAAAAGGGATTGCGAAGAACTCCAAAAAGACCTCTCCAAACTGAGTGAATGGGCGGAAAAATGGCAAATGCAATTCAATATAAACAAGTGTAAAATTATGCATATTGGAGCAAAAAATCTGAATTTCACATATACGCTCATGGTCTGAACTGGCGGTGACAGACCAGGAGAGAGACCTCGGGGTTGTAGTGGACAGCACGATGAAAATGTCGACCCAGTGTGCGGCAGCTGTGAAAAAGGCAAATTCCATGCTAGCGATAATTAGGAAAGGTATTGAAAATAAAACAGCCGATATCATAATGCCGTTGTATAAATCTATGGTGCGGCCGCATTTGGAATACTGTGTACAGTTCTGGTCGCCTCATCTCAAAAAGGATATTATAGAGTTGGAAAAGGTTCAGAAGAGGGCAACCAGAATGATCAAGGGGATGGAGCGACTCAAGATTGCAGCATTTGGGGCTTTTTAGTTTAGAGAAAAGGCGGGTCAGAGGAGACATGATAGAAGTGTATAAAATTATGCATGGCATTGAGAAAGTGGATAGAGAAAAGTTCTTCTCCCTCTCTCATAATACTAGAACTCGTGGACATTGAAAGAAGCTGAATGTTGGAAGATTCAGGACAGACAAAAGGAAGTACTTCTTTACTCAGCGCATAGTTAAACTATGGAATTTGCTCCCACAAGATGCAGTAATGGCCACCAGTTTGGATGGCTTTAAAAGAAGATTAGACAATTCATGGAGGACAGGGCTATCAATGGCTACTAGCCATGATGGCTGTGCTGTGCCACCCTAGTCAGAGGCAGCATGCTTCTGAAAACCAGTTGCCGGAAGCCTCAGGAGGGGAGAGTGTTCTTGCACTCGGGTCCTGCTTGCAGGCTTCCCCCAGGCACCTGGTTGGCCACTGTGAGAACAGGATGCTGGACCAGATGGGCCACTGGCCTGATCCAGCAGGCTCTTCTTATGTTCTTACGTTCTTATGTTCTAGTTTTGGTGTACAAAGCCCTATACAGCTTGGGACCAGGATACCTGAAAGAATATATTATCCCTTATATACCCAGGCGATCACTGCGCTCTGCAGGTGAGGGCCTCCTGCAGATACCATCTTATCAGGAGGTCCATTATGCACAACATAGGAAATAAACCTTTAGTGTGGTGGCACCTACCCTTTGGAACTCCCTCCCCTTAAATATTAGACAGGCACCACCTCTGTTATCTTTTCGGCGCCTATTGAACACTTTCCTCTTTCAACAAGCCTTTTAAGTTGTGACCTATCTCAGTCTGCATCTGTGTTGGAATTGCTTTTTAATATGTTCTTAAACTTTCTTTTTAAAAATGTTTTTAATCTTAGAAGATGTTTTCATAGCTTTTTTAAAGTAACATTTTTGAAGATGCTTTAATGTGTTTTATGATGTTTTAATATTTTTGTGCTTTTATGTGCCACCCTGGGCTCCTGTTGGGAGGAAGGGTGGGATATAAATAAATAACAATAACAATAACAATAATAATATATTTATATAAAATCACACACACACCCAAAACCCAAAACCAAGTTAGAAGTCCCAAGAAAAAGGGTGGGAAAATAGGCTCTGCTCCAACACAGTTCAAAGGCCAAAGAAAGAGGGTGGGCAAATAGGCCCTACCTCCAATGTTAGGTAGTAATCCCAAGAAACGGGGGGGGAATAGGCTGTACCCCCAATGCAAGCCGATAGCTTGCAGACTCAGGCCTAGACTCAGGCCTTGTCCCCAGCACCTATATGGGGGGGAACCAGAATATCACCCCCAGTCCACTGAGGCCTCCTCCAACCTTGGGCCTCATAGGCCCAACTGTTGCCACTCAACACCAGTTGCTCCCGCAGGCCTGACAGGCCAAAGCAGAGCCAGCACCAACCACTACTGCGGCCAGATCTCTACTGCAGCTGCTCCCAACCACCGTGTCAGCCGCCATTGTCTCTAGCTGCTCCCTCTCTGCTCACTGCCACTGCTGCCTCTAGCTGCTCCCTTGCCACTCGATTGTTGGGCTGCAGGTAAGTGGCGAAAGAGGCTGGAAAGGGAGTGGAGCAGGCTTTAAAAGGTCTGCAACCCATCCCTGCCCCCAAGCAATGTAGTGTGCATGTTAAGCACACTATGTGGCTGAAGGCATGCCAGGTTTTGTCCTGGCCCAACCGCAAAACCTGCTGTCCCTGGTGCTCTTTCAGAACCCGGGGGCTGAACAGGGATACTCCCATGCATGAAATATCAAACAGAAAAACAGATTAATGAAAACATATTGCAAGTTGACATTTATGGGAGTTTCTCAGCAAACCGGGCCTGGATCCAAAGGTAGTATTCCTCTTAGAAAAGGAGTCTTTCTGTGAGAAGTTTTCTTCCATAAGTGGAAGGACACCGTTGAATTTAGCCATCTCCTTTGTAATGAATCCATTGTGTGTGCATATGAAGTTTCTGTGCACGTATAAAGTTTCTATGGGAATTCCATCTCCTGACATGTAAGCAAACGTGAGGAGAAGCGGTGACACAGTCCAAAATCCCACCTCCACCAGCATGCCATCTCTACACAGTTTAGAAAATCGGAAACAGAACCTCCTCTGCTTGTGAAGGTCCCTGCATGATTTAAAACCCTAACTGCATAGAGATTCTAAATCATTCAAGGAGCCTCCATGGGTATAGCAGGCTTCCTGCTTCAGACTTTTGCCCTCAAACTCATGAGAAGGCTGAACGCTCTGAATAGTGTTTGTATTAAGAACATAAGAAGAGCCTGCTGGATCAAGCCAATGGCCCATCTAGTCCAGCATCCTGTTCTCACAGAGGCCAACAGTGACCAGTTGCACATGGGAAACCCACAAGCAGGACCTGAGTGCAAAGAGCACTCTCCCCTCCTGAAGTTTCCAGCAACTGGTATTTGGAAACATACTACCTCCACCTATGGAGGCAGAGCATGTTGTGGTGAGCCATGTCTAAAATGTGTTTGCTTTCCGGAAAGAATGGTTATGGTTTTTAGGGTAAGCTCATAATTGAGAATTTAAAATGGGAACCTAATAATACTCTCAGAAGATTTTATATAAGAAGGGGAACATTGTATTCCCTATCAGTGATTTAAGCAAGGGCACAGTCTAGACCTTGCCTAGTCAATCAAGCTTTATTGTGCCTTTAATTTATCATGCATGTACATGTTATAGTAAAATTACTTAATGAACCATCAATAAAGCTTATACTATAGATATTATCTTTGGAACATTGGTGACATTGGCCTCATTTGTAGAATATATTATGTACTTGAGGAAAATGACTATGAAAAGCAATTTTCAGCTCTTGTGTTCATACTAGTGAAAGGGGGGGAATCTAATATCAAAGAAAAATTTTTTATTAAGTGTTAAAAATGTCCTTGTTGTGGTCAACTGCAAAGATTAATGTATATCATGGGATTAATCTCCTCACCTTTAGAAAGCCCTACTTCAAATAGGCACTATGCAAGAAGTTAAAATTA
Organism: Rhineura floridana; assembly: GCF_030035675.1. Taxonomy (NCBI): domain Eukaryota; kingdom Metazoa; phylum Chordata; class Lepidosauria; order Squamata; family Rhineuridae; genus Rhineura; species Rhineura floridana. The sequence continues at coordinate 55,182,146 of NC_084486.1, forward strand.
GAAATGTATGAAAGCCAGAAGAGAGATTCCATGGCTAAACCCTCATGCCTGAATTAGGATGCTAGATTAATGGGAAATCTAGTGTCAAGGTTGTGTTTCATTAGAATATGGGTGGTGGGCGGCCTTCTGGAAGCTGTTTCAGCCAGTCGGCAAATTATGTACAAAAAGGTAATAGAATGAGACATTAGAATTCTGTTTCGTGCTCTGGATTCCATGTAGAGGATAGTCTTCTTTGGACTTTGTTGAGCTAAAAGGGAACAGTGGAGCTGTAGGAATGTGTGTTTGATTCACCCTTTGCCCAATGTCATAGAGATTCTCCAGGTTCTTCACCTAATGTAAGTAGGAGCCTCTTATATCAGGGTTCTCACTCATGTGTGGAGTCATCATGGTAGCGATGGGCTCTGTTTCCACAGTAATTGGATTTGCCATCAGATTATCCATTATTTCTGATATTCTCTGTCTTTGCAAAGAGGATTTAGAAGTGCCAACACTCCATGGCAGTTTTCCAATTTGTTCTTTTTGATCTGCTTTGAAATCATTGATAGTGTGAGTTTAATGTTTATTGTTCTTAACTTTCTATGTCAGCTGTTGGAATGTGTATTCCCTTTCACATGTCAATGAGTGTATTGGGCAGCCGGAGGGGGCTGTTGCAATCTGTTAAATGACATTTGTCGAGTCTGCAATGGGATAGGTAGAGAACAAAGGAGAGAGCGAGAGAGAGAGATCTCCAAGGATCTCAGCTTCATTCCAGAGTGATGGGACTAGAAGTGTTCCGAGATCTGAGACAGTCAGCTTCAAAAAGGGAAAGAGGCCAGCAGTTGCCTCTCTCCTAAGGAGATAGCAAAGGGAAGGATCACCCAAGCCTGTCTGCCTCCCTCCCTCCTGACACACATGAATGGTGAAGACCGGCTTTTGAACACCTGTGTGGCTTGCCCATTTCCAGGCAGGTGGAAGATTGGCTCCTGCTTGCCCATTCATGTAACCTGCTAAGCTAAGGGTGCCTCACTTGCTTTCCCCCTCTCCCTCCTCAGCCCATGTGTGTGCTAGTGATGGGCTCAGTTTCCACTGCAATTTAATTGCAGGGGTAAGGGTTTTTCAATGAATATCTTAGGAAACTGACAGACAGAAAGCAGGAGGGGGAAGATACTGACTTGATGATGTGCAATTATCTGCTTAATTTGTACTTGAAGAGGAATGTAAACAGGCAATCATTACAGAGTTCAGAATAAAGATCGATACCAGTGGAGTCTCGTGAATAAATAGCAATTATAATATTGATAATTCTGCACAATAATAATAATAATATTGGAGCAGATTGGAAAAAGGATAAGATAACAAAGGAAAAATGAACTGGATCATTAACAACCACCAGGGAGGCACACTTAAAAATGAAACATAAAAAAGGAGATGATTCCATCCCTACTCCATGGATACAAAAAGCACCGTGTTGCAGAGGATCACTTACATCATGTGAGGGGCCTGGAGAATCTGTGCAACCTTGGAGGCATGGCTAAAGTACTTCAGGGTTTGGGCTAAACTCTGCTGTATCTGGGCTCCCTCTTAGCTTGATAACACCTGAGCAGAGCTGATCATATTTTTAAGTAGAGGGATGTTTGGCAAATTATGTGCTGTATTATTGATGTGCCCTCTTTCCTTAAGTAAATAAGGCCTTTGAAAAGGGCAGGTTTATCACTTCATCTGTTAGAAGGTCCTGTCAATTAGTAGAAAATAATCTATTCTCATATTATCTCTTGCTTGTATGAAAGGCCTGCAAGTCAGATTTTGAAATTTCACAAGAATTTGTCTGCTAACAGAGCAAACAACTAAGCACAGTTCTCTTGAGACTTTTCTGAGGAATGTGCTTCTTTTGATTAAATACAAATCCCGCTGCTGCTTTTTCAGCTTGCAATTGTTTATTGATCATGATGTCCCAACAGACTGCTATCATCACTACTCATAATGATGCTACAGACCTGATAGCCAAAGGATAAACAAATGGGCGAACTTTTTGTCTAGAAATAGCATTGCGTTTAGGGGTTTGGATGCTGGGATAATATGAGTCATTTATTAATTTTAACTTAATGTGGTCATTTATTTTTTACCTCATGAAGAACTCTTTCCTGCAACTATTAAAATGAGCCTCTTATATTATTATTTGACAGTCTCAAGAAGAGTAGAAAGTAAAGTACATTGATGTGTCGATGTTTTAAAAGAAACTGAGATGGATTCAGTAAAAATAATTAAAAGAAATCTTGGCTCTACTGTTCAGCAAATATTCAGTTTATTGTTATTCTCAGAACAGAATGGCTCTGATCCGATTGTGTGTGCATAGTCCAGTCAAAGAATCATACATGTGCTGATTAGTTGTTTTGCAGGGAGGGCTGACTGGGGGCAAATTCAGCTTCCTGCACCATCCTTTTCCTCAAAAGCTAACTAGTGCAAGTACAATGTATTTGCAAAGGCTAAATGGGCACCCTAGCTGCTGGATTGGGAAATACTTGTGCAGCACCTGTTTCCATATGTCGTTCCCCATTCAGAAAGGGATACTTGTGCTAAAGCCTGCTTTCATGTGCCTATCACTCCTAGTTAGATTGGGATACCTAATTTGTATTAAATCTAAATTTGAGATTAGCAATAGTTGTTTATCCCTAAATTTTAACATTAATTCTTCATCAGTCATGTTGAGCTACATTTTTGAGATTCCTGTTTGGCATCATCCTGGGCTCCTGCTGTGAGGAAGGGCAGGATATAAATCAAATAATAAATAAATAAATAAATAAATCTACCTTTTTCTCCCTAAAATTTGCATCATTAGATGAACACATGTAGCTGTCTTATACTCAGAGCTTGGAAGATTACTTTAAAAAGTATAAATTACAGTTACAGCTATATGGCCCAAAAAAGTAGTAATTACCGTTACAATTACAATTGCTCTAAAAGTAACTGATTACTTTTTTCTCAAAAGTAATCACTACAGTTACATTTCAGTTACTTTTAAAAAAACTGCCTACAAGGTGCTGGCCTTGGCTGCTGCACATTTAAGTAGCCTAAAACAACATACACATACAGAGGTGGTAGAATAATTCTTTTTATCCATAAAATAGCAATGGTGGTATCTCTGCTTAAGGGAGGTGGGGAGGGAGGCAGAGGCCACTAAGATCTTTGCATGTCAAATCAAGTGCACTCCCCCCCCAGTCAGCAAGCATAATCTCTCTCACTTAACCACCTCCTGAACCCAACCCTGACACCAAGGAGCACTCACCCAAGCAAACATTTTCCCCTGAGATGCAAAAAAGTTAAAATACTGCAAATGCAGCACAGTAGCCAGAGAGGGTGATGGAGGCCATTTTGTGTGCCAAATGCAAACACACACACACACACACACACACACACATCATCTTTAACCTCCACAGTTCTTCATCTCCATTCTGCTGCTGCCTCCTTCTCCTCCTTTATCCATGTTTTTGCCCTCCGGCTCCTTTTTTCCTCCACTCCATTTTTTTTAAACAATTGTTTTCTCCACTCCACCCCGTCTCACTCTCCACCTCCTCCCTTGTCACCTCCTACCCACCCACAGACCATGATGATAATGAAAGTTAAAGAGGAAAGCACAAAAGCAGGACTACAGGTGAACATCAAAAAGACTAAAATAATGACAACAAAAGATTTATGTAACTTTAAAGTTGACAACGAGGACATTGAACTTGTCAAGGATTATCAATATCTCAGCACAGTCATTAACCAAAATGGAGACAATAGTCAAGAAATTAGAAAAAGGCTAGGACTGGGGAGGGCAGCTATGAGAGAACTAGAAAAGATCCTCAAATGCAAAGATGTATCACTGAACACTAAAGTCAGGATCATTCAGACCATGGTATTCCAGATCTCTATGTATGGATGTGAAAACTGGACAGTGAAAAAAGTGGATAAGAGAAAAATCAACTCATTTGTAATGTGGTGTTGGAGGAGAGTTTTGCAGAGACTGCAAAAAAGACAAATAATTGGGTGTTAGAACAAATTAAACCAGAACTATCATTAGAAGCTAAAATAATGAAACTGAAGTTATCATACCTTGAACACATAATGAGAAGACATGATTCACTAGAAAAGACAATAATGCTGGGAAAAACAGAAGGGAGTAGAAAAAGAGGAAGGCCAAACAAGAGATGGATTGATTCCATAAAGGAAGCCACAGGCTGAACTTACAAGATCTGAACAGGGTGGTTTATAACAGATGTTATTGGAGGTCACTGATTCATAGGTCACCATAAGTCGTAATCAACTTTAAGGCACATAACAACAAATGTGTTGTCATTCATGCATAGGCACTCCTTCCTATCCTAGTCCATTCCATTCTGTCTCATAGTTTGAGAGCTTTCAAAAGCAAAATGCCACATTAAAATTCAAAAATAAAAACTATCAAATACAGATTTTAAATAGGGATGGGAGATAAATTTGTTCAGTTTGCATTTTAAAGCAAACCTACCTAATCTGCACTTCTTGAATCAATAAGCAAACAGAAACACAACTATTCTTCAAAAATTAGCATTTCTCTAAATTTTGTGATGCGGTACTCCAACCAAAAAGTCTACACAGAAATGCATAGATTAGCAAACATAATGAGCAAAACTACATTATATTAAAGGAAAATGATTGTAAAATGTGTATATTAAGAGAAAGCTGCACAAAAATGTATATGAATTCACAAATTAATGTGGAAATGGAGTGGATTGAAGGCTGGAAACTGAGAAACTGAGAGAAGCTGAAACAGATTCATTCTCCCCTAGGTCCAAGAGCTGCCTTTCCATTTCAAAAGCACACGCACACACACAGAGGTAACAGCTACTCCAAGTGGCTAAAAGCCTAGTGGCTGTTTGTGTGAGCATTCCAAATGTGGCCACAAGTGCCCCTGAGAGTGATGATATGCCATCCTCCCAGGAACTGATATGCCAACTTTTTGAGAGACTCAGCCCCTCTTTTCTCTAGAAATAAAGCCCTGCTTAAATGATCATCATTTTTTAAGGAGTAAACATTTAGGTATTCAACGCTGAAAAAAGCATCCTTATAAACATGGCACAGTTTTTTTAAAAAAATAGTTAAAATCTGATAGAAAAAGTAAATACCATTCTGCCTGACATTGATGGTAAAGTCTTAAATGCTTATATTTTCAAAGGCTGGCAAACATCTACAGTGAAGTTATGAATCTATGCTATGTTATGAAGTTATGTTACTTCTTGAGGGGGTGATAGCTGGTAACGTACTGGGGTTCTTAAAAAGAACTCATAAAACTCAAGTGCATTAGAAGTGTAACATAAACACAAATGTAGTTGTGCTGATTGGTCCATAAGAAAGAAATGGCAAAATCCACAGTTGGGCAATATCTTCATTAGAAATATTAATGGCTATTGGCCAAAAAATGCACCATAATTAGCCAAATATGATTAAAATATGTTGGCTGAACCATGCCCCACAGATGAATTTCAAAGGTCATTAAAGATCCTTCTTCAGAGCATTGTAATTTATCAACTTACCTTAATATAGGGGGGTGGCAGCAGGCGAGGAGAGAGAGGCAGCAGCAGGCGCTAGGGGGGAGAAGCGGCGGCAGTAGGTGCGAGGGGGGAGAGGTGGCGGCAGGCATAGGGGGAGAGGTGGCGGCAGGCATGAGGGGGAGGCAGCAATAGGTGCAGGGGGAGGGAACAGGCGTGAGAGAGGAGGAGGTGCAAGGTGGGGAGGTGGCAGGCATGAGGGGGGAGGCGGTAGGTGCAAGGGGGAGAGGCGGCAGCAGGCACAAGGGGGGAGGCAGTGATAGGCACAAGGGGGGAGGCAGTAGCAGGTGTGAGGGGGGAGGTGACAGGTGTGAGGGGGGAGGCAACAGGCACGAGGGGGGAGGTGGCAACAGGTGTGAGGGGGAGGCAACAGGTGCTGGGGGAGGTGGCAACAGGTGTGAGGGGGAGGCAACAGGTGCTGGGGGGAGGTGTCGGGCACAAGGGGGAGGTGTCAGGCACGAGTGGGAGCAGCAGGATGAGCAGGGGGCATGCACACATACACACACCATTGTCACTCACCTCAGCTCTTCATCTCCATTCTGCTTCTGCCTTCTCCTCCTTCATCCTTGCTCTCTGGTGTGGTCTGGATCTCCACTTCCTCCCTTCTGCCTCCTAACACAGAGCACGAGTGAAGAGCGATGCTGCACAGAAGCCCAGTGCAAGGCACATGTCTTTTTTCCACCAATCACAGGAGCAGAAGACTTCCCCTGCTCCCCCCCAAGTAACATCCTAAATTAACGCCGGAAACGTTACCGTTGCTGCTAAAAAATAGGGAAAGTAGTAGTCATTCTATTACTAGCAAAATGTAATGAAGTTACCAGCTTGTTACTTTAAAAAGTAATGAATTACAAGTAACTCGTTATTTGTAACGAGTTACTTCCAAGGTCTGCTTATACTGAGTCAGACCACTGGTCCACTTAGTTCTATAATGTCTAAAGTGACTGGCAGCAGCTTTCCAGAGTTCCAGACAGGAATCATTTCCAGCCTTACATAGAAATGCCAGGGATTGAACCTGGGACCTTCTGCATGCAAAGCATGTGCTGTATCACTGATCTATGATCCTTCACAGTCAAGTTAGAATTTAAATGCCAGCCCTCAAATTATTCCACTTGCAATTGTGCTCACTCACGTCACTTCAATGTATCTTGCAATGAGTCTTCTAGACCAATGCTTTTTTCAATTTGTTATGCAAGTGCATAAATCGAGCAAGTCATGAATCATGGTGATGCAATTAGCCAGGAAGGTGCTTCGTTAGCCTTCAGCCTGTGGTTCAGTCCCAACAGTCTCGTGTTATTTAACATCCAATTAGCTACAACATTCAGCTACATGCTATACTAAGCATAGATTGTGACTCCAATGCTGTCCAAAGAGCCTAGAGTTTACATTTGTTAGAACAACCGATAAGCTACTCCTATTCCATCTTTGCACAGAAAACCAGTTATTCTGGAACTAAGTGGATCAGAATTGGATTGTGGATTGAACTTTCTCTTGTTTTATTGGTATTTCTTCTCATCGCACACATCAATTACCGTGAAAAGGTCAAAGTAGATTAACAATGATTACCCTACAGATATAAAAGGAATAATATCATAAGCCTTAGGGAACATGCACTATGAGTACTAAGGCACACAGAAGTAAAATGGGCTTTGTGAAAGCAATTTTCCTTTGTAGTCTGATATTACCTGTCAAATCAGTTACTGTTAGATGTGGTCAAGAAGTACAGCATTGCTTCATTTACGTATCTACCAGTCCCTTAATAAACATATGAAATGGAGTCAAACATTAGTTCATTGAACCCAGTACTGTACCACCTAACTGACAGCAGCTATTCAATGTCTGCTGCAAAGGTTTTTCCCAAGCCCTTCTACCTAGATTAGATTTACCAGGAATTGAAGTAGGGATGTGTAACTTTTTTTAAAAAAAGTTTAGTTGTTCCATTTGTTTTCATTATCGAAAGCTTCGTTCCTTTTGTTTTCCATGTTAGAACTGTGTTTTTTCATCACAGCTTTTCAACCTTTTTTCCATTCCAATTTGTGTTGGTTTCCATTGCTTTCAGTAAGAATTACAGCTTCTCTTCTGCTCGTTAACTTCCATGGTTTCAATCCTATTAGCATGACATGGTTAGGCATCCTGCTCTACGCACGCACGCACACACGCACGCACACACACACTTCCCATGGATGACATCTGGCAAAGTTCAGAAAGGTAGATCAAAAGGGATCCCATTTTATAAGCAATTTAAAAGAATATGGTGGACGCACAGCCTAATTCCTACCTAAAATGAACAGAGGAGCACCAAATGGGCAGACCTGAGCCCTAGACCAAACAAGCAAAATTTTCAAGGACCTAGGAATGGTCAGACAGATAGACCTGTGTGACAGGCTTTAAGCAGCAGACTTTACCAGGGCAGCAGAAGCATGACCAGGCAGGCAGAGTTGGGCACCAGGCTAAAGTGCCAGACTTATGAAAGGGCACAAAAAGTAGCATCATAGCTTTTATGTAGATTCTTGAAGGTATGCTTGGGGCACAAGTGTGTTTGGGAGAGAGAGAAAGGCAGAGCGTTGCCCCCTGCTCTGCAACTCACTAGACCAATGGTTCCCAAACTTTTCTTCCCATTGACCACTTGAAAATGGCTCTGGGTCTTCGTAAATCACCTAATGATTTTTCTGCCTTTTGTAGCAACTGTAGTACGCTGTGTTAGATGCTGTATCGTGTTTAATTTTATTTTATTGCTTCTTTTTATTTTATATTGCATTTTGTTGTACTGCAATTTGGTTTCCATACAATTCAAATTATAATACAGTAAAATATAAGAAGCAATTAAAATGCAATTAATAACCAACGTGATGGATGCGTCATCTTCCATCTTCAACAGTAAACCCCCAGACATGGAGTCGACTACCTGAATGAAGCTCATAAACAAACCACTCCCAAAATTCAGTGAGACAATTCCTTTCATGTCATCAAACCAGAAATGCACAGGTGTGTGTGTGAGTGTGTGTGAGAGAGAGGACTTTGGCCCCAGTATTTCAATTTTCAAATGCTACACCAAGTCCCCAAACGCATGCTAAGAAAGTAGCATCAGATTGTAAGACTGTAGTCTCCTCCCCCCCTCCCCACTGAATAAAGACATGAGACTTCATAAATGGAATTAGGGGTCATAGCTTTATTTAACATACCTTCAAGGTGCAAATAAACTAAATTTAAACCAGTGCATGTAGGCAAGGGTCTAAAGGGTCTAGTTGGTATAACCACTTCCTTCTGGCTCTGTTGAGGCTTATATTCCCCAGCTGAAGCAAGACACAGGCTAGCTGACTGACTGGTGTGTGTCTTTTTTTGTCTGCCCACTCTGAAAGTGAACTGAGAGGGTCCTGTAAACAGAAAATATTAAATCAAATTAGTAAGTAAAGCTGAAGGAACAGACACATGACCTGAATTTCAAATGCTAAACAGAACTATTAAGTTCCTCCAAATTCCTCCCTGAGCCGTTGAGTGACTGGAGATTTCTGGATGGAAAGGAGACTTATTAGAGAGGCTGTTGGATGGATACGTTGGACAGTTACAGAGTCAAATCAATTTCCCCCTGCTTTTTTCTCCCAGTCCCCATCCACTGAAGGAAAGAAAAAAAGATGAAGAAAACACAAAATGGTACCAAACACATAGCTGTTTATTTGGGACCTTTGGGTTCAGCTTGTGCCAAATGGACTGAAAGAGTCTCGTTCATCCCATTTTTTGAACTCATTCCAAATGCACATCCCAAATACAACTCGGGAGTTTGTCCAAACAAAATAACTGAAGACCTTTTCCTTGAAACCTTCCCTGATCTAACTCCCAGATGGTGGTGTGAAATTGTTGAGTTTTAATAAGCCTTTCAAAGTGTTGATTCAACTGCTGCTGATCAATGGCTTAGTGGAGGGAAAACAGAAGGGAGTGTAGCTTTGAGACTTTTTTCAGAGCAAAAGCACAGACATCTGCCAGGGTAATTATGAATTCTCCTTGCTCTCACAAACAAATGAAGTGATAATGAGACTTTCAAGTTTGTGACATATTAGCATAGAAGAACTTACAGAATGGGAAAAAAAACCCAAACAGAGGTTGGATACTTTCCTTTTCTTGGATAGGTTCCTACTTCACACTAGCAGTTTAAACAGCAACACTGCTTACAAGATTGTTGCTTTTCTGTTTAAATGCTAAAGGTTGCATTACAGGTGGTTGGATGAAGATATTCTGTTAAAGCTCAATGTGTTTTATAAGTTGAGCTGATGCAGTCAAAAATAAGCACCACTGAGTTCAATGAAGCTTACTCCCAGGACACTGCATTGTATTCATGCTAATCATAATAAATTAGTAGTAAAGCTAATCATAATAAATTGGTTAATATATGGACAATCCTGGGGGCTATATGGGCTGTCATAATGAGCTCCTGCACTTCAACATTTACCGCTATACCACTGCTGTTGATAAAGAACCACAAACAAAATTGGACGAGGATATCATCTAGTAATTTACCTTTAAGATGCTCTGATGCCAGACCCCATTCCCCAAGGCTTGAAAGGAAATTTCACCATGAAGTGATTTAACAGATAACTGATTTAATAATGTTATGTGATCTTTTTCTACTGTTTCTCTACTAAAGATATTTGAGCAGTTTGTCAAGACCAGAATAAGAGAAGAATACAAGGAAAAGAAAAATAAGTTACTGCTAGCCAAAGAGGAGTTTAAGAAGCTGCTGGAGGAATCTAAATTATCACCACGGTATGGAGCTACTTTCTGACACTTATTTTATCTGAGAACCTTCTAAATGAAGATGCTGACTAGAAGTGGGTTATACTCGGGTGACCTAGAAATCTACACAGAGCTGAATGTGGACATGTCGTTTCACATTTAGAGCACCAGGTACAAGGCAGCAAGTCCTGCTGCTACAGGCAGAGTTGAGAAAGCTCTGTTACAGTGAACAGTTGTTGCACAACAGCTGTGCTTGAACCCTGAATCAGAAACTAAGGTGTGGTCTGCACATGCAACAAAATGAGGTGGTAAAGTTCCAACTCAGATGGTCAAGTGGAATATTCCTCTGCAGAAGAGACAATGCAATTTTTAAATGCTTCCTCCACCAGGTTAAAAAAAAACCCCACAAACCCTCCCTTCCAGAATCATTTTTTTTCTGGAATGATGCCTATGGAGAGCAGCTTCATCCATACTCATGCAAAAAGTAATCTGCAAAATGCTAACAAGCTGGTCTCTTTGCTAAACCTGTGTGAGCAGTATCCTAGTTTGCCTGAAATCCAATTGTGTGTGTGTGTGGGGGGGGTGTTTTTGAGCATTTGACATAAAGGGTGGTAGCTCAGTGGTAGAGCACATGCTTTGTGTGCAAAAGATCCCAGGTTCAATCCCTGGTGTCTCCAGGTAAGGCTCGGAAAAACTCCTGCCTGACACCTTGGAGAGCTACTACTAATCAGTGTCAGCAATACTGAGCTAAATGGACCAGTGGGCTGACTTGGTATAAGGCTGCTTCCCATGCTCCTGTTTCATTGATTCCTCTGTGGTCCCCTTCCTCCCAAAGAAAAAAGCCCTACTTTAGGGAAGGGAGGGGGTAGTAGGTGGCAGAAAGTTCTCTTTGCTGAGGAAGAAGCCTCCCAATGAGCATCAGAGGGGATTTGTCATTTTCTAAATACAGTTTCCTAAGCTCCTAACACCTCTGTTGATGACATAACAGTGCTCTCCAGGCGATGGAGGAGGTAGGAAAGCCAGGGACATTTCCCCCCTCTCATTCCCAGCTGCTTCCCATTCTCAGCCTCCCACTAAGGAGGTTTAGGGGGAATGAGTTTGGGAGCTTGTGAGTGATTGCCAAAGGAGGTTGGGTGCCTCACTAGGAGGGAGTTGGAGAATGGTAACAAGTGGCACTCTGTTGCACTCCAGATTGTGGCACTTGAAATACAGCAGGCTAAGATTTGATAGGGGCTTGGAAATAATTGAAAAGAGCTTGGTTACATGATCCAAATTAAGTATCAACCTCGGGGGGGGGGTTGCCCATCATCATTAATTTATGGAACCTCAAAATCCCACTACTGTGACCCTTCTAGGACTAGGCCAAATGCCCCAAGTCATTTCATGGCATCATTTATAAGTCATGAAATTCTGAGGGAAAAACTGGTGGCTGCAACAAAAAGGCAGCTACCCTGCTGGTAGCCACTATTTTTGTGGCAACCACCTTCCCCTGCTGCCCCAGAATACATCTCGGGCAGCCATCCACCAGCTGGAGCTCCAGAGCTCCAGTGAGCTGTCCCCCCTCCCTGCAATTCAGGCTGAGCTTTTCATACTCTGAAAATTTCTGTTCAGTGCTAGTCTTTTCCATCTCTCCTTTCTACTTCTTAATTAAGTTCCCAAATTAATTATGGAGGAAAATCTAAACTTTATGACCAGTATCATATCTGTATATTAAATATGTACATAATGTGCATAATTTATAATGAATATAGCATTTGATGTCTGTAGTCACACAATTTTCATATTTTAGTGCATTAAGTATCAGAACGCGTTAAGTATCCGAGCCAGTATGTTGATTGAGTCCTAATTCATAGTCATATGATAAAATTGCTGATCTGATCCGCAGCTATTATCTCATTGTATGAAATAACCTGAACAGTTAAAAATCTATTGCAGTAGTGTATTTTGCTTTTGACTAAGAGATCCAATTGCAGATGTGATTAGTGTTTATGGTGTGTGTAAGCACAAGAGTAAGTGTGTAATGCAAAATCACTAAAATATTTCCTTTGCTGGTCTTTTGACAAAAACCTAATTAAATCCACATGAGAATCTATCATTAGTACAGCACCTGCACTATAAACATAAGATTTTGAATTGTTGCTTGCTTGGCTCTCCCAAGCTATTTTCCATTAATGCTGCTGAGAATCTCGTAGTAAAAAATGTGATTCTCTTACTGAATTTGCAAATCATTAAGATAAGATTCATTATAATGAATTTTCATGTTGCAAAGATAAAGAGTAAAACATGAAGGCTCTCTCTTGCTAACATTTTGAATAATTATGCACATTGTCACATACTGATGTAAACAATATATTTTCAGATTCTGTTGATAGTATGATTAGAAGTAATTCTTTAGCATCCCAATGGATAATATTCCAGAATAATGAGATAGCTAAATGATAATGACAGAAGTGGATTTCTATACATTCTGTAATAACAAAACTCTCTATGAGCTGTTGCAGTGTTTATGGTGCTGTGCCCATTCCTGGAATAAAACAGCACGATACTTGTATTGGGTTAACTGGGGCCACACGTTTATGAAACGTAGCACAGGAGATCTGCACAAATGCTGTCAACTCTGTGGGTGCTGTTTTTGTGTGCCTGAACCAGAAGTGGCATACCAGCTTCAGCCCCATCTGGCACAGCTGTTGGTGTTGAGGAAGGCCTTTCTGATCAGTACTGGATGGTGTGGTGGAGCGGCCATGCTCACCTGACCTACTGACAGCTGAATCACTCCTACTTATCAGGAGGGGGAGGGGCAAAGTGGCAGGGAGATCAGCACAGTGCAAACTCACCAGCAGGAGAGATGGATTGGCACCACCGATATGTTTGCACTACACCATCTCCTTGCTGCCTTGCCCCTTTTCCTACGGTAAGCAGCAGTGATTCAGCTGTCATTAGGATGAGCACCACTACCACACAGACACTGCTGTCCACAACTGCTCCTAATTCACTACCTCTTCTGAGCCCCAAGTCTCTGGGTGTGAGGACCAGACAAACAGGGGCTTCATTCACCCATGGATCCCAAAGCACTAAGGACAATTCTAGAGAATCCCCTTTCATCATTCCGGTGCCTTCTGGTGCTTATCAATGATTTCTGCTTGGAATCTATTTACTACACTACCTTAGTGTTGTGACCAGCCTAATGAGCTAATTAGGCTCCCCCTGCACTAACTATCAATTTCCCCTTAGTTATTGCATAGAGTAGGCAAAAATAAAAATAAAAAGCACTGTGTTTGATCCAAGTGAGCATGCATAGAGAAGAATAGAAGGTCAGATGTTTCCATTTTTTATAAAAGAATGTGAAGCAGATGGTTGGAGGCCCTTTCCATATATCCCTACTCTGACCCACTTCAATGTCTCATAGTACAAAATGCATTGGAACAAGAACATCTCACAAAGAGGATGGGCAGAGACACAAATGGTTAGTACATTCAAGACAATAAAGGAATTGTTGGAGGCAACTTCTCCAAAATTGCTTATGAGTCTTAGCTGTTTTTTGCCTTCAACTGAATCATTAACAAATGAAAAGAAAGGAAGCCACACCTCTTCGAAGGAAGCTGAAGAGGGATATCCCTGCGTATTCGCACTGAGTCAGTCAATTTCTCAGAGAAGGCCACTTTACTGAAGTTGTCTTGCTAAGATGCAGCCAAGTGGCAGGGCCAGCCCTTTTCTCTTCCCAGTAAAGTGGATTGAACAAAACTCTACAGTAGCCTGTATCAGAAATCTCTGAGCACTTCAAACAAGGCAGGTTTCCTTGAATCCCAAACTCTGCAAGGTTCTCATAGTATTCCAAGAAATCAGCACCACTCAATTGTATCAAAAATACTACGGAGCTGGGGAGAAGGCATCCAGTGAGACTTGATTCTGAAGTGGATGCACTTGAATCCATTCTGCCCAGGTCAGTGCAGGGATTGGTACAGGCTTGCTCTGGAATCTGTACGCTGCTGTCTTCTTTAAAAAATAATTTCTGCCACCTAAGAGCAAGCACACCGAACTCCAGCTGCCATGGATGTTGACATCAAGGTAGCAAGTCTCACTGGAAGCAAAGGGTCTTAATGTCGTGTCATTTATTTATTTATTTATTTATTTTATTTTATTTATATACCGCCCTAAGCCCGAAGGCTCTCTGGGCGGTGTACATAAAATAAAAACAAGTACAATATATAAATACAGTAAGTACAATGAATCAAAAACCAAAAACAGACAAACAATACAAGAACCAAACAACGTCAAAAATACAAAATATTGCTAAAATACTGTAAAATACACTTTAAAATGCCTGGGAGTATAAAAAGGTTTTCACCTGGTGCCGAAAAGATAGCAGCATCGGCGCCAGGCACACCTCATCAGGGAGACCATTCCATAGTTCGGGAGCCACAACGGAAAAGGCCCTATTTCTAGTCACCACCCTCTGAGCCTCTCGATGATATGGAACTCGGAGGAGGGCCTTAGATGTTGAGCGCAGTGTATGGGTAGTTTCATATTGGGAGAGGTGCTCCACCAGGTACTGCGGTCCCATGCCGTGTAAGGCTTTATAGGTCAAAACCAGCACTTTGAATTTAGCCCGGAAACAAATAGGAAGCCAGTGCAGATGGGCCAGAACAGGTGTTATATGAGCGGACCTTCTGGTCCGCGTCAACAATCTGGCCGCTGCATTCTGGACTAACTGTAGTTTCCGAACTATCTTCAAGGGCAGCCCAACGTAGAGCGCATTGCAGTAGTCCAATCTAGAAGTTACCAGAGCATGAACGACTGAGGCGTGGTCGTCACTGTCCAGATAGGGACGTAGCTGGGCTACCAATCGAAGATGGTAAAAAGCATTCCGTGCCACTGAGGCTACCTGAGCCTCAACAGACAGGGAAGAGTCGAGGAGAACTCCCAAGCTACGAACCTGTTCTTTCAAGGGGAGTGTAACCCCATCCAGAAAAGGGTGAACATCCACCATCTGGGCAGAGAAGGCACTCACTAACAGCGTCTCGGTCTTGTCTGGATTAAGCTTCAGTCAGTTAGCTCCCATCCAATCCATTATCGCGGCCAGGCAACGGTTTAGTATGTTAACAGCCTCACCTGAGGAAGATGAAAAGGAGAAATAGAGTTGCGTGTCATCAGCGTACTGGTGACAACGCACTCCAAAACTCCTGATGACCGCACCCAGCGGCTTCATATAGATGTTGAAAAGCATGGGGGACAGTACCGATCCCTGTGGGACTCCACAATGGAGAGTCCAGGGTGTCGAGCAGTGTTCCCCAAGCACTACCTTCTGTTGACAACCCACCAAGTAGGAGCGGAGCCACTGCCAAGCAATACCCCCAACTCCCAACTCCGTGAGCCTTCCCAGAAGGATACCATGGTCGATGGTATCAAAAGCAGCTGAGAGATCAAGGAGAATCAACAGGGTCACACTCCCCCTGTCCCTCTCCCAACAAAGGTCATCATACAGGGCGACCAAGGCTGTTTCAGTACCAAACCCAGGCCTAAAACCGGATTGAAACGGATCGAGATAATCAGTGTCATCCAAGAGACCCTGGAGCTGGGTGGCAACCACCCGTTCCAGAACCTTGCCCAGGAACGGAACATTCGCCACAGGTCTATAATTGTTCAAGTTATCTGGGTCCAAGGAGGGTTTTTTCAGGAGCGGTCTCACCACCGCCGCTTTTAGGCAGTCAGGGACCACTCCCTCTCGCAAAGAGGCATTAATTACCTCCTTGGCCCAGCCGGAGGTTCCGGTCCTGCCAGCTTTCACCAGCCAAGAGGGGCAAGGATCCAGCACAGACGTGGTCGCACATACCAGTCCAAGAATCTTGTCAACATCCTCAAGCTGCACCAACTGAAACTCATCCAATAAAAGAGGACAAGACCGTGATCTGGATGCTTCATTGGATCCAACTGCTATAATATTGGAATCTAAGTCCCGACGAATGCAGGCGATCTTATTTTGGAAGTGTCTAGCGAACTCATCACAGCGGGCTACAGATGAGTCTATAGTATCCCGAGGGCCAAGATGTAAAAGCCCTCGTACAGTTTTAAAAAGCTCCGCTGGGTGGGAGAGTGATGCCTTAATACTGACAGCAAAATATCTCTTTTTTGCTGCCCTCACCGCTGCTGTATATCGCTTAGAGCAGGCACTTACCAAGGCATAATTGCATTCGTCGGGAGTCCGCCTCCATCTGCACTCAAGCCTCCTCCTCTCTTGCTTCATTGCTCTCAGCTCCGACGTATACCATGGGGCTGTATGAGCTCTACATAGGAGGGGGCGCATGGGAGCGATCGTGTCAACTGCCCGGGTCAGCTCCGTATTCCACAGTTCAACCAGGGCTTCAACAGGAGCGCCAGTCTTCTCAGTCAGAAAATCCCCTAGAGCCCTTTGGAAACCCTCAGGATCCATTAGTCTCCGGGGGCGGACCAATTTAATAGGTCCCCCACCCTTGCAGAGGGAAAGGGTCGCCGTAAGCCTAAACCTCAGCAAGCGGTGATCTGTCCATGACAATGGGGTAGATGAAAAAACCCCAACCTCCAGATCACCATCTCCCTGTCCAGTGGCGAAGATCAAATCAAGGGTATGTCCCGACACATGCGTCGGGCCAGTAACAACCTGAGACAGCCCCAT
Source organism: Rhineura floridana (assembly GCF_030035675.1). NCBI lineage: Eukaryota > Metazoa > Chordata > Lepidosauria > Squamata > Rhineuridae > Rhineura > Rhineura floridana. The sequence continues at coordinate 55,199,066 of NC_084486.1, forward strand.
GGTTGTCATGGAGGCCATGAAGTCCTGAGCCGCCCCAGATAAAGCAGTCTCGGCATGAACATTGAAGTCCCCCAGTACCAACAGTCTAGGGGACTGCAACAGTATCTCCGAGACTACCTCTGTCAGCTCAGTTAGGGAATTTGTTGAGCAGCAGGGCGGGCGGTACACCAACAAAATTCCCAACCTGTCTCTCTGGCCCAGCGCAAGGTGGAGACACTCCAAACCAGTCGTCACCTGTACAGGGTGCTTGGTGAGTGAGAAAGAACTCCTATAGACCACAGCAACCCCACCTCCCCGACCTTCGGCTCTACCATAATGCTGAACCGTATACCCAGGTGGGCAAAGCTGGGAAAGGACGACTCCTCCCATATCACCCACCCAGGTCTCGGTTATGCACGCCAGGTCGGCCGCCTTGTCCACAATTAAATCATGAACAAGGGAGATCTTATGCTGTACCGACCTGGCGTTTAACAACAGCATATGGAGATCCGAAGGCTGACTGATAGGACAACCAGCAATCCTGGGGATGTGAGGAGAACCGGAACGGGTCACAGACACTACTTGTCTGGGACGGGTTCCCCTTACCTGGCCTGCTCTCCTCACAACACCATACCTCCCATTACCCGTCACTACGCTAATTGGGGCCCCCGAAGGTCTCCCCGATTGATGTATAATACTCTCTCCCAGGCACATATTAAAACAGATAAAAGCACCAATACACACACACCTGATCACATTCATACCAAATAATCAGCACACTTAATCAATAATACAATACAATAAACATGCACTCAATACACTCAAACAATATTAAAACTACAACGCAATTCCAACTAAAGACTCACATACATTAACAGCTCAATCATTCACAAAACATAAAACACATTCAAGCCTATTCATTACATCCAGGTGGCAGCAATGAGTTAAAATGTTGCAATCTCAGTGCCACAACTATGTTAACAACACTGGCCGTTCTTAAAGAGGCCGTAATAGCAGCAACACACTGATGACACGATGGCGATGGGACAGAAAGAGCAAAAACGCAGCAATATCCCAAAATAGGAAAAATCGACGTTCGCGTCCCAAAACAAACGACGATCCACTCCGTCTCCGATAACAGAACAGTGAAGACAATAATGGTAGAGACGACCAAGCAACCACAGCAATGATGATCAACAACGCAGCAAGGCGGAGAGCACACGAAGGACGACAGGGCAGAGCAGAGCGCAAGCGGCAACAACGGCAACAACGGCAACAACGGCACCCACAACGACAGCAGCCCGAAGCAGCAATGCCACAGCGACCAAGAGCCAGCGACCCGAAGAAGGAGCAACGACTCCAACGGCGAAAGACGCCGCACAACGACAGCAAGCGGCAGCAAGCAGCAACCAGCAAGCGGCGAAACAGCAAGCGGCAGCAAGCAGCAAGCGGCGAAACGGCAGCACCCAAGCCGCCCGAGCACACCACAACAGCCCGGGCCACAGCACAACGGCAGCGGGGTCAGAGCAGTTCGAAGCCGCGGCGTCCCAAAGGCGGAGGCCGCAACGCCAGCAGACCAACTCGCACTCGACCACACTCCGTCGCCCTCCGTCAAAAATAAAAATAACAATGGTTGTTGGATACATCAAAATCTATCCAGAGTCATCACTCTCAGGGGGAATTTTATATGTTTTAATGTATTTTACATTTTATTCTCTTTAAGACTCAAGAAGGAACTGGACGTAAAATATCTAAAATGTATGTAACATTCAAGTGTATGTAACATCATCAAGACTTGCCACATGGATTTCTGCACATGTGGCATGTGGCAGATGCCTCGTGCACTAGCAAACCACTCTTAGTTGACTGAAATTAATTTTTAGAAACAGCAAGACAAAGCAGCCCTCAGACTACCTCATAAGCACTCACAACTCAGACCACCTCGTGTTGTGTGTGGGTTCCCCCCTTAATTATTACATAAAAATATGTGCAGATTTTTAAGGATATATATGGATTTGTCCTTTAAAACGTCTGGAAAGGGTATGGAAAGGAATTTAATCCCATCCTATGATGAACTGGCCCCACATGGATTTTAACTTTGGACCCATCCCTAACATAATATTGTTTTATGCTTTTGTAACATATGCAAAATCAAACCTTTAGAACACAAATGCAAACCAATATTTTAGTTTCCATCTGCTAAATCTACACTAATGTGTATTGAGTTGGGCAAATTCCCCACTGATCTAAGTTAGGTTATGCCTCTGATTTGCTCTTTCTGTGGGTCCAGGGCACAAAAAAAATCCCACCACCCAACCTTTATCAATTTGGAGTCATAACTGGGAGTCAAAAGGCATGTCACTATATGGAGCCTCACAAAAGTCTTTGCCACCACACCCACAAAGAAGATTCATGAGACAGGATAATGGAATAAGGTGATGCTTATTAAAACCAATCTGGGGGAATTGCAGATGAATTAACAAAATTCCAAAGGCACGAGAAGGTGAGGAATTTAACTAACTCTGTTAGGAAAGCATCCCTCCAAACCCCTGGGCATGTGCTACAGCTGCAGGCTGTGGCTCCTCAGCAAAGGATGGGGAAGAAAGCACTCCTTCCTTGCTAGATGAACCTTGAGTATGAACCCACCATGCACATCCAGGCCCTGCTGCACCTGTGTTCACCCAAACGGTGCATGTCAGGTCTAAAGGAGCATACCCCACCAGTGAAGAAGCACTGGCAGATCCCTAAAGGGTGCCTTAACCAGTAATGCCTCAGTATACCTACTGATGTTCCCCCCACACCTTCCTCACCTGCATGAACTCCATGCCCCGCAGGGCAACCAACCACACCACTCCCAAAGCCAACTGAATTCATCCCATCAGTATGAAGTAAGCAAAAAAGGAAGGATCCTAATCAAGACCCCCACCCAAACATTCTTTCTTAGCCCCTTCATGAGCAACTAGTTAAGCCCATGCTGCCTATAGGGAAGGACGGAGGGCACAGTAAAGTAAGAAGGAGGAATGGTTGGGGGTGGAGTAAGCTTATAAAGCAAGCTCCCCCTTCTTCCTTCATTGCCCAAATTGGCCCCATGTGACCTTTCCACAACCCCCTCCCTTTGGATATCCAACTCCTGACTCTTCTCTGTATGGGGTGTGAGGGCAAACCCATCCCCATTTAAGAATAGGAACCAAAATGCCATTTAAATTTTTGCAGTATTCTGAATGAAATAAATCCAACTTAAAACATCCAGGTCCCATCTTTTTTATTGGCAAGCTTAAGCTGAAGAAGAATTTACAGTCTTAATTTTTGAGAATCCCATCTAATTACTTTGGATGATACACAATGAACTAATACCCACTTTGGGGGTAAAGTTGCTCATCTCCATAGCAGTCTTGATGACCCATCCACATCTACTGTAGTCCAGTGCAGCATCTGCTGCAATGTCTTGGGAATGGTTTCATTTGATGCAGCCTG